>NC_056728.1:528820075-529052575 GCF_019279795.1 Protopterus annectens | reverse complement strand
TTTCGCGCAAATTGGCTAAGACTTTTTAAATAGATCTTAGATATGTGGCACAGCATGCAAATGTGCAATTAATATGTGAGAGATTAATACTAGTATAGCACACACAGAGTCACAGTCTGTCAAACACTACTTATAACTACTTCACATGCAAAATATCTGGATATCTCAGGATTAGAGCCCTGAACACCATCACACAAGCTTAGTGCTGTAGTCCATTAAGTCATAGAAGCTGCTTGACAAAAAGGGATCACTCATCATACAGTCTCCTGCATAAGGTTGTACATTGCTGTTCCTCAGTTACCTAACACATACAATGTAAGTTCAAATTGTAAATTATTGTCCGGATACTGTGTGGCACACTAACTGTGAAATACTCATATAGCATTGATGAGTTACTGTTATGCCAGTTACAAAGGGACACTGCTGTTTTGAGAGGTGGGAGAACAAAAACCTATGTTCTGCTAGGATACACACTAATCTGACAATCACGTAACCTCACTTTCTAACATGTCCCTTAAATGATGTACCAGTAATATGTTGCAGTAGGACTGCAAGAATATTTCATGCATAAGGCCTACTGATTACAAATGGTAACATGATAGTGGGATTGATGTCTGTATTCCCATTTCAGTGTAATTTCTGTCCAAATAACCCACTATAGCTACTTGCATAATGTACCTGGTCCATAGCTACAATGATATATCATAATAACCCACTAGACTACTGTGTAGGTTACAGACTTACCTTGCAAATGCAACAGTTGACAAAACTGTAGTTTAGGGCTGACTCTGCCTGATGCAAGTAGTACACAGCCAATATATGTCTAGGTACAGGATGTGTGACTTGGCTGACATCAATTTTAATATATGTATGTGAGTAGGAGTAAGGTGTTAGTGCTAGTGTCCCTAGGCTGTCAGTGAATGTGCTATGCATTTTCTCTTAGCCAAACCCAGGGCATACAGAGTATACCTATGTCTGTCTACAGGGATATCAGCAGGGGGCTCCTCCTCTGAGTCCTCCTGTGACTGTGGATGTTGTGACCTAGGCACTGGCAGGGGGCTGTGTATCTCTTCTCTTTGCTGATTCTGCTGCAGCTGTTTCTGCTGGATCAGATTATGTAGCATAGGACGTACCATGAATATCTGTGCACATGTGGCTGGAGTATAGTCAGAGCTCCACCAGATATATCAAGGCACCAGAACTATGACTTTAGAAGCCCAAATACAGAGTCTATGATGTTACTAGTTTGTGCATGTACCTTATTATGGTGTTCTTCCATGAGTGTATGAGCATTTCTGATGGGTATCATCATCCACAGTTCCAGGGTGTAACCAGCATCCCTCAGTTAATGCCTCTATTGGATAACCCCCTAGTAAACATCTGGTACAGCTGTGGTGTGTGCCAGATATGGGAGTCATGATGACTGCCAGGGTTGCCAGTAGACACATTCATAATAATCCCCTGGTCATTGCACATGACTTGGCAGTTGATAGAGTGGTATCCCTTGTGGCTAGTGTAGTCTAACCTGGTCACCAGGTCATGCCTTAATGTGTAAATGAATGCAATCTATGGCATCCAGTACTTCAGGGTAGTGTGCTATATGGTAGACTTGTTGCATATTGCTGGCCCTCACTTCAGGGGAAAAAGGAAAAGATGTGTGTTCACTGGCATGTGGGAGCAGGAACTGGTGGAGTATCCTGGATGCAGATACCTGTGATAACCCCATCATGTCCCCAGTTGGTCTTTGAGAAGTACCTGTAGCTAGTATTATAATGGCTACACATACCTTAGTTTCCCCTGGGATGGGCTCCCCTCTGATAGCTCTAGCTCTGAGTTGAGGGCAGCAGAGCTCACGGAGTTCTTGTAATATATCCCTGTCCTCCCTGTAGCACTCTACAATCTCCAACTCATGTAGCTCCTGGCAGGTTATTCTGGGCCTGAACACTCTTCTCCTCCTTGACCTAGGCCTATTGTCAGCAATCCCAGCAGCACTGACTTCAGCATCTAGTACATGCAGATGTAGAATAGTTGCAGCAGCCCCTAGCATTATCTCAGTTAAAATGTCCGAGTTTCTGCTGCAATAGTTCAGAGTATTGAGGGAAAATCAGAATGTAGAGTTTATACTTTATACAGTTCTGCTGTAGGTCCACCAGATGGGTTTGGCTAATTATGATGCAGTTCACCTGCTTAAGATATAATTGACATGAATTTAAAGGCCTTACTTTATTGTGTGATGTGGTGCTATGCACTGCATCGTGCAGCATAGCTTATACAAATCTATATATTATTAATTGTCTATATCCATTTTTCATTCATAGCTGGCTATGGCATGACTGTCAAGTGCGTGGTCTGGTCATGCGAACATGTAGAAAGCAGCGCACTGCACAAACAAGTGCACTGAGCACAAAAATATTCTAAAACTAACATGACACACCCCCCTGATGTCATCCACATCCAGTGGGAATATAAGCACTATGTAGGAGCCTACACAATGTGTAAATGCAGACTTGGATGCTCCCTTTACTGATTCAACAAATACAGGGCATTTACTTTTTATTTTTTATTTTTATGTTAAGCATGTTTGCTGAATGTGGTGCATTATTAAAAAAAATATATTAATTTCACATAATCCATACTGTTTCCATACATCCATAATGTATGTTTTGCACATTCACGCATGTGATATTACCTTTTCAGGGGAATTATGTCCATATTTGTGGACTTTTACATCTACTTCTTTCAGTGTAGACTCCTGTATGCAGAAACTTTCCATGTACACTACTGACATGGACACAGAGTCTACATTGATGCATTATGTCTTGTTGGATCACTCCATCTAGCTAACTTGCATGAAATTCAACAACTTAAGCCAAAATTTGCATTGTACAGAAGTTTCCCTATTTGCACATGCTTGTGCACTGCTATATGGGGTTTACTGAATCTAAAACTGTTTTCACCCATGTACACATTGCTTCGCAAGTCATACATGGAAACAAATTATGTGTAGGCCTTACTGAATTCCCCTGAGTGAATATGGTTTGACGTTACATGATAATGCAATAATGCGAATACTTGGAAGAGTTCATAGATGGGGGTACTTAAACAGTTGAAAACTAGGCTACGGTTTAAAGGTGCAACCTCAACAGTAAGACTATGGCAGCTAGATCAGGGCACAGCAGCAGTAAATATGCTCCCTACTTGTCTTTTACCATTATTGGGGTAATGTAGCTGCATGAATTGATTGGTAATGTGGAGATGGCTCATGCTGGTAATTAAGCTGTCCTTAAATGTTTAGTGGAAAGCTAGTAGATGGAATGGATACTAAAACAATATACATTACATGGGGAGTTCAAAGAAGATATGGAGGTGGGAGTCATTTGAGATTTTCTGATTTATTAGATGTTGAGAGGGTATACAAAATAGTGAAGGTGGAGTAGTCCAATGCAAAAGACATAATAATGACACTGATAGTACTTTGCTAGTAGAGATCTGTTTGATTTCAAGGTATAATCTTGAGAAAATTGGAGTTTGTGATTTGTGTATTTCATGACAGCCATCATAAAGAAGAGATAGTCAACTCTGGATGGACACAGAATTTGGGGGGGTGGCATATGACTAATTTATGAAAATCATTTCAAGAAATTGGAAGTTTGCAAGACCGTTTAGAAGAATGTAAGGTACTTTAGCACTTACTTGGGTATCAATATTGAAAAGTCACAGATAAACCCTTGTGGAGATAAAGTCAGAAGAGTCAATAAGTCACACTGGGCATTTAATGCTAAAAAGCGTAATTGCTCAACTTGGTGTTTTGCCCATATTTGCTCTCACAGTGTATCCAGCCTTAAAATGCCTTAGAATGCAAAGGACTTTGAACCAGTTTTCAAGCTGTAGCTCATGTAGTAAGAGAGAAGAAGAGGATTTACAGGTGATCCAAGGGCCAAGAGTAGGATATCCTTTTAAGGAGCTGAGAATAATAGATCTGACAACTTCAGCATATAGGAAGGTTTGAACTTAAATCACCAGTCGGGACTAAGGGAGGTGCTACACAGATGCTTGAGGGGACTGCAAAATCTGCAAAATGCTGAATTCTTAGTGCATGGTTTCAGAGAAGGATTTTCACTATAGGTAGACCTAATCATAATACCAATGATGTATAGTAATTTGAAATTGTTTGAGCGCAAATATGTGAAAGGAAGTTGCAAGATAAGGAGGTCTGACCAGCAAAGCTTGCGGGGTCCTCTTATGCCCCTTTTATGAGTTTCAGTACTAGGATTCTCAGGTTGGTAGCTAAGAAAAAGCCAGAAGGGTACTAGTTAATATACTATTTGCCCTATCCAGCTAGAGACTCACTGAATAACAACATTGCTAGGAATGCTGCAGAGGCCAAGTTTACATCACCAGATGATGGTATTAAACTCATTAGAGATGTGATAGACCTATGACTGACCATCTCAATACTGAGTTGATATTTTACCTTGCACCCATTTACAGAGATGACTGGCATCTTGCTATGCATGCATATGTGGGGCAGATACTTCTTTAGTAAATCAATGTTAAAGGATTATGCAGTGGCATAAGCTGCATTAGAGAAGTTAAAATAGCATTGCACTGAATGTGTGAGTCAGGTGGGTTAGGCAGAAGAAAGGATCACTGTTTTGATGATTTTCTTACTGAATAGGAGTTAAGGGTGAGGGGATCAACAGGAAGGAAACAGAGTCCTTCTAGAGCATGTCTCAAGACAAAGGTGCTGCACTGGCCAGTGACAAACTGGAAGACTGGACAAGGCTTTAGCATTTTAAATTTACTGATGTCACTTCTCCATTCTTTATGCTTTCAATTATAAGATTAACATGCTAGAAAAGAACATTTCAGAGTTAGAGGATATGAGTAATGTAAAGAAAGAGTGAGTTATGTCATATCCTTTTTGGGCCTACTTATCTTTCTCTACAGGACTGTGACATTGAGAAGGGCATTCACAAAAGTGTGGCAAACTTATTAAAAGGGCTAGGCAGATGCATAATAGGTCCAGGATTTTTAAGCAAGTCTAGGATGAATTATCTGAATGGAATGAGTTTTAGAACATTACAGTGGCATGTCCTTTTTGCATGATTATTAGCATTTGATTAATATATTATTTCAGCTGTATATGCTATTTTCTTAACAGTGTGGTCTTCATGAGATAATTGAGGTACAGAAGTATAAAAGAGCTTTACATAACTAACTTGCCTCACTGAGACATATACTTAAGATTATACTTACAGAAAAAAGAAAAGAGAAAAGAAAATGGCAACTAATGATAACAAGCACAAATATATTAAATAGATTCATACATCACGCGTTTTTTCAAAGGGTTTTGCAACAAGCAGATATAAGAATAGTTGGAATATTTCTTTATTATAAAACATGCCAAATCCTTACTACAGGCAATGGGCAAATCCTTAAAAATCAGAGTTGTTACAAAAGATCATCTTTCCAGTGCAATAATTGAGCTTTGAAAGCCAAAATTTAATTGTGGAAGCACTCAAAATGTAATCTCTAATGGAAAAAGAAGAATGTAGTAGAACGTCATGGGAAAAAAAGTAAATTGGACGTCCCCTTATTCTTCTACCTTAACTTTTGAGTCCGTGTAGGAAACATCAAAAAGGAAGATAACAAGGAAGCCATAAATGTATAGGAAATCACATTGATAGACTTACAGCAAAATTATGCAAGGGCTATAAATCAAAAAGAAGATAAGACTAACCAGAGGCAAGAAGGGAATGTGCATTTTCCAACTGTCTCTGTAGCCACAGGTTCTAAAACAGCGTGGCCAGAGATGAGGTATATAATGATATTTCAGATAAAGCTCTCATGCAAGAGCACTGCAAATAGCATGTAGCTTATCAGAATCAAACAGCACTACACTAATCCAATCTCAAATATCTTTAGACCAATTACATACAACTACATTATGCTAAGGCTTTTAAAAGTAACCTACAAACCCCAACCCCCAAAAAGATGGAAAGGCTAAAAAGGCTTTATTAAAACAAACCAATGCCTGGAGTTCAGCAACTCTTCCAAAGTTAAAATGCATGCACCATACAAAGGTTTACATAATCAACATAATTACATCTGGCTACAAAGTTTTAAATTGTAGAATATATGTATCACCTCTATCTTGTGAAGTAATGACAACCTATATATTTCATTATATCCAGGCTTATAATTAACTTATCACATAACAAAATATTTCAAAACCAAAGCACTTCCCCTCATGACATTTCGATTAAGTGCTGAGCCAATGAATTCTCTGTCTTTTTATTATAACAGTCTGTCAAATGTTCCAATATCCTTACCTTACCATTCTACTTCTTTTACTTATATAAAATAATTTGTAAGGACAAACTCTCACATAAATAACCATCATAGACCAACAGTAAAAACATTTCTGTATGTAAAAGGTTCATTTGAGAAAATTCCAGAATGAGTTCTTGGCAACTAAATTGCAGACCTTAGGGTTTCCACATGGTTTAGTCTCAAAGTTATAGACTTTCCCTGAACAGAGTATATGCCAAACTGTAACGTCAAATGTAGAATAAACCAATTTAGGTTTCAAACTCAGTCTTATTCTATAAGAAATAAACAGACTAGAAGGCAAAA
Source organism: Protopterus annectens (assembly GCF_019279795.1). Classification (NCBI taxonomy): domain Eukaryota; kingdom Metazoa; phylum Chordata; order Ceratodontiformes; family Protopteridae; genus Protopterus; species Protopterus annectens. The sequence goes on along the minus strand of NC_056728.1, from coordinate 529,045,936 downwards.
CCTTCCCCAAAATTTTATTTATAAGTAAACTTTACCAATATTTTTTAATCACCTAAAAATCTGCTCAGCCATCTCATTGAATATAATGATGGATAAAGACTTTTCCACATCAGACAATCTAGAATAGAATAAGTCCTGTATACCATAGTTCCTTATCAGAACTCGAAGATGTAAAACAATCATACAGATCAGTAAACTTACAACTTCTTTGTATAAATTTTTCAAAATTAAACAACACCTGTGAATAAAATGCTTTAAAGGTGTTGCATAATCTTGCTGCCCTAATACATTCTCCTTTTGAAAGTGCCTTAATTGTATGCTCTAGATGACAGCCATCACCCCATAAAATGGCATCAGTAGCTGTCTCCTTTCGATATAAAAATATCAATATTTTCCCTTGAACCTTGTAATTCTAACATAATTTCTTACAAAGCATATTCTTATACTTTCAGTATTTAAATAAGAAACTCAGAAAAGAACACATAGAACCTTTAAAAATGAAATAAAACAATAGAAAATAATAAATAATTCATCAATGTAATGCACATAAAATGTAATGCAGTTCACAAAATAATCAGCATCATAGATATAACTTTGTTTAAAAATAACTTTGAAAAAAAAATCATATGGATATCAGCACAAGGGGAACTGAAGCTGGCACCTATTTTTGTTCCTTGTTTCTGCAAAAAAAGTAACCTACCTAAACTACAGAGGCCTCTTAAGTGTAACTCAAGAAGCAGTTACCCTCAGCAATATCAAATACAAACATTAAAGGCAGCACCCAACATGAGACATTCAACAAGGAGTCAAACTAAATCAGTCAAAAAGCCCATAAAGCAAACTACTACACATAGCAAAACTCCTATCATAGGTGACTCTGTAGTGAGACACACTGTTGCACCACTCACCAGGCTATGCAATGAGAGGGTCTCAGTGAGTTACAGATCAGGCACTAGGATTAGTTACATCACACAAGCACTCATTTCCCTGTACTACAAATATGCATATGACACAGTCATTGTACATATGGGTGCAAATTACATGAAATACCCCTCCCTAGACTGTATGAAGAAAGGGAGTTATGGTGGAGAATATTTGTCTGAGACAGGTATGAAACTAACATTGTGCATTATTCTATTAATAAGAATGATGTCACAATACAAACAAAAGATAATTGACCTCAACAATTGGCTTACATTCTGGAGATATTCTAAAGGGTTATAACCTTGCCCACAACAATAGCACATTTTTAGGCAAAGTCAGTCTTCTAATGCTTCCATAATAATTTATAAACATCAGACCAATATAAAGGTATTACTGCTTAATACTTTGAACCTTGCTGAAACACTCCACACCCTGAAAACACTGCTTACTCCAGAAAATGTAGATAAATGCACCAGTGAAAGCATTATATAAGTTGAGGGCTTCAATGTCTATAATTTCTTACAAAGCTTATCCCCAATGCTATTAGTATTAAAATAAGACAAAAACTATCAGGCCCACATAATTAGTAGTAGGTACTAGAGGTAGAGATATCTCTATAGACTTAAAAATTCTTATCTCCAGACAAAGATAAGGTAACAGCTTAGAATCCTTCATATCCAAATACAATAAAAAAACCTTATCACATCATCGCTGACTAAAGGACTCCATCAATATGCTCAGCCCATACCTCCTACCTAATCAGTATGGAGCCCTATGTTTAAGCCAAACATGATTCTGCTCGGAGACCTCAACTTTATCACCATTAAGTAGGAGACTTCTACATCCCCGAGCATGTATGCACAGTGATGTCTGGACTTCATAAATGCAAACTCACTGGACCAGTTTGTCAATACCTCAACCAAGAGAAATAAAATCCTGGACTTGGCCCTTACCATTATGGCACAGTCCCCTCACACCTTTTGCAATCTTCTACCTGGTCAGGTTAGAACACAATTTGTTCCCTTTCACTTTAAGACAGAATTGAGAAGCATTCACCGATACCTCAGTATCCAGAGACTATGCAAAGGCTAATACACTAAAACTGTGATAACCTGACTAAATTGAAAAGTAGCTCCTACCTCAATGACCCCAATGCTTATGTGGAATTCTTTACTGTCAAATTTTATGAACATGTGAATAGTTGTATAGATGCATCTGTCATATTCAGAAATAAAAGCAATACCACATTCAAAAATAAACCCCTATACTGAAACAGCAATATGAACAGGTTCTATAATAAATGCAAACAAAAAAAAAAAAATCATTGCATGCAAAAATAAATCTAACTCTCAAGTGGCCCCAAATGCTTAACATGGAACTCCAAACCCTGATCAGATAAACCAATGCCAAATATAAGGACAAATAACCACCCAGGTGAAAGATAGCCACAAAGTCTAATTTAATCAGGAACAATGGCTAGCACTGCACAGAGCTATTAGCAATGATATTACGTAGTAAGACCCAAGGACATAGCCAATCTACAAGTAAACACATTCAGCTCCATCTTTGCTCCCTTGCCCCCTCCAATATTCACAAATCAAATAACTACATCTACCTTCATTAAATCTCCCAAGAACAAATTCTTAAAGCACTTCTAAGATCAATAACACTACATCCATGAAGCCATATAACATACCAGGCTGCCTACTGGCTAGCTTGAAATATTAATTGTCAGACACCATACAGAGGCTATTCAGCAGTAGTGCTGGATGAATGGAAAATAGTAATGGCCATTGCTTTGCACAAAATTGGGAGTACAATGGACCTGAGTATTTACAGAGCCATAAGCCTGACCACCCTCATCTGTGAAGCTGTGGGAAAGATTGTTATGGAACTACTAGATAGATATATAGGTGATCTACAGACTCTTGAACCAACACAGTTTGGATTTGTCAAGGGCAGATCCTGCCTCCTTAACCTGGTTGACTTTTTCAAAGAAGTCACTGATGCAATGGGTGAGATCAAATTAGTATACACTGCCTAAACTTGCAAAGGTGGTCAACACCATCCCACACTCAGGCATCGTTGATAAACTCTCCCAATCACATTAACTCCTATGTATCTTATTGGATAGCAAATTGTCTCACAAATATAACATAGAAAGTCAGGATGGGCAGCTCTACTTACTCCAAAAGGGGTCTATATCACTTAATCAAAGTACGTATTAATCAAATATGTATTCATTGAACTCTAATCATGGAAAGTCATTTCAGCAAACCTCAGACTTTTTCCCAGGGTAAGGAGCCACTTACCCTCTAGCACTCTGGAACACATACTGCACTAAATCAAACCCACCCAAGTGGGGGGTTTCACTCCACCACAGCCCCCTAACTAACCAACTCAGAGATTGCACTACTGTGGGGAAAAGTGCACAGTTGTGGTGATGGCCAAGTACTTTCTAACTCCGGAAAAAAGTCTGAGGTTTGCAGAAATTAATTTCAGTGTTTAGTGTTCGATGAATATGTATTTGTTGAATACATATTTTGAATAAATGATGCAGACCCCTCCAAAAGACCTGGAAAGTAATTTCAGCAAACCTCATACTTTTTTCCAGGGTTAGCAGCCACTTACCCACTAGCACTCTGGAACACATACTGCACTAAAGAAGTCCTTGGGCCACTTCTCTTTGGCATTTACTTCTTGGAGGTCAAAGCTAATGTAAAATGATTGTGGCTGACCAAGTTTGCAGATTATTGCAAACTTGGCGGCATCATAAACTATGATGAAGTCACCAGGATCCTACAAGAGGGCCAGTCAAAACCAAATAGATGGTGCTAAAACTACAGACTGAAACTAAATGCCAATAAATATATAATTGTACATCTGACAAGCATGACTCCATTTGTAACTATCACGGTGCTGAAACCCCTGAAAATTGATCCTGCAGTTAGAAATCTGGATACTTTTGTTGGCAATGAACTGCCCTTAGATCCTTTTCATTGCATAACTTATATAAAACGTCATGGTGTCTGAATCCAGGGACATATTTTTTTCCCTGTATTCAGCACTAATCAGTCTGATCAAGTATAATGCCCCTTTCAATATATGCATGCATAAACACTTGCCAGAGCTGGATCAACCACATTGCTCCCTAACTAAAAAAAAAAAAAAAAAGTAAACTATATATATATATATATATATATATATATATATATATATATATATATATATATATATATATATATATCAAGGGCCTAAATCATACAAAAATATACAGACCATCTCCAACCATGTCTTGCTTTCATCTGTATCATATGACCTACTGAGAATCAACATATGCCTCATGTATAGAGACTCAACAGGCCCTGTTCTTTCAGACCTATTACACCTGGAAGTCCAATGGCACAAGAATTCACCCCAGTTTAGCAGAATGTCCCTCATGCATAGGAGAGGCATATAACTACCCCAACATATACTTGCTTGTTCAACCTTTGCAAAGTCATATTGCAAAATATAAGGCCTAATAATTACAATGGGAATGCAGACATAGGTTTTTAAGGATGCTCACAGATCAATACCCTAGAAAGTAAGTATGAACCTATGAGCCTATGAATGTATAACATATTTCTTAAATCATGAAACAAATTTTTGAGCAGTTACAGTTCTTTACAACTAAACTGAACATCATGGTGCTTACAGTAGAAAAATTAAAAAGTACCTTGGAGAGAGAGTTCACTGAGTTTTAACAAGATCTCAGGGTAACACAACATCAAGTACAGCTATGGTAAAATTTACCTTTCATAAAGTTTAAAACAAATTTCTGACATAGATGAGAAACTAGAGGAGTTATACATTGACAGTACCAACAATTATCTTACTTGAGACAATTGATGCAAGGTGGAAATGTGTTACCATAGAAAGACAGCTTTAACAAAATACTAAATCCTGTTTCAAATCCAACCAGAAACACTGCAGATAGACAATGTAAACACTTATCTACTAAAAAAAAATTTGCATTAAATGAGTGACCCACAGGAAACAGAAAAGCATAAAAAATGTAGACTTTATTGATAAAACATTAAGTGCTTTCATCCTAGTGTTTTCAGACTTCTTCAGCTGCCAAAGAGAATTAAAATCAGTCTTAAAAAAAAACACATACGCACACACCAGGCCATGTGACCATTACTAGGTGATAGCGCAATATGTAGTGAAAACTAAAGAGACAACCAAGTAAATAATAAATGATTTGGCAACCTCACCTTGTAGTTAATGTGATGTTAATTCAAAATGAATAATGAACTTAAAACATATAAATGGATTAATACTTGGAAATAAATTAAAAACAAATATAAATGAATTATTACTTATGGAAGTTAATAACTAGATATGTTAGTTCCCTATGTAGTTTAAAATGAGGTGAAAGCATACATAATGATGGAAACGTATTAATAAACAACCACTAAGGAGGAAGACTAAAACATTAAATTATCTTTATTACACTTTAAAGTAAAATGGAATATGTATGTAATTAGTGACAAAACTCTATTTGTTATGATAAACAAATATATCTATTTGTGAAATAAATAAGATGAAAACATTTGTGTACATAAATATATGTGTTAATTTAAATTAAATAAATACATGTATAAGTAAAAATCAGCAAGTATATAAATGGAATTAATTCAAACATTTGTAAGTATAAAATGAAATGAGCTGACAATGATAATTTGAGAGATCTCATGTTCAAAGTGTGGGAAATAGATGTCCAGTCATTCAAACCACGTGGTACTGTGGTATTCAGTCTTAATTGCTACCTCAATTCTTTGTCTTATAATACATTTCCAAGGACTCCCCATCAGGTCCTTCAGGACTTTTTTCAACACAGAAAAAAAATATATTTTTTTAATTTCAGGAAATAATAGAATGTCTTAATAATGCATTATTCATGTATTCCTTTTTCTAATATATGCATTCTTTTATTTATTCTCCTCTCAGTCATTCCCATTTAGCAGTCACATGATAAATGTAGCCAAATAAATCACACCTTAAGTGTTTCCTTTTGTAATCCATCTGATGTTTTAGTATTTATTCTAATAAGAATTCTCACCACTAATTACATACACATTTCATTTATGGGCTGAAGAAATGAAATGAATAAACATGGTCTCATCTGATTTGCTTTTACATAAAAAAGAACGGAAAATACATTTCAAGAAAAAAGGCATATATAACTAGGAGAAAAAAATAGACTAAAATGCTGATAAACTTGGAATATCATATTTCGTGTTATCCTAATTATGATCAGAAAAATTAATAATGATATCAAAGTTATTGGTATATGAAAGGGGATACAAGGAGGGAACCTCTTAGTTTGTATTATCTACAAGTATGATTGTCTCAATATATGATTTATTTATGGTATTAAATCTTCTGATATACATAATATTTCCAGTAGTTATTATACAAAATTGCAACACCATTCTTGAACAAAGACTAGATGAACATCCACCTGCAGGCTGAGGCAGAATACTTAGAATGACATGACATGTTTTTAAAGTATTTGATGCAAACATACATTTTAAGAGATTTATGAATAAAACAAATCCAACAATAACTAAATAAATGCACATTACTGATTAAGTGTTAACAGTTATTACCAAGCCGTTTTATCAGATATAACTGCATCATGAGATATATCGGGTGTTTGTTACTGCTATTTCAATCCCTGTTTCTTATAGTGATATCTCATACCGTATGTCTATATATGCTCCTTTAATTGTTTACAATGAAAGTGAATGATTATTTAAAACATTGGTTAAATAATTTGAGATATCATTATTCAAAAGTAGAGTAAAAACTAAGGAAAAAAATACCAAAATACTAAAACTCCATTTATTATGCTTTGTTATTAAACATTTGTATCCATTATTCACAAGGCATCTTCAGAATAAGATGTAAACATACTGATGTTTAACATTTCTAAACATTACATGACAATAAAATAAATGTCTTCTCTACACAACAAAAGTACCTGTTAATCATCATTCTCTTTCGGCTTTTCCCGTTAGGGGTCGCCACAGCGGATCATCTCTTTCCATTTCTTCCTATCCTCTGCATCTTGCTCTGTCACACCAACCGCCTGCATGTCCTCTCTCACCACGTCCATAAACCTTATCTTAGGCCTTCCTCTATTCCTCTTACCTGGCAGCTCCATCCTTAGCATCTTTTTCCCAATATACCCATCATCCCTCCTCAGCACATGTCCAAACCAACGCAATCTCGTCTCTCTTGCTTTGTCTCCAAACTGTCCAACATGAGCTGACCCTCTAATATACCGATTCCTAATCCTATCCATCCTAGTCACACCGATTGCAAATCTTAACATCTTTAACTCTGCCACATCCAGCTCTGACTCCTGCCTTTTTGTCAATGCCACTGTCTCCAACCCATATAACATAGCTGGTCTCACTACACTCTTGTAGACCTTCCCTTTCACTCTTACGGATACCCGTCTGTCACAAATCACTCCTGACACTCTTCTCCACCCATTCCACCCTGCCTGTACTCTCTTCTTCACCTCTCTTCCACATTCACCATTACTCTGAACTGTTGATCCCAAGTACTTAAACTCGTCCACCTTTACCAACTCTACTCCCTGCATCCTCACCATTCCTCTACCCTCCCTCTCATTTACACACATATATTCTGTCTTAGCCCTGCTGACCCTCATTCCTCTGCTCTCTAGAGCATATCTCCACCTCTCCAGAGTCTCCTCAACCTGATTCCTACTCTCACTACAGATCACAATGTCATCTGCAAACATCATAGTCCACGGGGCCTCCTGTCTGATCTCATCTGTCAACCTGTCCATCACCACTGCAAATAAGAAAGGACTCAGAGCTGATCCTTGATGTAATCCCACCTCCACCTTAAACGGATCTGTCACTCCCACTGCAGTCCTCACCACTGTCACACTACCCTCGTACATATCCTGTACCACTCTTACGTACTTCTCTGCCACTCCCGACTTCCTCATACAATACCACAACTCTTCTCTAGGCACCCTGTCATATGCTTTCTCCAAGTCTACAAAGACGCAATGCAACTCCTTCTGACCTTCTCTGTATTTCTCCATCAACACTCTCAGAGCAAACATTGCATCTGTAGTGCTCTTTCCTGGCATGAAACCATACTGCTGATCACTAATCATCACCTCCCTTCTTAACCTTGCTTCCACTACTCTTTCCCATAACTTCAAGCTGTGACTAATCAGTTTTATCCCTCTGTAGTTACTGCAGCTCTGCACATCACCCTTATTCTTAAAGATAGGTACCAAAACACTTTTTCTCCACTCCTCAGGCATCCTCTGACTTTCCAAAATTTCATTAAACAATCTAGTTAGAAATTCCACTGCCATTTCTCCTAAGCACCTCCATGCTTCCATTGGTATGTCATCTGGGCCAACAGCCTTTCCATTCTTCATCCTCTTCATAGCTGCCCTTACTTCCTCCTTGCTAATCTGTTTCACTTCCTGATTCACTATCCCCACATCATCCAACCTTCTCTCTCTCTCATTCTCTTCATTCATCAGCCTCTCAAAATACTCTTTCCATCTACTCAACACACTCTCCTCTCTTGTGAGTACCTTTCCCTCACTATCCTTTATCACCCTTACATGCTGCACATCTTTCCCAGCTCTGTCCCTCTGTCTAGCTAATCGGTACAGGTCCTTTTCTCCCTCTTTAGTGTCCAATCTCTCGTACAACTCTCCATATGCCCTGTATACAAAAGTACCTGTTAATAATTAAAACAAAAAATGTATATATCTGTTCACTTATAATAATTTAAAAAATACTACATTTTCAAAGTATAAAACTTTATTATAAATTTGTTCTCATAAAATATATTTATTTACTTAAAATTTTGCAGCTCACAATCTTAAAATAAGTGATATTTATGCCCTGTCATTAAGACCTATTGCACTGGTTGCACTCAATTTTAGCTGCCATATTAACTACCAGTATTCCAAAGTTGCTTCCTGAGGCCACCTCTCACACTAACTGGTACTCCATATATTTGTATTATATAACTCACAGTTAAATATTAAGTAAAACTGGCAGTGGGAAAGCATTCTAAAGTGAATATGTATAATTTTAGGTCTGTATCCATAAGACATTGGATAAAAAGAAGAATATGCAGTGAGTGTATTCATTTTGTATCTTATCCAAAATACAATTCTCTTCTAATGCTACTCATATGCTGACAAGTAACTATAAATTTTCCATCAGTATTTCCACACACTTTCAAAACCATACTGACACAGAAGTTTCTTAACCTGCATTAACAAGGCTTCTCTATAGATATCCTGGACATACAAGTTAAACTCCTTACAAACTATCTCACTTTTAGTAGAGACCCAAGGTACCTGTGTTTTATTGCTCCACTAATTATTATAGTCACAGTTTTCATATTTCAATACCTATTAAAACTCTAATTCCCATCTTAATTAAATATCAGAAATGACTTAGGCAACTTCAGTAACATTTTGTACTGACTACCAGTAAAGATTATCAGCTGCATGTCCTTCCTATTCAGGTCCAATCACCTAATGTATATAGAAATTCAGGCATGAATATTTTGCGTAATTATCCTGCAGAACATTGCCAAATAATAACATTCATATTTGAGATTAAAGGGTAATAGTGCAGTTAAGATTCTAATTATCTGTAAGCAATGGGGTATTGGGTCTATATTAAAAGCATGAACTTTTACTTACCCGAATACCTAAATTCCGACACATATTCTGCGAACCGCAAATACACTGAATGCACTAAACTGTGACATTCAAAAACTCAAAATGCCATAGTTGTCCCATCCCACCGCCCACTAAATACTAGCTACACAAACAAACTAAATAAACCACATACATACACTAAGCAAAACCCTACTTCTAACCCTAAACTAAGCCCTACTTCTAACCCTACACTAAATCTTGCATGTACCACCATGTATGCACTTAACTTAACCCGCACCCTAACCCTAAGGTCCGTAACTATCACACACTTACCTTAAAAAGCTACACCCAAACAAACTAAATAATCCACACACATACACTTAATAAAACCCTACTTCTAACACTACACTAAATCTAACATACATTACCATCTATGCACTTACCTTAACCTGCATCCTAACCCCAAGGTCTGTAACTATTGCACACTTGCCTTATGGAGCTATACTGCAGAAGGGCCAACCATGACGATTAGACGTTTCGGATTTTGCACTTCAGGACGATCAATATTTTCGCGGTTCGATGAAGACATGTCGGCGTTTAGGTATTTGGGTAAGTACATGTTTGTTCTTTTAATATGACCCAGGGTATCTTATGCTCAGCCCATAATTTTCTGTTAGGAAAATTACTCCAAGACAAGAATATAAGTCATCGTCTGGATAGGCACATAGAATAGCTTTCTAGAATTCATTTAACCCCCCCTTTACCCTTATCTATATCAATTAGATTTATTTTGCTCTTGTTTAGCCTCAGTCCTTACTCCACTGAACAGATCTCTAATATTTGGATTCTTTCCTGAACTACTTTAACAGAAATGCCATATATATTGATATCGTCTACGTGCATAACCTACAGCATCTAATTTCATATTAATGATTTTGGTAGACTGTGGATGACCAAGAAAGAACAACCAGCAAATGATTATATATAATTAAAGGGGGATTGAGGCAAGAAGACACTCCTGTCTTATACCCCCTTTTGAAGGATTTTTCCCCCTTCATGAACTAAACTGATCTTCATTGCAGCTCAATGATTTGTTATAATTATCTAATTACACAAATAAAAGATTGAATAAAATGTTATAATCCTGTATGCTCTTTCATTATTATTATTAACTATTCACCATTTCAAAAGTAGATGAAACATCTGGAAAACAGCCAACAACTTCTGTTTTCTAATCCTAACATGTATAGTCCAGAGATAATCTAAAATATGCATTGACTCAATGACCAGAATATCCTCTTGAAAACAGCACTGCAGTGAAACACTCATATACTTTTTATTTTTCTTGAGTATACATTCCTTAATTATATTTTTAAATGCTTCAAACATTATGCAAGTAAATGATAGGTGTTTAATGTATCATAAATTTATATCCCACTTTTCATATATAGCAGCTGCAATACCCCCACATCAGAACTTAGGGAAGATCAGATGCTGAAACGGAAAGTTTATTTATTTATTTTATTTATTTATTTATTTATTTGACATTTGTTTACTAGGGTGGTCTGACTTGGTTTACAGAACTCATTTTCAGCAGAGGCCTGGGAGAAAAGCTCCACATACAGTACAATACAAATGCAGTGTAATACAATGCAATACAAATGACATTAGAAATACTATACACAAATAAGTTGAAAGAGCATAAACTATGTTACAAGATATTGCAATACATACCACACTTCTAGACAATTCTATAGAGTTAAAACATTATAGACAATAATAGTCACCCTCACCATATACAAAGCCTATGAGTAGATAGTGTCCAAAAATAGTATGCAGGTAGTGCAATGTATGACATTGACTGTTTTAGTACATGAAAAGATAGAATGTTGGTTTCAGTTAGAAAAATAATAACCAGAAAATTAGTGATGCAGAAAGACAGTGAGAGAGTTAAGAAAAAAAGAAGCATTACAGTTTGAGCAGAAGCTTAAGAGTATGGTATAGAAACAGAAAAGGAGTTAGGAAAGCCTTAGGCTCTTGCAGACTATGAGGGAGTGAAATGTGACAGAAGAGGGGGATGAGGCTAGTCTGGAAGAAGAGGAAGAGATGAGCATTTTTCAGGCTTTATGCAGGAGCAGAGCCATGTATTTTTGAAATGAGATTTTAAAGAGGCATTGAAATGGATTAGGCCAGACATAGACCTGGTAGCTAGAGGTAGTGAATTTCATAGTATAGAGACAGAGTATGAATACAGAGAGTGACCTGATTTTCTTGTGGGTTTTGAGATAGCTAAGAGATTTTTGTCTTTTGATCATAGGGATCAATTTGTTGTGTAAGGTGTGACTAGACTGGCCAGTGCAGGGCAGGCAGGAGGCTTGAAAATAAGGTTGTGCAAGGTGGATAGCTGAATAAAGGCAAATTGGTTGGGGAGTTCAAGCCAGCTTAGTTCTAGTAGCAATTTACAGGGGTATATGTGATATTTAGAGTTTGTGGCAAACTTTGTTGTAGCACTGTTCCATCTTGCTTATGGTAGAAGTTTGTAAGTTAGTTAGGATAGGAGCACTGTAAAGAAGGGAGGGAAGTAAAAATGTTTTGCAAGGGTAGTTTTGGATGCTGCAGTAAAGAAATGTTTGTTTCTATATAAGAGTTCCAGTTTTTGATGTTTTCTTTACATTTTGCTGTATATGGAGGTCAAATGAAAGTTTATTGTCAATAATAACTCCCAGAAGTTTGGTTTCCTGCCCTATTTCTATGACAGTGTTGTCAAATGCAAGGATGTTGAAATGATCAGTGACAGGGGAGGTATTTCTGGAGTGAAAGAGTACTAGTTTAGTCATCTTTGGATTAAGAAAGAGTTGGGCATTTCTTAGCCAGGATCCAACTGCAGTAAAGGACTGTTGACTTTTTGAAAGTAGTGCTGGTAGTGACTGAGCAATGCACATTGTGGTGGAATCATCAGCATATTGAATGAGGTTTTCAGGGTGAGAGGCAGTGTGAAGGTTGTTTGTGAAAATGTTGAAGAGTAGAGGTTCAAGGATGGAGCCTTGAGGGACTCCAGTAGGGTTATGCAGAAAGGGCAAGAATTTATTGGACCATTTCACTGCTTGATTATGATCCTTGAGTTAGCTCTGAAACCATTTTACAGTGTTATCTGAAAGTTAAGGAGGAAATGAAAAAAGTTAACTTATATCTCATCTTGCTTTTGAAAAAAATATATATCCATGAAGGTATTCCACACCTAGAACTTTTCTTTTGTTCAAGAAATTAATTGCATAACACATGTTCTCTATTATGATATACTTTTAAGGAAAGCAAAAATACTCTTAATAATCTATTTGACCTTACACATAGGTTTCTCTTTTTAACATTTTAAAACATATACCAGCTACCCAATAACATAGACATTAATCTGTTTCTTACATTCCAATTTCATCAGAGACTAAACTATGTTGTGATAAGCTTTCATGAGGAACAGATACATTTTGATCCAAAAACAAAGTATTTTCATTTTTTCTACTTCATTAATGTCATATACTCTATTTACTATGTAAATTGAGGCCAGTCTTGTAATAAATTAGTTTTATGGTAATTCCAAATTTGGTATTTACTTTGCACTTGACTAACCTACATTGATTGTCAGATGAACTGTACGTTCCGAGTCTATATTAGTTCACTGAAAGATATTTTCAGTGAACACCTCTTCATCAACACATATTCAGCAAAAAATCATTTCTGTGATTTGCAAAATTTTCCAAGGGCAACAAAGTAGTTGGCGAACTACACAACTTTGCCTTTTTCACCTTGTGACCTTGGAGTTAGTATACATAGCTGGGGTGGAGGTGTGAGTGGTGCAGCCCCCCACTTGGCTGGGTTTGATTTAGATAGTTGTGGTTCTGTTGTGCTGTGGGGCAATTGTTTCATTATCCTTGGAAAATTCTGCAAATTGCGTAAGTGATTTTCTCTGAATATGTGTCGAGAAAAAGGTGTTCGCTGAAAATAACTTTCAGCAAACTAATATAGACCTGTATTTCCCAGTTCAATTCCTTGCATGCCAGTTACCTACAGTATGTGGGAAGTTCATCTAATGGTCCAGATTTTATTTGCTCCCAGGACCACAGAGCTGCAAGAATTTTAGTCTTGGAGTTCTACACAATAAAATAAATAACCTAATTTTGTCAAACTTTGTGTTTTAAACTCAGAATAGTCAAATCATCAAACTTCTTTTAATGTTTAAAAATAACATTCTAAAGAAAATTGCCAAGGACAGACATTAGCAGGCAAGATCTTTGCAGCATTATATTGGAGGAACTCTGCTGCACCAGCATTTACGTTTGTCATACATTTTGCAACCTTATTGCTACTATTAAGCACAAGAGGTTTGGAGTTAAATTTGGTATTGTAAAATAGCTGCAGAGCTGCAATGACGATAAGGAGCAGTGTAAAGGCCACTATTCCATGCCTTAAATCCTTGTCACCGTGTTATGTAGAATAAATTATTGGGATCACTGGATCCTGGCTAAAGTCATAATATACTATATCATCTTTGATAAAAACTGGAAGGGACTTTCAAAGTGAGAGATCAGGCTCTGGTAAGGTTATAGGCATTCTATCTGCAATTTGTCCTAAGAGTAATTCCATACCTTCTAATCAGTTTTCTTATATTACTATCAACAGTAAACTTAGTGGGTAAGTGGCCTAATTTGCAGATATGTTTTGCAAGAACTTAACTTCTGATAGAATTATTTTCTTTATCACATCCAGCCTAGTAATTGGACTGTTGAGCAACCTCCTTCTAACCCATCTGGATGGCATTGCATCATAATTATAGGAATGAATCAGAGAAAGTTTGAAACAATTTGAAAAAAAAGGAAATGAAAATGTAATTTACAAAGGAACAGTGGGAGGCTTCTATATGGCTCCTAAGCATGTAACAAAGTCCAGAAGGTTGAGCAATTTTGTAAGGATGTGATTGCATAGGTGTTTTATACCACAGGCAGACCTCAGACATGTTTTCCTCAGGTAGTGCTGGAGGTGTAAAGGAAAAGAAAGGGATAACTTGGAACATGTTTCTTGGGGATATAATAAGGTGTCCTTTTTAAATCTCCGCACAGAGTATTTTGTTAGAAATGTGGGAGAGAAAATGGTTGTAACTAAGGAAATGAGTCTTTTGAGATGGAATATCGACTAGGAATTGCTTAAGCATAATAAAACCTGAATCATTTTAATGTGATTGGCCGCTATCCACAGCACACTAAATCAACTTTCCCTCCTGGACCAGGCAAACTGTCCTACCAGGATTTACATCCAAACTTGAAATCATTCTGTTTTGGTTAATTTCTTAATAATACAACTGAAAGCCTTATCATGCTCAGCATGGATGAACCTTGCTAAAGATTCATGGTATAGCCTCCTTCATCTACTGTACTATAAGCCAAAAGCTTCCTAGAACTATTATACTTTTTAAGTATAGCAGAAATGTTTCAATAATAGCAGATCTGTGAAGAGAACAGAAGTACAAATATATTTTTTCAGCAAGAAAAGTGCTGCCCAAAAGGGTTTAAAATGTTCAAAGATATGCTGCTCCTTGGATAATATCTACAACTTAATACGCAATTTCCTAAAAGAAAAGATGCATGGATGTCCTGCAGCTCCCCCAACAATCATTCTTGTGAGTTTCATCGTAGTACTATCAGGGACAACTAAGAAGTTTAGTGAAAAGAGAAAAGTGCAAACAGTAGTGTTAAACAACCCCAAAATAATCTGGTGAGAATGTATACATTTATTTGCATTACCGGCAAAATGTAAATTATCACCATGGAGTTTGCTAATTATAAGTAATCATAAAATTACAACTCCTGCAATAACTGCTGAAGTATTTCCCTTAGTCTTTCTTATTCATACCGCACAACTCATTTTCTCATCAATATTTTTGGATTCTTTACTCAGCATGATCTTTGACTGCTTACCCTCATTTTCCTTTCAGACTGTAACTGTTACAGATTAATGGAAAAAATATGCACATCTCTATGTCCACCTATAGTCAGCCAAGGTTACATTGTCCATGACTCAACTCTTGAAGGCTTGCAAAACATTTATTAGCATATCTCTTTAATGTGCCATTAATACTTCATTATCCTCTATTGCTGAATAATACAAACATATATGAACCAGTAGCAACAAATGAGACATTAGTAGTTATTTTGCATCATTCATTACACAGCTCAAATAGTTTACAAGAAGAAATAAAAAAAAATAATATGCACGTTGTTACAAGTCTATACATCTCTATTTTGAACTTTATGAGCTAAGAGAACATTTGAAATTAGTGGAAAGTACTATAGGCTTTGATTCTCTGAATGAATACATGGTTACTTCCTCAGCACTACATATCTATCAAATTAAAGACAGTTATGTACCAACAATATGAAAGATAGCTATACTTGTTATACATAAGTGCAGCAATTTAAGCTGAAGTTTCAATTGCAGACCAATCGGTTGGATGTCTGTCTTGGGGAAATGTTTTGGTAAATGCCAATTAAATTAAATTATTTCAACAAAATATTTATCACAAGTCTAGCAATGTATATAATCTGGTAGTTAGCACAGTGGTTAAAGTTGTGAACTGTAGTTCTTATGGTACAGGGTTTGATTCTATGGGTTACAAGGTATTGTCAGACCCTCACCCCCACCCTGATGGACCTCTTATGTATTCACAAAACAAGCAGCACTAGAAATAGCCATTCTAAAGACTTAAACCTTGCCTGTGAAATAAATAGGACATGCTGGAGAGAAAGGTATGTATCCTAGAGACTACCCCCTTCTCTAGAACACAGTCTCCATCTGTATGATGTATAATTTCTCCCTAACACAATTCAAGTGTAACTTGGACAACTGGATGGGGCAGAGGAATTTCATCCCTGATTTGGCGCATTTGCCTCTAGTGGACACAGGCATCCTGTAAATGCTTCATCTCCCAGGCCCCTTCTAATAAATATTTCACCTCCCAAGGCCTTGCTTACATTTACCAAGGGTACTAGAATTTGTCAGAGATTTCAGATGCAGGTTATGTTTAAAAAGGCCCCAGTTGTCATTTGCTTAGTACACACCTATAATTCTATGTCTCAGCATAGTTTTATAAAGGAGTCCTCTATATAATTAACCTGATTGATTTCTATGCAAATTATAGCCTGGCTAATGATCTTGGCTTGACAGAACTAGTGGTATATCTTGATGTAGGAATGGCATCCAATACAGTGTCATATCAGCTTTTGGCAACAATACCATATTCGAGCAATACTAACCCATATAGTATATCATCAGATGGGCTGAAAATTGACAAACCATGATGCTTTGCCAGAGATGGCCTGCATCTGTCTCCCTTGGGTTTCAGACGTCTGGCAAAGGCTCTTGCCTTCCCCATAGTGCCTTTTTTAGGCAATTCCATGAGGGCAAAACTACCAACATTAAAATTTCATCAAAATGTAAATTAAAGATCATGCAGCTAAATGTTAGGAGTCTAAACATGATATTGCACTCATTGCAAGCATTCTTAACCCTGGAAGACGCTGACATTTGTGCAGTCACAGAAACCTAGTTTAAAGCTGCAGAGAGCACCCCAGCCATACCAGGTTACTCATCCTATCATACATTCAGACCCCAAACCAGGGGCAGCAAAGCAAAGGGAGGTGGAGCTGCAATATATATAGAAGACATACACACCTGCTGCCTGGTCAAACAGTATGATTCCCAGGAAACACTCCAGTTGCAGATAACAATTGACAAGACCTGTAATTCAAATCATAGCTAGCTATAGGACACCAACTTTGACTCAAGATGCCCACTCCACCTATCTGGACCTCTTCGAATCTATCAAGATTTAACCCTTTTACCCTGATCTTGGGTGACTTTAACTATCCAGCCATACATTGGAAGAAATACTCATGCCAAAACTCAAATGCCCAGAGATTCTTTGAGTTTGTCAGTGCAAAAGGCCTTGGACCAGTTGGACGACACCACCACAAGAGGTGAAAATATCTTGGACTTGGTATTAACCAACATTAGTAACCACTGCAGCATCTCTACAGTGTCATCTTTCCTGGTAACATCTGATCACAAAGGGGTCACTTTCAAAGTCACCCCCCCCACCCAGCTAGGGTCAAGCAAACAAACTTCTCCAGAGCTGATTATAACCTCCTGAGGGAAGGTATAAACAGCTTCATAGCTCCCTCCCCCTCCACAGGAACTGGCACATATGTCCAAACCTACACCAAAGTACTATATGATCATTTATATAGCTGCATGGAATCAGGAAAACCTGACAGAACAAAATCATCCTCCTTAAGGAAGAGTAAACCTGTCTGGTAGGCATCTACAATAAATAAACTCTATAATAAAAGAAAAGAAATGCTGTCCAGGACAAAGAAGGAGCAGCTACCTAATTGTTAGCAATCTCTCCTTAGCCTGAACTAGCAAATAAGAGCACTAGCAAAATCCTTCAAAGCAAATTTCAAGTCCGAACTGGCTGCATCTACTAAAGACAATCATAAGGCCTTCTTCATATGTGTCCGCAATCTCCAGAGAAGCATGCAGATCTGCTCAGAACTGGTGATCAAGGACACCACATACACAAATGCTGCAAATATAGCCAGCCTCTTGGTAGACAGGTTCAGTGAAAACTTCACCCCTCTGTCCCCCCATCAGTAAAACAGGACATCGCCAGTACCTGCCCCCCACCCCTTATCTCTAGGGAGCAAGTCATCACTGCCCTCTTAAAGGCATAAAATACAGCCTCCATAGGACTTGATAACATCCCAGACTGCATCCTACATGAACTCAGACAAGAACATGCAGCACCATTAGGCACCCTATTCAACCAAAGCCTGAGTACCATCTTCACCCCAGACACGTGGAGGACAGCCACTGTAATTCCATTGCACAAAGGTGGAGTGTCCACCGATCCAGGAAATTATAGACCCATCAGCCTAGCTAGACTTATCTGCAAGGGCATAGAGCAGATTGTCATGGACACAATTAACAAGGACACTGGCACCCTCCAGACACTCAATCCCACACAGTTTGGTTTTGTCAAGTGGAGGTCATACTTGTTAAATTTGGTCAACTTCTTTGAGACAGTCACCAAGGCCATGGAAGAGGGGAAGATGATACACACCATGTACCTTGACCTGGCCAAAGCTTTCAATACTATTCCCCACTCAGGTATAATAGATAAACTGTCTCAACTAGGCATCAATCCGTATGTTACCAGATGGGTAACAAACTGGCTCACTGATAGAACCCACCTAGTCACAATAGGGGCAGCCACCTCAAGCAGTAGCTGTAAGGAGCTGTGTACCCCGGGGATCGGTCTTGGGGCCTCTTCAGTTTGGGATATACTTTTCTGAGGTAAAGGTCAAATCCAGTGGGATATGGCTGACCAAGCTTGCAGATAACTGCAAGGCAAGCTAGGTGCTGTCATCAATTCCCCAGTGAAGTGGACATCATCCAAGAGGGTCTCACCCAAACAAATGACTGGTGTCAAAAGCATAGCCTCAAACTGAATGCCAGAAAATGCATCATCATCCCCTTTGGGGAGAGTGATGTCCCCACAAATTATGACATTGCTAATAAGGTCCTAAGCATGTAATCAGTCGTGAGGGACTTGGGCTTCCAGGTTGATAGCAAACTGACTTTTGACCACCATATTGCCTCCGTTGTACAGAAGGCTTTCAACATGGCCCACCTCATTAGTAAGAGTATCTCATCCAAGGGCAAGGTGGTCATAGCATCCCTGCATTTTTCCCTTAAAAGACCCATTATTGAGTACATTGCCCCTTTCAGCATGTACCTCACAAAGCATATGCAGCAGCTGGAATGACCACAGAGGTTCTTCACCAGGAGAGTCCAGGGCCACAAACATCTACCCTACACAGATAGTCTAAAGGCCCTGTCCCTCTACTCAGTCTCCTACAGACTCCTCTGTGACAGGTGACCTCTGTCTGGCATACAAAGTAACCTGAGACCCCTCCTTGATGGGACTACTGCATATTTGCAAGTCAAGCTCCACTCAAGTAACCCACAAACACGACCTCAACCTGGTCTGTGGCATCAATAGGACTTGTTGATGGGACAGATTTGTGTCCCAGAGACTCCCCCTTTTGTGGAATAGACTTCCTCTCCACTTCAAGCAGAGTGTCTCCTTAACCTTTTTAAAGTGCAACCTGGATAACTGGATGGGGAACAGAAAATACATCCCTGGGATTCCAACTGTGTCGCTGCTAGACAGTGGCATAGGCTGCTGATTTGTTGGAACATGGGCTAAATTCTTGGCTAGGCCTGTAAGGGCCTCAGAGCCAATAGCCTAGTAAATTTTATGATCCTATGGTCCTATAAGAACTGCAGCAAAATATCTAGTGGTAGGATATCACACTTAGGTGTATTTTTTATTTTTCGTACAATAATTCATGAAATTAATATGATGAAATCTGAAAATAGAATTATATGGCTTTGTAAGCATAGATGTCAAGTACAGGAGCTCATAAACAATCACTGATATAGTCTGACATATTGTACTATACATGTTTTTTTTTTTGACTGAGGGAGATATGGCTTATAAGCCATGTAGCAGCAGTCCAAAATATATCTTTACTGAGCTGATATTGCAGAAGAAGGAAAAAACACATACTTTGCAAGACACTAAAAAACTTTATTTCATTTGTAACATGACACTAAATCCATGGACTGAGGCATCCAAAGTGATAAGTAAGTCAAAGTCATCACTGATTCACATTTAGATTCTTAAAGGTAGAATTGAAGTCTTCTGCATAGTTTAAACGTGAGACTGCTATTAACATTTACTGAAAATGCTATTATGACCTCTCATAGCCAATTGACATATGGCTAACACAAGCAATCATAGACATTTTATTGCCATTGCCTGATATTTTGCATTGTAATGTGTTTCCCATGAGTTAGAAGTAAAATGATATATATCTCTCCTTAAGAAATTACTATTTTTCCCCCCAGCTGAACCTTGTATTGGCTTGAACTCTATAGATTGAAGTAGCCATATTAGTAGGGACAGATTCAAAGGTAACATTGAGCTGCTTGAAATTCCTAAGTATAGCATACTAATCCTATACACATTTTGTAGAGGAATGACATGCAATGATTTTCGTAAAATGTTGTTACAAAAATCTAAAAGGGAGAATCACATGGAATTTTACTTTCACAGTCTGACGTCTTACACTACCCTCCTTTCGTCGTTACAGTTATATGACGTCTTATTTGGATGCAGTATGCATAATTTGTTCATAACATGTCTTTATGTCTTCCCATTATATCAGATCTACAAATAATCACATATAGTTTCTCGATTTTTTTTATTTGTAGCTCATGTAATATAGTTTAAAATAGCTGAAATAGTAGAATCAAGTTCAGCATTAAGCTGCACTGAAATCCATAAGGAAAGACTAGCAATTTTGTGTCAATTTACCCTTGAATATCTTATTATTATTCCCTGAAAATGTCATAATGAACTCTCAGCAAAGAATTGACATATGACATTTTATACATACAATCATACCAAATGAAGAAACATTGATCAAAAGCTAGACTCCCTTTGTAGAAATATTTGACTGAGTCAGCAAAAACTGCATCAGCCAACTCAGTTATTTTCCTTTTCTTTTCATTCTTATTGTTGCTTCAAACAACTATTAACTCCTCTCAAATGAAAGCACTTGAGCATAAAGCCGCCAGATCAATTAATGAACATTCTGGAAGTCATCATTGTTTCTCTTCAAAGTCCCACCAGTGTCTTTATTCTTATCTACATATGCTTCTTTGAAACCTTGCCCTCTCTGTCAAGTATATTATTAGAGGAAATAGCCTATCAAATGTTCAGTACCTGGCTGCTGTACACAAATTCATCAGATGTGTTCCTTATTTCAGTCCATTGTGTAGGGTCATAGTTTACAGCAGTAGTTGTTTCCATTCTCAACATCAGATTACGTTTAGATCATCTTTCAGAAATCCCTTTGTAGCCATGCTCTACGCATTTCATTTATAAAATATAATGTGGATCCATCCTCAACCCCTTTAATCTGGATATTGCCTAGTTTTTTTAAAAAAAAAAACTTAAAGTGTTCATAATGATGTGTATATATGGTACTTAGTTATTATTCAGTAAATATGATTGAAACAAATGTTAGGGTGGATAAAGGCTGCCCAGATACTCCACCAATATTTAGTGGCCATGGATCATGTTATTAGTAACACAATTAATGGTGAGTGAAATAGCTCATTTTATAAAGGGGACAAAGCTATTAACATTTTGTTTTATGCTGATGATATCCTAATATTAGCCAAAATCAAGTAAGGGGCAGAAAGAAAATGCATGACTGACAATATGGCACACAGGTTTTGATACCTGCACATAAAACTAAGATGATGTGCTTCACAATAATAGGAAGTAAATGGAGAGATGTGGAAAAAATAACATAATTATTTCATAAACTCATAGAAAGTGTACTCTTATTTTAAGTGGAATTAGAAAATAATGGAAGCTGAAAAGCAAACTAGAAAATAAAATTATGAAAGTGGAAGTCATAAAAAAATTCCTTATGTCAAAATATATTGTTTGTATATGCTCCTTTCTCCCAGAGTCCCTGCCAAAACAGAATAAACACATCAGTATACCTAGTGCAACCATCTTTTATTATAAAACCACAAAACAATGAAAAGCTCAAACTCTTATCAGAATTGAAACAGTCAATAAATTGTGATAAGCAAAGGCATTCAAATAACCAACATGAAAAAGAGAGAGAGGACAAAAGGATCTTATTCTACCCCCTCCACATTAACCGATGACTACTGTGCAAACCTTCAGAGGAGGGAGGGAGGGAGGGATAGTGAGCTCCTACTATCAGTGGCAAAAAGGCTGATGGCTCCTTGTATCTATTTGTATATTTCTAAACCTCCCCCATTACATTCCTATGATGACCACACTTCTTCCCACTGAATTTATCTTCCCAGCCTAACATCCCCCTTTTTAAATTCACTCCACCTCTTCCTAGTCATTCTTTTTAATTTTGGATAATCCAGCAGCAATTTGCTACTGCTCACACAACCCCCCCCCCTCCTTGCAGAAGTTCAAGGACAAATAATTCTGCCTAGCAAACTGCATTTGTCCCAGAAGAAATCCTGCCAAAAAGCAATAAATGTATCAAAATAGTCAGTACTGCCAATTTTTTATTAAAAATCCAATAAAGCAAGAAACAACTCAAACTCATACCAGATTGTGAATAGTGAATAAATGTTGATAAACAGAGGCATTTACATAACTGGTATTTATTGGTAGCATTTCAGGCCACTCCCCATCATCATGCAGTGTTAAAACTGGCAACATTAGAATGTCATGCACTAACAATATCCAGCACTAACCAGGAGCAGTATAAGCTACTCATCATTCCATATTTCAGCAGAAAGGAGGGGAGGGAAAAATGGAAGACCCCTCCCCCACCTCACATTGCTGCATACATTGTAGCCTGTTTTCCCCTTCCTTTCTAGCTCAAACAAGTGACATCGCTGCCAGCTAAACCTACCATTAATCTTTACCAACTCTTTTCAACCATAGATACAAATGCACTCATGTACTTAATAGTAATTCCACCTTTTCTCATCCTTGTGTCTGCTATCTTTTTCCTGTGTCTAAATGGATCCCTGACTGCAAAACTCCCAATGCTCTAACTTGGACAACCTAAAGAAAATGCAACTTTAGCCATCCTGTGAGTCACAAACTTCCTAACAGTCATGATTGCCTGAAAGCTAACAGCAAACCTCCAAACTCATCTCAGAATAGTTGCTGAACAAATAAGAGCTTTTCTGGAAATATCTAGTTCACTAACATAATTTCTCTCATAATCTATGACAAAAGCCTACACTTGGATGTCACACCCATACCATTACCCCCAAAAGTATAACTATAACACTGGTAATTTCATAAAATTCCTGTATATCATTCAACATACAGAGCAACTAACTCCAGCTTAGTCTTCTGCATCTCTGACAGCAAGTGCCTATACTTCCGGATGAAAAGCCAGGAATAACCTTCCAGGAATAACTGAAAGGTCATAACCTGCACTGGCAAGTCTCATAATGTGCAGGCTGAATTGCCAAAAATACAGATTTACACTTACAAACTCTGAGATTGCCATTCCTCAGAATATTCATTTTTTTTCTGAAGTATGGTGATCTCAGTATTGATATCTATCTATCTATCTATCTATCTATCTATCTATCTATCTATCTATCTATCTATCTATCTATCTATCTACCTATCTATCTATCTATCTATCTATCTATCTATCTATCTATCTATCTATCTATCTATCTATCGATAAGTATATAAAATTTAGGGGCAGGGTATTTACTCCTATATCAAGGGTGCAGAGGGGTTGGGTTCCCTGTAAAGAAGAATTTTAAAGGTAAAAAGCAATGCTCGATACTTACTTTTTCCCTGCATTTTTGGTATTTTTTCATGGCATGTTGGGACTCAATATTTCATTTCCCAACATCTTAGCTGGGAGCACTTCCAGGCTTCATTGCTGCTCACATACTTGTCCAGAATACAAATGATCAGCCCAAAATGACAACCATATTCCTGCATATAAAAGACAACAACAACAGTAAATTGCCCAAGCTTATAAGTTCATAGGTTGGTACTAGGCTATTGGCCCTAGGGCCTATACAAGCCTAGCCATAACAATTCCCTGGCCATTTCTTCCCACAGTATTTACTTCTCTGTACCCCTGTCTTGCAAGGTGACTGACGTGATCCCCAGGGTGAATTTCCTATCTCCTATCCATTCATCAAGGTTCCTTTTGAAGAGGGCCAAAGAGGTGTTCTGATTGAAATGACATCAGCATGACATCTGCTTGCTTATGACATCAGCACTCCAAACTCCCACTTTACATACACCCATCTTTCCATTCTCTATATGATCTCAATCAGCTTGCCCTCTGAAGCTATATAAGATGCCCTATCTCCATGAAAGAAATGTGTAAAATAGCTCTCCCTAGCAACAATACCCTCCTAGTACACTGCCATTCTGCCTGCCTACCACTGGCCTACTATCCTACCACTGGAACATCAACCTACCACTAATTTCCTCCAAGTTGCCACCCATGTCATAGGGCACAGTATAATATATATGTTTCTAATGAACACCACTTACTACCCTGCACTGATCAAGTATAGATCTACCTACCAAATTACAGCTCCAGCCGCATTGATACATATATTTCTTGATCTAAGAGTCTCCAACAATGCAATGATGCAAAAAAAAGCAAGCCTTCATACATAAAGGCAACCACTGTTGACTATAAAATATGCCTTTCATAATTAAGTGCCATCTTATAAATACCTTTCAACCACACACACATCAGATGTTTCCCTAAAGGAAGCTTAGTATCTGCCAACACTCTGTCAAATCTTTCCCAGCTTTTCATCTTTCTCAGGATTCAACAATGTTTAGTAAAATCCCTTGCACCCAAAAAACCTTGCTACTACACTTAAAGTGGCCAGCTGTATCCTCATGGTTCTCAGTACTTTCCTTGACTCTCACCCAGACCCCAAGTATCTAGTCATTAAATGAACAATGTTCTTTTGAAAAAATGGCAAACTCTCCTCAAAAGCCATAAATGCACCTAAAGCTCTTCTATATGCTTTGTTATTTGATAATGTCCAAACTGCTGTTCTAACCACCTAGCTACAACTTACCACTTTTCCACACCTCCTCTAGCACTGCTGTTGGACTCAATTTCACATACAGAGGCATCAACCTAAATCAATGGAACTGAAAAGAAGGCAAACTATCGGTTAAGACATTTGAATTCCCTGGACTATGCTTTGCTGAGAATGGAAAATTAATCTTAAAGCTTCAAGGCATGAATTTCCTCAATAATAAACGTTATACTAGACTTGGGGGGAATTTAATAAAGCCTACAGGTTTTCTTTTTTACCTTGTAGGCATCGCACCATACTGCTTTTATGAAAGTAAGCAGGTTTTAGATTCAGTAAGCACTGCTGAGTGGCACGCATGCATCTGTCAACACGGGAAGTTCCATGGCATGCAGATCACCTCATAAGCAGGTGAATCTCATGTAATTGAGTCAGGTAGAGTGATACAGCAAGCAGATAGGCAGCTCTTCGGACACTGTGTCAGTGTAGTGTACACAGAAATTTCTGTGTGTACAGGAGTGTAGACAGACAAAAGGGGCTGTAAAAATGTAGAGATATGGACAGAAATGGCATGCCACATACAAATATGAGTGAAACAATCCTCCTGTATGTCTGAAAACTTAAAGTAAATAAGTTAAATTAATTTTATTTTTTTAATAATCTGGGCATGTTTGCATGGCATGTCATAGTGCGCAAGCATGTTTTATAAAAAAAAAAAAATGGAAAAAAGAAAATTAATATTATGTGAAAGAAATGTATTACAGAACCTTGTGTGGAGTATCTACAGTGCTTCATTGGTGCTGTTGCTAATGTGGTAGGGCTATGAAGTGTGTAGTTTCCAGGCTGTGAGCACGGATCCGTATGCAAATGAGGTGGAGTTACTGAATAGCATAAAGGGATAATCCTGTCCATATGTCCTCTTCATGAAGGCCAAAAACCATGTCGCTGTTTACAGAAGAGGTAGCTGACATCAGGGGAGGGTGTGTCCAATGAATTCAAAGCTTATTTCAGTTTATCTGCCCCTGTTTGCATGGCATGCCACCATGCTGAGGGTGACTTTTTTTTGGGGGGGTGCACTAACTTCTAAGCTTTGTTAGCTAAGAAGTGCATGTTTCCACCTGTTTGCATGGTATGCCACCATGCTGAGCATGGCAGTCTGGACTGGGTGTGTACTCTAAGTGCTAAGCTTTGTTTACCTATGGGGCATGCATTTGCATGGTGCGCCACAGTGCTGACTGTATTCTAAAAGCCATTGATAAATTAATTTGTTTTGACTCATGTTTAACTTAAACTAGGGCCATTAAATTATGTTAATGATATACTAGGCAGGTGAAATGTATCATAGGTAGTCAATCACAGAGTCAGCACCTACAGTACAGCATTATAAAGTATGCATACATCCTACAATCTGATTTTTCCCCCATATTCTGCACCATTGGAGTACAGACCTGGGAATTTTAACTGAGAGAATGCTAGGGGCTGCTGCAGGTCTGCTACATCAGTATGTGCTGGATGCTGAAGTCAATGCTGCTGCTGCTGACAACTGGCCTAGACAGAGAAGAAGAAGAAGAGTGTTCAGGCCCAGCGTAACCTTCCAGGGGTTACATAAGCTGGAGATTGCAGAGCGCTACAGGGTGGACAAGAACATACTACAAGAACTCATTGAGCTCTGCCGCCTCAACTCAGACTCAGAGTCAACAGAGGCCAAACCATCCCAGTGGAAGCAAAGGTATGTGTAGTCCTTAAGATACTAGCATTCCAAAGACCAAATAGGGACATGATGGGGGTCTCACAGGCATCATCATCCAGGGTACTCGACCAGTTCCTGGATGCCATGCTACCATATGCCAGTGAGCGCATTTCTTTTCCCCTCACCCCTGAGGTGAGGGCCAGCAATAGACAACACTTCTACCATGTAGCACACTATCCTAAGGTACTGGGTGCCATAGATTGCACTCATGTACACATCAAGTCACCACCTGATCAGAAGGGTAGTATCTACATCAACCGCAAGGGTACCACTACATCAACTGCCAGGTCATGTGCAATGCCCAGGGGATTATCATGAATGTGTGTGTGCTGGCAGCTCTGGCAGTTATCAGGTCTCCCATATCTAGCATGCATCACAGCTGTACCAGATGTTTGCTAAGGGGGACATCCCACATGGCCTTTTACTGGGGGATGCTTGCTTTGCACTTGAACCATGGATGATGACACTCATCAGAAATGCACACACACCCACAAATGAATGCCATAATGAGGCACACCCACAAACATGGAACATCATAGAGTGTGTGTTTGTCCTTCTTAAGTCATGGTTTCAGTGCCTCTGTATATCTGGTGGAGCCCTGCAGTATTGTCCAGCCACATGTGCACATACGTTCACAATATGTGCCATGCTACACAATATGATCCTGCAGAAACAGCTGCAGCAGGATCAGCAAAGGGAAGAGATACACAGGCCACCACCAGTACCTAGGTCACCACAGTCACAGTTACAGTAGGACTCAGAGGAGGAACCCCCTGATGATGTCCCTGTAGGCAGATGTAGGCATGCCCAATTTGCCCTAGCTTTTGCTAAGAGACAATGCATAGCACATTCACTGACAACCTAGGGCCCTAGGTACCGAAACCTTACTCCTACTCAGCTACATATATTAAAATTGTTGATGCCAGGTAGCCCACACAGCCCCTACCCATCCATGTATTGGCTGTGTACTGCTTGCATCACACAAAGCCAGCCATGAACTACACCCCTGTCAACTGCTGCATTCACAAGGTAAGTCTCTAACCTACACACTACTTGTAAGGATTAATATAATATAGTATTGTATGTATGGATTTGCTGCATTTATGCAAGGAAATACAGTGGGCTTTGTGGACAGAAATAACATCCACATGGGACTACAGATACCCAGTCCAATAGCATGTGTTCCCTAATAATCACTAGACCTCATGGTTGGAATATTCATTACATCAGTCAAGGGAGATGTTAAACAGTGGGGTCACATGATTTTGGACTACTGTCTATCCCAGCAGATCATGTGCTCTTGTTCCCCCACCCCCAACACAGCAGTGTTCCCATATAACAGCTTTACTGTGACCAACGACTGGTGTCAGAACCATGGCCTTAAGCTCAATGCCAAAAAATGTGTCATCATTCCCTTTGTGAAAAACCCGGTTCCCATGAATTACCACATTGATGGTAGTCTACTGAACAAAGAAGACATTATAAGAGATCTGGGAACACAGGTTGACAGCAACCTCTCTTTTGATCACCACATTGGTCAGAAAGTCCTTCTATGTGGCACATCTCATTACTAAGGGTTTTGCATCCAGAAAGAAAGAGGTCATTTTCTCCCTCTACTCTTCCCTCATTAGGCCAGTCATCGAGTACAATACCCCATTTGGTATGTACCTCACTAGACACCTGCAACAACTGGAGAGGCCACAAAAGTACCTCACAAAGATGATCCTAGGCCTTAAACACTTGTCCTATATGGA
Organism: Protopterus annectens; assembly: GCF_019279795.1. Taxonomy (NCBI): domain Eukaryota; kingdom Metazoa; phylum Chordata; order Ceratodontiformes; family Protopteridae; genus Protopterus; species Protopterus annectens. The sequence continues at coordinate 529,017,039 of NC_056728.1, read as the reverse complement.
CATACTCAAAAAACTCCAACTATTCTTTGTCTCATATTGCCTACTTAGAGGCGATCTCTGCTTGACTTACAAAGCCATATCTGACCCAGCTCTGTTAGAAATGCTACATCTAAAGAAATCCCAATCCCCCCACACCACATGCTCCAGAGACCTCAACCTCATTACCACAATTAACAGAACATGCTGGAGGGACAGGTTCATAACCCAGAGACTGCCCATGCAATGAAACAGACTTCCCATATATGTTAAACAGAGCACCTCGCTGATCCTCTTCAAGAGTAATCTTGATGAGTGGATGGGAAACAGAAAATTCACCCCAGGTATAACACCAGTGGCTCTACTCGACAGAGGCACTGGGAACTAAGGTCAGGTGGTACTATGCTAGGGTAATCCTATGGCTAGGCTTGTATAGGCCCCAAGGCCATTAGCCTAGTACACACCTATGAACCTATGAACAGTAAGTCAGCAGTGGTATATCAGCAGACCAGGCAATTTCAGGACTGTAACATAGAACTTGATCACACATTGAATGTCACACGTAATGCAGGAATAACAACATACATATTTATGCTGTTGATTTTGTGATTAATGGCTCCTCTCTGTCTGGCAGGCTGTGTGGCTCAGTGGACAAGGGAAATTAGCATGGATGATGGCATTGATAGTTCTAATCTGGAAGTAGTTGCATCTTTTGCATGTGATGTATTATTATATTGGTGTTTTCACAGACTGTCAGTCTGTGTGTGGTGTAACATTATAAACTCAGTCACATATTAAGAACAGCATTCAGCTAGGGAATGCTGTGGATATTTTGAGTGAAGTGCAGTACTGCAGAAAAAGGGACATATGTTATTGCCTGTAACACACAAAATCCCGAAATGGAGTGCAGGTAGGTGTGGCCTGGAGTCACTTTATAAGTACTGACAGTCTCACTGGGTATGCCCATACACTTAGTTAAAATGAGTGCAATTTTGTTACCCCTTTATCAGAATGGCCTGTTATGTATAGCTATGTCTATATATACAGACATATACATATACATATCTGTTTGTCACTATCTCTCTCTCACATAGATAGTATATCTATCTCTATGTAATGCCAAATAGATATATACTGATATATATAGCTATATATATTAAAATTATACATAAACTCTTCCCATATATCTACATAACACATAAACATATCATACACACAGACAGCTACATATATATATATATATATATATATATATATATATATATATATATATATATATATATATATATATATATATATATATATATATATATATATATGTATATATATATATATATATATATATATATATATATATATATATGTATATATATATATATATATATATATATATGTATATATATATATATATATATATATATATATATATATATATATATATATATATATATATATATATATATATATATATATATATATATATATATATATATATATATATATATATATATATATATATATATATATATATATATATATGTATATATATATATATATATATATGTATATATATATATATATATGTATATATATATATATATATATATATATATATATGTATATATGTATATATATATATATATATATATATATATATATATGTATATATGTATATATATATATATGTATATATATATATATATATATATATATATATATATATATATATATCACTCTTATCTACATAAATATGTTTGTGGATATCTGTATTGTCCTACATACCCTAATGATGGTGAGAAAATCGGCTTATATACATAAATATGTGGGTGGATGTCTGTATTGTCCTACATACCCTAATGATGGTGAGTAAATCTGCACTATCACATGTCCATACTGTTGCTTAAAGGATCCAAACTAAGGATGCAGAAATATATAATCCACTTAGCTGCAGACACCTGTGCATGCTGGATGTCACCACAGAGACAGACACAGGTGAGCAGGTGGTGTAATGCATAATGTTGTCAACACACGCAGGGACAGAGCACATTATTACTGCCCACAGGTTTGCCTAAGTGCAAACAGCCGTATATGGCCATACTGGTAACTGTACACACATAGCTAGGATAATAACAGTTATCTCATTGCTAAGATACTAGATGCAGATAACAGCATGAAGAAATATTACACTGCAGGCCACAGATGCTGTTCAACACAAGCCTAGTTTGTGTAATGCACAAGTACTGTGCCTGCAATCCCATATATACCAGACATAAGCTGTGGTGTGTACAGTAAGTACTGTGATCTATAGTGTATAAAACTAGATAGGTAGGGGTTCTAATCTCACTCCAGACCACTTGGTGCATGTGTGTGTGTGTGTGTGTGTGTGTGTGTGTGTGTGTGTGTGTGTGTGTGTGTGTGTGTGTGTGTGTGTGTGTGTGTGTGTGTGTGTGTGTGTGTGTGTGTGTGTGTATCCCCCTACAAAACTGTCATGCCCTCATGAGCTATTCACCTACAATAGTTATGCACTTTTTGTCCCTGTAACTTTCTACTGGCTTCCAAACTGCCTTCTTCTACAAGGCCTGATGATGTCATCCACCTTAAGACTACCAGTTGAGAGGGTAGCATCAGATTTAAGCCATGGCACATGTGATAAATACTGTGAGCTATTATGTGCAAGTCTAAATAGGCAGTGGTTCTAACCTCACTCCAAGTTATTTGGTGTATGTGTGTATGTCCACATGGCATAAATGTGATCACCTTCATAACTTAGAGGTAGGACTTTACTGTATTTTATTTGTAGCATGTGACGTGGCCCCCTAAAGAATTGACCCCAACAAGGTCTGCTGATGTCATCAAGAATAATGCCTTAAACTGATAGTACTAGCAGACAGGAGGTGAGTTGCTTGCATCAGATACTGTGATCTGTAGTGTGTACCATTACATAGGTAAGTGTTCTAATTTCATACAACCAACTTACACTATGTGTGTGCCTTGGTGTGTCCTGTATGCAGTGATTGGAAGTGGTGCTAGCCTCAATTTAGCCATGTTTGTGTGTGAGCATGTTAGAGCATTTTACATCATCTTATTGAATTATAGGACATTTAAACTTCACTAGCATAATGGCCATACAGCCCTCACAATCATAGACATCTTTATACTCATAGCTGCACGATCAGCACATATTGTCCGAGTCCAAGAGAGCACAGGCAGACATCCTCTGTTGAGATGAAGGCTGCCCAGGCAATCATACAGATGGCATGTGCTGAGGTGCACTGAGGTGCTCTGTGTACCATTAGGCAATGTTCTGTTTCAAGGGTGTGTTTAAGTCTGCTAGACAAATCTCTCTCACAAGCATGTAGTGCTAACATCACATATGAGGTTAATGTCCTTACAATGAGTTATCCATCTATTATATCTCCTACAGATAGGCAGCATGTGCAAGCACTGATGCAGGGCATTTTAGATAAGGACCTGGACCATCCTTTGGCAAGTGAGCTGCAGCACGACTAAGCAGCACAGTTTGTATATATTACACTTCCCTAATGTTGCTGTGCAGACACCTTGCATGGCTCTCTTCTTGCAACATGCTGGAAGTAACTGCAGTACTTACTTGCACAGAGGGCAACTAGCATGTAGTGCCAAGCAGTATCCCCAGATCTCTGAGTCATGTCAACTGAAATGCCATGATTGGAGTTAGTATGGATATAAGCACTAACACTGTTGTACACCTACTGACACTGGAACAAACATTGTTACTTTTGCTCAGGGCTAGATCATGCTTACCAACTGTAACCGGCAGAGCCCATTGACTGTTAGACTATGCAATGGATGTTGGACAATGTCTCACTCCACCAACCATGGTCTGATGAGGTGTATGACAATATTAGGCCAGCAGGCCTTGCTGGAAACAGTGTATGCCATGTACAGAGTGTTATGTTAGCTGGTAGATAGGCAAGTATCTAACAGTAATACTCTAGGAAGATAGCATTGGGAGACCTACACTGCAATGATGCCTGTCACCAGTGGAATTCACCATCCTCCATATTGGCATACCATATCTACATATTCCCTCTCTGCAGTCACAGCTACTGTCAATGACCTCTGACTGAGTACATTAGCAGGCGATTGCATATTAGGAGCTGCCAAGGAATCACACACAGAACCAACAGCTATCCAGGATGGCCTAAAGACACAGTTGTTCTCTGAGCAACTGACAAAGACTAAATGCCAACAGTTGCATAATACTATATTGTGGGAAATCATCCACCCCTGTAAAATATTGTAGTGCCCATACACCACATACATTTGAGCCATTACACATGGGGTTATGGACACAGAAAGTCATGTAGCCTTTGACTTTCACTGTTCCATAAGATATGGGTATACATTCACTGTTGTACAATTTAGCCCAACAGGTTTGGGGCATTAATCCCAGACTGTCACTGCTATACTGAATGCGGCAGTCATCACACCTATCATTGTGCACAGGCATATTGTACAACTGTAGCAGCTACACAGGTCCCATGGTACACCAATACACAATGTAGATAACATATCCTATGGAGTTCATGTCATGACCATACATCTGTACGCTGTCTCCTAAAAGCTTTGGAGAGGATGTGTATGGCTCCATACAGGGAGGTGTCAGATCCCACTGTGTACCTACTTCATATCCATGACAGGGCTAACACATGTCTCATCTGTGCTACATGCCTACAACATCACTGTGGTATGCATAGTACATGCTGGAGAGACAGGTATGTAACACAGACAGTACAGCCTACATGAAACAGGCCCCCAAATATGTGAAGCACACATCTGCTGTGACACACATCATGTGCAGGTTACACAATGGGATGTACAGCACGACAATCATTACTGGTGTCGGGCACCTGTCTGCACTGGACACAGGATATTTATAGATGGGGAATGTCCAGCACCACAGCTTGTAGATGTGTTAGTTCCCAAAACCCTGGTGACACTTGTCGAGGGTAGTAGAGATTTACAGAGACTAGGGATGCAAGTGTACGGTGAATGCTGTCATTGTCCTTGTTAGCCTGTTACACACATATGAACCTATGGAGCCATGCACTTATACTGCTGTACCTTGATGAAGACATATTTCTGCTGTGCTGACATGCCATCCTGTGCTGCTTTATTGCCACTTTGTATCAATAGGTTATCCCAAAAGACTCCTGAAACAAAAACATAAACAGGTCCATGGTATACCTGTCATTGTGTAACCTACAGTCATTACAACATTAAACAACATAACGTACACAAAAGTATGTGGCATATTTGTGACAAATGCCAACATAAAGTATCAGTCAGTAACCATTACAAGTGGTATGTCAAAACAACACTGTATTACACAAGTACATGTTAACAAATATAGTCACCCTGGGCATCAGACACATTGCTTCATTTCCCTGCATCGATGGTGAGGATGACAGGGATGTGTCACAGGTATCATTACTTGCATAGGGTGCTTTGTAGGGGTGCAGGAGGCCTAGGCTGACCCAATAGGTTGACAGCATGTGTGTGAGTCAGGAAGGGAAGCAGGTAAGATGGACAATGGAAAGGTGCCATGTGTGTCTGTAAGTGACTTACAATTTGACAGTGTTTTGTGAGTGTGTGTGTTTACACAGTCAAGCTCACTGCTAGTCCTACATATGTGTATGTTGGACAGCTTTTGATCATATATGCTAGAGTTGACAGTTCACTGTCTCTGGCCCTGAACACGGGAACTAGCTCTGCCAGCAGTTGCACTGGCAGCTCCCTGCCCAAGGTCAGAAATGAAATGGTGCTAGTACTTGACGGTAACTTCTTTCTGCTGGGGCTGTGTCCCCCACAGGGATGCTCAGGACCACAAGCCCATGGCCTGCCATATCATGGTGTGGACAGTACACTCACCTCTGTAGAGCTGGATGTACTGCCACTACGGGAGCGTGATAGTGCACATGCACATGGACTCTCAGCAAATGGGGTTGGTAACCTATGTCCATGAGTGTGAAGCTCAACTACAACCACACATTCCAGCATAGACAATGTGTGGTCCAAAAAGACACTGTCTTGGCCCACCTTCTGTCCACTGCATCAGTGAACCGATCTAGGGTGTCCTCAGTACAGTGGAGTCAGCCATGGATGTCAGAATGTGCTGCATCCATAACCCTAAGCATACATCTGGTGTTCCATTCAGAACATGTCTGGCCTCCATAATGGCCCAAAACATGCACTGAGTGACCCGCAATGTGACACCTGCAACAGGTGGTGGACAGACAGCAGGCCTCCTAGAAGCACCCCTGTCTATCTGCCTGTGTGGGACCTCACCAGATCTTTGGCTATAGCCAGAATCTACAGTCACTGGAGCCATATTTGCCACACTTTCCTGTTCAATGCCTCCACCCTCTGACTGTCCAATATCTGTGGCCTCTGGGGATTGGGTATGTGTGGGCATATTGATTGTGCATGGTGGCAATGAGGACAGAAGAAGAATATCGACCTCTGTGACAGATTCAGACTCCGAAACCCCCACCTGTGTCACACTGTAGCCACCATCATCATCAGAGTCTGAGGAGACTGATATCAGGTTGTGTAGGAGATAGACACCAAACCCCCAGGTCAGCTGTGATAAGAAAGGAAAAAGCATTACATTAATACCTGCACTGTTATGCTCTGGAGTCCTAAGTACATTAATACCTACACTATTATGCTCTGCAGTACTATGCTGTAATATATGTAAGGCTCTATACACTGTCTTCACTATGACAGACCTGTTGAAAACCCAACCTCATATGGTAGACATGAGAACAGTACTCTTCCCACTAACAACTGTAGTTATTTAAAAATGACATCTCATTACGCTGCAATCTCATCAGCAACAGTGAGGTACACTGTTGACTTTTGTGTAGACTCTGCACAGTTGACACACATGACACTCTGTAGTGTTCTGACAATACCATCACATTTGTCAGTGTGGTCATACCTACAAGGCATAGGTATGAGTCTATTATGTGTACAGTCAGAATATAAGTCTGCAGCTGGCAATCATGCCAACAGTACAGCAATGCAGGCAACAGGCCTGGGATGACAGTCAAGAAATATACTGCTGTAAACATACATCTGTAACAAAACAGTGTCATGCTTACATGGAGCAGGACCATGGGCTTGGCCAACACCTTATGGACCCATGAAAAGTTGAGGGAGAGGCAATGTCAGTACCACTGCATGTTTCACTACCACAAGGTAATATTTCCATATAGCTCACATTTACAGTAGTTACTGTGTTAATTGTTATATTGATCAAAATCTGAGCATGACAGTCAAACTGCAGTGAAACCCTTCCCTCCCAAAAGCAGACAGACCTGGCACCCACGTAATGAAATGTACGCCCTGACACACTGATTGCTACAGTATTGCAATGCTGATCAAACTAACCTTACCTGCACCCTCCTCTGCCATGGACACTGTGGCACCGACATCCACAATGTAGGGTGTGATGGATGACTGAGAGCTGTCGTGTGTACCTAGATTTCCAGGAACTCCTCAGTGGCTGAGTGTGTTTGTTTCTCTGTAGAACTTCCACCTGTGGTGCCATGATCTCTGGCTACATCTGCTGCTCTTCTACGTGCATCATTGATCATGCCCATTGCACAGTACTGAACCTGCTCATATGTGCTGCTCTGATGACAAGTGGCATTGACATCATGGACAAGGTCAGCCCACACTGCCTCCCACCATTCCCTGTTGTGCATCCCTCAGGACAGTAGGAGCTCATGGTGTTGACACAGCCCTTCCAGTATTAACTCATTCTCTGTGTCCATGAAGGCTGCATGGCATCTTGAATACATGTGCCCTGAAAGACAACAACATGGGAACACGTCAGGATTACATACATGGAAGTACACTATGTATAGATACAGCAAGGACAGAATGGCTGGCAATACTCACTGCTTGATCACACATGTCAAATTCCACAGTGTGCAAACATACTAAACATGTGGATACAACTAGGATGCTACCAATAGTCACGTAATTACATGTGTGGCATGACAGATACTGCTGTTCATACAGCCAACACTGGAGTCTATTGTAGTATGTCCCCAAGGGGCAATCCCCCTGTTAATATGTCAAACCAACTATGCCAAACAAATAGCAGGGTGCTATTACAGCCACTGTAAAGGGAGAGTTCCACAAGCCCAGTGTTTCACATTGACAATATACATTCCACCCTTGATGTCTTGCACATCCTCTGTACATATAACAACTCTGGAAGTCATTGACATGTCATTATCATAGTTCTAAGAAAGGCTTAATGCTACAATCCCTATTCCTTGTTAGTATAGTCAGACATCTGCATCCTGATGCAAACAAGATGGTTACATACCTGATGGAGTGCAGTACTCCTCCACTAATATGTGCTGATAGTTAGTACTATGCATACGTGTGGTCTGTGTGAGGAAAATCTCATATAGAATGGTTCCCCATAGCCAGCTGCTTGCCTTTTTATGATTGCCTCTTAACCAGTCTGTGGTTCTTAAATGCTAATTGCAGCCAACACAGCTGATTTGAGCTATCATCAGACAATCACATGCAGCCACAGTACAATATATAAGGCCTTTATGTAGATTAGGGTCCCTTTCTGATATGTTGTGCTGGATGTTACTGGGGTGAGGAGACTACTTCATTGCAGAGGGTAGGTCTGTATCAACAACTTTTACCTAGAGATGGGTGTGCTACAGGCTGCAACTGCAGGTAATAGGGATAGGCAGAGAGCTTGAACACTTTGGAGGACAACAAGCTTTAGGAGTAACTGTGTGAGCTGTGTCAGCTTTGTTGCAGAGGCAGAGCCAGAGTGAGGCTACCCTTTCCAGTCCAATTAAGGCATGTGCTTAAAGTAAGTATGTTAGGCAACAGTATCACTAACAGAGCACTAGGTCACATGTTTGTTGTGTTCTTGAGCAACATGGGGGATACAAATAATGATATGTTCACCATTTGGGTAACTATCAGGCCATGTGTTACAGTCTGGTAGTAATTTGAGTGTGTATGAGGGCAGTCCTTGTTACAAGCATTTACTTCAAGTGTGTATGTTAGGTGTGCAGCTGTGCTAATCAGCACTGTGAGTTTGAAAAGATTCTGTGGTGCACTCCGATATTGGTGGCCCTCATTTGCAGTACCTGAGCTGAATTTCTCTGTTAATGCATCACGTGACACTTTATGCACTTATACCTTCACTATAGGGATATGTGAAGGTGTTTCTATGTGCAGGCCTGTGACTTCTATCAGTGAAATGCAGAAATTTAATTTGATATGCATTGTGTGGTTAAAGAAAGCATGACTCAGTCATTATTTGCTGGCCTCACAATATTATAATTCCACTGCTACACACTGCTGGATTTGAACCCAGGACTCTGTGTGGCAAAATGTACTATTTACAATGCATTTAACAGACTGAGGTACTGAGTCATTGCTTCTGCATGTCTATTTGCAAGATATATGTGCACACATACAGGCTGTGACAAACATTTTCTACATCAATCAGTATGTGCATGGCTTTATATGGATGTATTTCTGCACCAGGGTCCCACACACATTATCTGCTCATAGAGTGGGCTACCTCATCCATATACCCTTATTACCTGGAGTAGGAGGAATAGGACATTAGGTTTGCATTCTACAGCTATTACAGTGTTACACTTGACTGGAACAACCTTACCATGGACAAAGCAATGCATACAGCTCTACTGCAATAGTTATGACAACACAATCCTGCTGTACACCATTTTGCTTAGTGCTATTGGTATTGTTTATTGTTTATTGCAATACAGTTGTTATTGTTCATGTATTGCATTGCAGCTCTAATAGCCCATTTATTGCACTACATTTTTATTGTGTATAGCTTATTGCAGTAAACAATTTACTCGTTCTTGCTTATTGTACTACAGTTAGCATATTAAATACATACAGAGTCCAGGTTAGGCAGAGTCCCTCGTTGACTCTCTTCAAGAGAAATCTTGATGAGTGGATGGGAGATTGTAGGTTTACCCCGGGTATCACTTCTGTGTCACTGTTAGACAGAAGCACAGTATACTAACCTCGAAAAAGGGCATAGCAAAATTAATTTAAAATGGGTGGCGAAAGCCAAACATACTCTGGCTAGGCTTATAAATGCCCTAGGGCAGATAGCCTAGTATGAACCTATGAACCTATACCTACCACACTCATGGCACAAACTGGCCTGGAGTCTGGCATGGGACTCAACATTGCAAGTCCTCTCAGCTGCAGCTGTTGGGAGAGAAGTACACCATTATGCATACCAGTTTTGCAGACATTCAGCTTGCATATTGGTAAAACAGTGGAAAACATGCTTACATATTTGTGGGACATGCTCAACTCTTGCCTCTTGGGCCCATGTGTCCAAGGTTCCCCTCTTCCTCCTCTTCAGGTCATCATAATAGTGATGACACTGCTCACCAGTGCAGGGGATACCAGTAGCCATGGTAAGTTCCCTGGGTATCCTGTCACAGGACTATGCATTACATTCCAAGCACTGGAAACTTCCCTGCATCAGACTGGGTTCATAATTCCTTACCAGGAGTCCAACAAAGACCCTAGATTCCAGCACACCACATCTCTGGACCCAAAAGCTAATGCCCTCTCCAACACCGCCTGGCATATCAGCAGATAAGTAAACTGCAAAGAATAGTGCAGAATCCCTGCCTATTGCACTTAATATAGGCTTTTTTCCTGACCTTACATGTCATTGAACAACATTCAAAAAAGTGCTGCATTGCTTAGCAGTGCACAAATCAGCTAAGCAGGGTGACGCAATGTGAAAACTTGCACCACAGAGGTTTTGGTGAAGCTTAGCACCACTCAAACAGTAGTAGCCATTAGCATGTTTAAGCAGTGCTCAGCACAGCACAGTAGTGCCATACTTCAGAAATTTGTTTTTAAAATTAGACATTAAACTAAATTAAATTACAGACATCTTATGACTACTAAGGACATGAACCCAGGGCCTACTAAGCATTAGGCTGTAACTGTATCCATTTAGCTACTTGGATATTATGAAAGCTAGAATACCTTCTCATATAATACTGGGCTACCTGTTAGCTTTGCTGAGCACCATGCCACGCCAATGCATACATGCTTAAACAGACACAGAAATAAATAATTAATTACATCTGGTTTCTATTTTTAAATGTCTGGCAGGTGTCAGCTATGTATCTATAAGTGCAGCATGGCTCTGCAGTGCTTTGCGCCGTGCTGCACAAACTGCAATTAAAAAATGTAATTATGATACTTAATTACACCTGGTTTCTATTTTTAGATGTATAGCAGGTGTTAGCTGCCTATATGTGAGCATAGCTTGGTAATGCTGCACTCTGGACAGCACCGCTGAGTGCAAACATACAGAGAGGAAAAAACAATAAATAAATTCATAAAAATAATATATCGCATATTTAAAATAATCCACAGCATTTCAACAATAGTGAGGAGCATTACAGGGAGCCTCACCCTGTACATAACATCTGACCAGGCATCTATAACCAGGGTAGCCTCTACATTTCTCCATACACAGATTCAATATCCCTGTTTCTATGCTGTCCATTGGCAGCACGTCATCATTGATATGTATGGTGCACTGCCGAGGGGGAGCCGTAGCCATGTACATGAATACATTCCATGTAGGCTCTACATGGTGCCAACACAGATTTTATTAAACTCTGGGCTTGATTGTTTTGCTAAGACCTGCAGTATGCCTAAATTGCTAGAATGAAAAATGACATTTAATTCCCCAGTTCTCCTTAACTGAATTATGGTAGTGCTCTAAATGGGCAGTGACTCCAAAAATGTAATGTCCTTTCTCGACTCAGCTGGCCAAGCACCTGTCCACTGCACTGCAAACTATTTACCCCAGAAATATACTCCATTTCCTAAACACCAAGTAGAATCTGTGTATAGCTGCCGATTATCATAGGATACAAAATCCTCTTGCCAGAATGTTACTTGATTAAAATGCTGAAAGAAGTCCAACAAGATGGTGATGTCTACTTTGGCCAGCTCTGACAATCTAAGTCTGTGATGTTTGCAACTAGTCCCACTTAACAAGTTAGCAAGAAACTTGTTGAAAGTTTTTCACTGTCCTGCTGCTGCTAGACATGCAACATTCAATAAGCCAAATATTTTCATCATTTCCTTAACATTAGCATTCTCTGTGTTCAACATACTCAAATTCTTGGACCTCACTTGTCTAACTTCTCACATAGAAGGTAAAACAAGCCTAACTTGACATCCAGTGCCAGACCTAAGAAAGTTAAAACTTTAGCTAGCCCTTCCTGCATTCTCTGTCAGGGACAAAATTTTACAAACAGATGTACCCCTGTCTTTAGGTATCTCCTAACCTTTTCCAACTAATGGATGTCATCCATATAATGAGCTGGAATCTGACCTGAAATCTGCCTCTGTCAAGTGAAATGCAAGCTTGTACAATACTTCTCAAATGCCATTAGAGTGACAATTGGCATAGCCTTGTCAAAATAAAATTTCCCCCTGCAGCTGTATACCCAATAAATTCCAGTCTTGTTCCCAGATGTGGAACAAGTAAAATGCTGACTCAATACCTAGCTTAGTCATAGATCACTGAAACCTCAGACTGCATGCACTGCATCATCAAATGAGTCATAATGAACATTCACATTGAGCTTGTCAGTATAGTTTTTTACCAAACTCCCTTCCAGAAACCAGAGTTGATGAATCAAGCAGAATTCACTTCAGTGACTTCACCCATTCTTTGCGCTATAAGAAGAGGTGCAGAAATTGACAAATGGTGGAACACTGAGTACTCCCAGTATTCTCCCTACTTGCAAATGTTTGACCAACAATACCTCTGATACTCCCCACTTTCCTCTTGACTGACTTCAGTTTCCACAAATATAACTCCATCTGCTTACCCCTTATGTAACTGGAAAACCTAATGTGAACCCTAAACAACCTCCTTAACCAGATACTTATGTGAACTTATCCAAGAGCCCTCCCCAAACATCACCTCTAATAAGATAGTGCAAATAGGTGAAAATCCTTTTACTGCAGGCACACTGTCCCTACACTACCCAGATAACTTCCCAACCCCCCAGTCTGTTACTGTCCTGCAAATGAGGGTCTGTGCCTTTTTTTCTCAAGCATATCACAACACAGTGATGACCTCTACAATGTGAATAGTCATTGCCAAACTGCAAATTGGCCAAGAGCAGTTGCCTGTATACTTAATACATACCTTAATCTTGCCCCAAAACCCTGTAAAGTGCAACCGTGACTTGTATATCTACCCTATCCATCTTCATCCCTAGCCATGTGTTCACATTAAAGCTTTCCCAAGAAAGTGTCTTTATCCACTGCCTTTAACTTTCTAAAGTGCTGGTCATACTATAACCAAGCATTAACCCCTCCCAAAAAAACAGAGGTACTCTAATTGTCAGAAAAATATGCCAACAAAGTTAATCCTTACTATGGTCCTTCTCTGGAATGACTGCCATAAAATAAATGAACTCCAAGTCCCAGTTATCCCAAGACCTGGCCCTAAACCTACTCAAACTCAATTTACCAAGATCTATTAACACAGCTCTTAGATCATTCAACCTCAGTGCCTCAGTCACAGCAATCATCTGAGCACCATCATCATATATAGTGTTAAAGAACTTGCCAAATTCCCCCTACAAATCTTCTCTTTCACTGCTAGAGCAAAATGTTGCAAAATGAAATCAACCATAGCCCCCTTTTGAAAAGGCTTGAACCCCTTCCAACCCTCCAACCAGCATGTCTCATCAAGCTTCCCTTGGCTACATGAGCTAATCCACATGCCCAATGGGGGTGGGTAAAATCCTGATCCTCAACAGCCTGAGGGGCCCCAAGACCTTCATTTGAACAACTTTGAGTTCCTAATTGAGGGCCAGGCTTCTAACCATGCTCCACCATTCTTAACAATTCCTGAAACCTAGCCCTTTTCTGCACATTCAACTCCTGTAAAAATCCCACTAAGTATTCATATCTCAAACTATTCTGCCCTGCAGCCCCTAGTAAGAAAAGACTAAAACTGGTATCTTGAGCCCACTGGCGAGGCAGTGTCAGACTCGCTTTCCTTCCTCCTACTCTTATTCTCTTTTCTTCCAAGGGTCTCAGTGGCTGAGTATTCCTCTACTAATAATAATCCACATTTTGTTTATTGTCTAGACAACATTGTTTATCAATTTATTTTAGGTTTAAAGATGTTAAATTAACTATTCCTGTGAAATTAAATACAGCTTCAGAGTGCTTTCACTTATGTTTAAATTAGGACATTACATCCATATGCATATTTCAAGTCATTCAAATGTAATGAAATTCTTTGTTTAAATGGATATGATGTTTCTTCCTCGTAGAATTCACCACGCATAATTATTAATAATTATACAATGACCCCCTATTAATTTTCCAAAATGTGCACACTGATTGGTCAACGTGCCGGTTGTAAATCTGACTTATATTAATGGAAAAAGGTCCAGTCGCCCGGACTTTTTCCATTAGGATGTCTTTACTTTTTTTGTGTTAGGCAGCAATGGAGAATGGAAGAGCTCCATTGCTGTAATAGGTTCATAGGTTCATAGGTAAATACTAGGCTATCTGCCTGAGGGCATCTATAAGCCTAGCCAGAATGTGTTGGCTTCTGCCACCCCCTTAGATTAGTTCCCTGTGCCTCAGTCCAGCAGAGTCATTAGTTCCCTGAACTTCTGCCCAGCAGAGCCACTGCAGTGATCCCTGGAGTAAATTTTCTGTTTACCATCCACTCGTCAAGGTTTCTCTTGAAGGGTGTTAGTGAGGGGCTCTGCCTAATGTAGATTGGAATCCTGTTGCAAAGCATGGGGAGTCTCTGGGACAGGAATCTATCCCTCCAGCACGTCCTATTTATCATTGTGGTGACGTTTAGATCCCTAGAGAGTGTGGCTCTTGGGGATTTGTTTTTATTTTTTTTAGGTGGAGCATGTCCATCAATTCTGGGTTGGACATGGCCTTGTATGTCAGGCAGAGATCACCTCTGAGTAAGCGGTATGCAACCGAGTACAGCTGGAGTTTCTTCAGTCGGGCTGCATAGGGCATATGTTTGAGGCCAGTAATCCTCTTGGAGAGGTATTTCTGTGGTCTTTCCAGCTGTTTTAGGTGTCTTGTAAGGTATATCCCAAATGGGGCATTGTACTCTCTGATGGGTCTGATGAGTGATGAGTAGAGGGGCACAAGAATCTCTGAAAAGTTTTTCATTGTGGTTTCCTTGATTGGATATGGGGGCGAAATGTGGATATCAAGAGTGATTAGTCTATGGTCTGATCTAACCAGCGAGGGTTTGACCTCCAGTGTAGAACACTTGTCACCCATGTTGGTGATGACCAGGTCCAATATGTTGTCACTTCTGGTGGGGGTGTTGAGCAGCTGATCCAGGGCATTCGAGTTTATAAATTCTAGGAAGCATTGGGCAAGGGAGTTAGTACTTGAGCAGTTCTCCCATTTAATGTTTGGGTAGTTGAAATCACCCAATATTAGGGCGTTTGGTAGGACCTTAATATATTCCACTGTCCCCAGAAACACAGAATGGGGGTCCTGGGTCATGGTGGTGAGCTGTAGCAAGCTAAAATTTGAATTGCAGTTTTGCCCATTGTTAGTTGCACATGGATGATCTCCGAGGCATTGTGCTGTGCCACTAACCTGGATGTGTGGGTATCCTTGATGAATATGGATACAGCCCCACCTTTTGTGTTTCGGTCCAGGTTCTGTGGCCGAAAAGTATGGTATGAGTTATAGCCTGGTAGTGTTGTGGTGCTCTCTGGAGCCTTAAACCAGGTTTCTGTTACTGCACAGATATCGATGCTCTCCATACTGAGGAGTGCCTCGGGTGCATGCATTTTGAGGTTTAGACTTCTGGCGTTGAGTAGCATTACCCTCAGTTTTTGGTTACTTGTGCTATTTGCGGTGGTGGGTTTGCCTTTTGAGCCTTGCCTAAACAAGGCGCTATGGGGGCAGCAAAAGCCTTGGCCAGTATTCGAAAGCCTAAGGGTGACAGGTGCAAGCCATCTCTTGCAAAGCAATGTGGCTTATCGAGCATGTCATCCCAGGTGGACAGATACTGGATCCCCTTTGAATGACACCAGAAACTTAACCAATTCTTGAAATTGATCATTTTTTTCTTTATACTGTGGCATCATTCTTGGTGAGCGCAGGATGCTACTCAGGGTCAAGGTCATACTGGCCTGGGCTACATGATCAAAGAGCTCTTCCATGTCTCTTTTCATGTAGTCCAGGGAGGTACGTCTCAGGTCTTTCACACCAACATGGACAATGACAGAGTCATAGCTGTACTTGTTCTGTAGTGACTTGAGTGCTTGTGTTATGTGGCAGATCCTGGCACCCGACAGGCAGCTAACTTTAACCTTCTCCTTGTCCAGCCTAGTTAGTGAGACATCAGTGTGCCTGACTATAGAGTCGCCTATTACTAGTGGGTTGGGTATGTTATTTTGCCTTAAGAGCTGTGATTACATGGCACACTGTTTATGTGAAGTATGTGTTTCATGGTTTGAGATGGGGTGTGGAGGTTGCTTGGGTGTCTGCTTTGGAGGTATCTGTTGCTTTTGCAGATTTTTATTTAGAGCCTCTGAGTATATTTTTGTGTATTTATGTGTGTTATTTGCCGGTGTTGGTTTAGTAGGTTTGTGTGAGACTGGTGGTGTGTTTCAAGTATTTTCCATCTCTTCTTGACTGTCAGTTCCAGTCTTGGGTTGAGAGAGCTTTGCCTTCAGTTTGGCTGTATAATTGCATCTTTCGCATATATTAGTGTTTGGTGGTAGGAGGAGAGGGTTGTCTGTGTACATGAGGCAGCTGTAACATTGCCTCAAAATGCCCAGATTCACCAGTTGGACTGGAGAGTACACCTGAAACTGCCCTTTGGACATACCTGAATAGGTAAAGTGAGCTGTTTAACATAACAAGATATCTTAAAAAATGTATTTTTATTTATTTATTTTATTTTACATTTGTTGACCGGGATAGTCCAACTGGATTAATGTCTATTTTCAGTAGAGGCCCAGGGAGAAAAACTCCAAGGTAAACAGATAAGTAATAGCAAAGAAGGCATATTACCAAGGTAGACAGATAAGTACAAACAAAGACATATTACAGATGAGATATTTACAAATGACATAAGCAGACATGAAATAGACACAATTACAAGTTCGAGTTACCCCCAGTAACAGGGGAAAAAATAACAGTAATTTGATTAATAGATTATATACATTCATGTTGAGAGTTAGCCAGGCTTATTATAGTGGCAAAGTCAGTTTAATGCCAGATGTTGTTTGAGTTTAGCTTTGAATTGGGATAGGTAGGAGAGCAAAGTAATGTTAGCTGGAAGGAGGCTCCATGCTTTGCCTGCAGAGTTTGCAAAGAGGGAGTCACTGGCTACATTGTTAATTTTAATTGTCTTAATTTGTAGTCTGTTTGAGGATTGGAGCAGTCTTGGATTGTTGTGGGGGGTGATCATATTTTTAAGAGCTGGTGTGTTATCTGGATAATAGAAGATTTTATTAGCCATAATCAAAAGGTTATAGTGGATTAGACTGGGAAGTTCTAGTCACCGAATCTGTTTAAGGTTGATGCAATGGTGTGTTCTAAAAGGTAGACCAGTGGCAATCCTGGCAATGTGGTTGTAACAGATTGAGAGTCTATTAAGTACAGTTTTATTTAGATTAGAGAGAAGGGGGGATGCATATAAAAGTGTTGAAAGCAGGTGGGATTGAGCTATGACAACCATAGCTGGAGGGGATAGGAAGGCTTTTATTCTGTACAGTGACCCTAGTTTTTTATTGATGGTTGTGATTGTTTGGTTTACATGAAGATCAAACTTTAGATTATTATCAATTATTACTCCTAGCAGTTTTGTAGAGAAGTCGGGGTGATTACTGTTTGTATTCTTTTGCATTTATAGTGAAGGTAAATGGTGTGGACCTTTGTGCTGAAGAGAATAACAGCAGTTTAATTTTTTGGGGGGGATTTAGCAACAATCAACGTTCAGAGATACAGGTTTGTATAGTATTAAAGGTGGATTGGGTAACAGACCTTAATTCTTTTTTTTTAACAATTTTATTGATTTTAAAGAAGTAAATATAAACAATTACATGTGCTTTTAACAAAAGGATATTTACAATTCAAAAAGTGTTCACATAAACATTCACATAACAATGTTTAACAAATAAAGTGAAATTACTAAAACTATATACAAAGACATCCATTGAATATCATTAAGTTGCCTAGTATTTGATTATTTCATATATATATATAACACGTAGAGAGGTTGAAATTTGATTTATATGATATCACTGTCAATCTCTTTTCAACAAATTCTGTAGATTAACCCATATATGATAATTATAAGTTTTTTCTAGATGTCATAGTTGCAATCTGCAATTGACAAACTTCCATTAGAGTTTTCTTAAAATCATTATAGGAAGGAGGGAATTCAGATATCCAGTTTCTTGTTATAGTTTTCCTGGCTACTGCCATTATTTCCCAAAGTAAGGAATGTTTAACTTTTTTTACACAACCAGGTATGGGTGTATTGAAGAGTACTAATGATTTGGTCAAAATAAAATTATCTGCGAATATTGCTTGTAGGATTTCTTTAATGTTTTCCCAAAATACACTTAAAGCAGGGCAGTCATAAAACATATGGTTCCAGTCAATGTTTGAGTTAGACTTACATCTGTTGCAAATATTTAGTTGACCATTAATATTGTTCATTAGTTGAGGAGTGTAGAAAGATCTATATAAAAATCTCCAGGAATATATTTTCCATTTAAATGAAAGTGTTGTTTTCCCTGCAGATTCTAATATATTTGTTTTATCTAGATCCCTTGGAAGTGTGCTATTAACTGTGTAAAATGGTTCTAGCAATTAGCAGGACAAGAATATGTTTCTTCTCTGATAAGTCTGTATATAAATGCCATGTTGTCTGAATAATTTTGTTTATGTTGAATAACTGAATTAAAGAAATCTAGCGGTATACTAGTGACCTGTTTATTAGCAGAAGTGATCGGGTTCATCTTATTTTGTAAGAATAGTCTGAGGGATTGTATGTTAAGCCATAGGCAGTTGTCTAACTGATATTCACTTATTATCTGAACTACATCCTTCACTCTATCATCTGTAATATGTTGAAACCAATACAGAAAACCTTTTTGTTTAAGCAAGGTAATTTTATCTATATCTGAGGATTATAAGGATTCTTGAGTAAAGGCTGTCAGGAAAATTGTAAAAAGAAGTTCCTTGTACTTAGTATGTTTAAATATAAAGTTTCTAAAATTTATTAGTATGTTGTGTATGTAGCTAAATGAATGTTTGGGTATGCTGTGTAACATGAAGTAATCTTTAAGTATCCATAATATTGGGTTATTTATAAATTCTAAATTATATGGCTGTGGTTTTGATATTAATAGCATAGCTGAGGATTCCCAGAAAATTTTCCATTTGGCCTGATATGGTGTATCTAAAAGTTTTGCTATGGACATAATAATAGCTGCATTAGAATAAAGGTTCAAATCAGGAAAGGCTATGTCTCCTTTGTTCCAACTATGAAGGTGATGTTTAAGTGCTATTCTAGGTTTCCTGGGAAACCAAAAAAAAACTTTAATAACAGAGAATTGATCTTATTAATGAAAACTTTACTGGGAAGTATTAAACTAGATTGTATAATATAAAGAATTTTAGGAAGGATTATCATTGTAATGATAGTTAACCTTTCCTCAGTTGTAAATATAATTGTATTCCATTTTGTTAATAGAGTTTGAATATTTACATAACATCTATTATAATTTAGTTTTGTGATTAATTTAATATCTTTAGCAAGAATGATGCCTAAATATGTAATTTGATCTGTGATGTATTTTTTAGTGTCTTTGTTAATGTTTCTCTTATTATTGTTTAAATAGATAGGCAGGATCATATTTTTATTATCATTGGATGTCAGTCCAGATATAAAGTGAAATGTGTTAACAGCTTCAAATAAGGCTGTTATGGAGGAATTATCTCCTTTAGTAGTGATGAACACATCATCAGCAAATAACTGAATTTTAGAAGTTATTTCATCACTAATTTCCAAACCTTCTATGTTTTTATTTCCTCGTATATCGTTAGCCCATGGTTCCATTATTGGAGTAAAAAATAAGGGAGATAAGGGACAGCCTTGTTTTTTTCCTTTAGTGATGGGTATTTGAGTCGATGTGTATGATCCAATTTTGATATAAGCCAGAGTGCCTTTATAAAGATGTAATAGTAAATTAATAAAATTATCTGAAAAGTTTAAACATTGTAATAATGTGAATAGATAATCCCAATGTATTGAACTGAATGCTGAGTTAATGTCAAGACTAACCAGAGACAATTTTTTTCTTTCTGTGTGAATAATCAATTAAAATAAGAGACCATTTGATGTTATCATATGTACTTCTATTAGTTACAAAACCTGTTTGGTCATCATTAATTAACTGGGGTAAGATTTTTTTTAGTCTGTCAGCATAGATGTTCATAAACATTTTGTAATCAATATTTAAAAGAGTTATGGGCCTATATGACTTACATAATTTAGGGTGCTTACTAGATTTAAGAATGGGCAAAATAAAAGTATATTTCCAGGATGGGAGCAAAATAATGTCATTCTGGGATTTATGGAATACATTATGTAGTAAAGAAATAGCTGTTTTAGGCATGATTTTATACAATTCAGGCATGATGCCATCATTGCCTGGTGCTTTGTTCTGTTTAAGTTTGTTAATTTGAATTTGTCCGGTAAAGATATCTGTTTATCTATGATTTCTGACTGTTGTTTGTTGAGTGTGACATACAGTTTTTTTTTAATGTATTGTTTTATCTTAACTAATGGTTGAATGATCTGACATGTTTGATTTATCATGTGAAAATAATGTCTAAATTCATCAATTATTTCATGTATATTATAAATCTTTTTCTTTTTTCTAGACAAATATATTCCTTTAATATGATTATGTTTGTTAATTCTTTTTGTTTTATTTGCAAGATTAGTTAAATGTTTCGGGTTTATTGAATAGGCTAGGAATTTAAATTTCTGTAAGGAAATCATAGTCTTATGATGTAAGATTGCACTATATTCTTCCTTAGTTTTTATTTATTTCATCTCTAATAGTTTTAGATGCGGACTTGTCATTAATTTTAAGATGTAGGGCCGGATTCACGAAGGCTTGCATGGAGTATGAGAGTAGTGTAAGACGGCAGACAGCCAATATGTCTGCCGAGCAATCCAGCAACAGCCGGCAGGGGCGTGCATGAGACCTCCTAAAACTACTTTTGCACGGACAGTGATATGTTATGCAAATTACCTCATTTGCTGCTGAAAGCTATGCAAATGAGGTAAATTTGCGATCCAGGAAACACTGACCTGTCTGTGGAAGAGTAGAGTTATTTGCAGAAATGTACTCTGTTGG
The DNA here is from genome assembly GCF_019279795.1 of Protopterus annectens. Classification (NCBI taxonomy): domain Eukaryota; kingdom Metazoa; phylum Chordata; order Ceratodontiformes; family Protopteridae; genus Protopterus; species Protopterus annectens. The sequence goes on along the minus strand of NC_056728.1, from coordinate 528,995,527 downwards.
TAATGGAGTAGCATTCTGCAAATAGTAAAATGGAGCTATCACAGCTCCAAATAAAGGATGCATCCAGTTGAGGAAGCATGCCAATGGCAAAATATAAGGCCATTGGCATTTTTATTGTTTAAAAATTAATAAAAATCAAATTTTTTTCCTCCAATCTCCGATGTTTAAGCATAGCGCAGCGCTGTGCAAACGTGCGGAGCTTTACAAAACAGAAAATAAATAAAAAATAGGCAAAAATAGGCATTCTTATTAAAAATATTATTCTGCCATGCAGGTGAATGGCAGGCTGAAGACAACATGGCTACTGAGTAGTGGTTGCTAAGGGGGAAGCTCAGTCTGAGAGATGTAACCAAGCATTAGTAGGCAATCCTATGCAAATAAGGATAAGGATAGTGAATCCCAATTTTCCCTGGCATGTGAGCCATGTCCCTAGAGTGTAAGTGTAGGAGTAGGGGAGTAGTAGAGTAGAAGACAGGTGACATCATGAGGGGGTATGTATGAAAGACTGTAAGCTTATTGGAGCAGAGTGGCTTGTGTTTGCTGTGAGTTACTCAAGACTGGAAGAGGTGTGTCTACAGTTGTCCTAGCTGAAACCCAGAAACCGAAGGTGTACACCGTGGATATCACTGAAATTTCTTGCCAATGTCCTTACACCAGGTGCGCGCCTCTAAACCTAAGCCGGTGTGTGCGCGTGTGCACCCGTATAAGCCTGTGTAAGCCTGTCTAAGCCTGTGTACGTGGATGCGCACCCGCCTAAGCCTGTGTAAGCCTGTGTGTGCACGTCTGCACTCGTGTGCATGTGTTTGCGCTTGTTTGCGTGGTGCTGCCCCTTGTGGAAACAGAAAGGGAAAAGGAAGGAAAAGAAGTAGTAGGAAGTTAACCAAGGAGAACTAGCAGAGCTGCCAGGCGAAATAAATCAGATTCAGCCAATTATAGAGGCAGTACACTAGCCCAGCCCAGCCCAGCACTTAAAACTCTGCAAACAACATTCCCCCACGTTCCACACTGCAGTATACAAAGAGAGTGAAAACGTAAAAAGCTTAACTCAGACAAAAAGATGTTAGGGGCTGCCATTGCTATTATAAGCCAACATGTGCAAGATGCTGAGGGTGGTGCCATTGTGAATGCTGCTGAGCAACCCACAGTGAGGAGACGGAGAAGAGTGTACAGACCCAGGGTAACCTACCAGGGGCTACATGAGCTGGAGATAGTGGAGTGCTATAGAGTGGACAGAGACCTCCTGCAGCAAATTGTTGAGCTGTACAGGCCACGCCTCACACACAGAACTAGCAGAGGGTTACCCATCCCAATGGAAACCAAGGTATGTGTTGGCCTAAGAATACTAGCAACAGGTATCTTCCAGAGACCAACTGGTGATATGATGGGGATTTCACAGGTATCAGCATCCAGGGTACTGCACCAGTTTTTGAATGCCATGTCAGCACATGTCGGTGATCATGTATATTTCCCCAATTCCCGGGAGGCATTGGCCAGCAATATGCGTCTCTTCCAGCAAATAGTGGAATACCCTGAGGTAGTGGGTGCAATTGACTGCATGCACATACATATCAAAGCACCAGCCGGTGAGCAGGGTAGGGCCTACATCAACCACAAGGGCTTCCCCTCCATCAACTGCCAGGTCATGTGCAATGCCCAGGGCATAATACTGAATGTGTGTGCTGGCTGCCCTGGAAGCTACCACGATTCCCATATCTGGCATCTGATGCAGCTGTACCAATGGAGGCATCCCTGATGGTCACCTAGTGGGGGATGCTGGATATGCACTGGAGCCATGGCTGATGACACCCATCAGAAATGCAAATTGTCATGGTATGTGCCATGCTACACAATATGATCCTGTGAAAACAGCTGCAGCAGGAACAGCATGGGGCAGGGCCAAACAGGCCCCCACCATTGCCAAGGCCATCACAGGCAGAGCGTGACTCGGAGAAGGAACAAACTGAGCCTGCCCCAGTAGGCAGAAGGAGGCGTGTCCAGTATGCCTTAGCCTTGGCAAAGAGGCAACACATAGCACATACACTGGCTCAGTAGGAACCCTGGAAATGATACCTCTCTCCGACTCACACATAAAATAAAAGGGATGCCTAACTTGACACTGTGTTTTCAAACATGTATAGGGAGTGTACTATGTGCATCCAACATAGGCAGCCCTGCAGCACCACCTGAGGCATGATTGCCATGTTTTAAGCAATATAAAGCAGTGCTAAGCAGCTTTTGCCATTGTTTAGCATATTTAAGCAGAATTGCGCAGAGCTACGCACCGCACAAAATAGAGCAACGTTGGGCAATGTTGGGCAAAGTCAGGCAAAGTCGAGCAAAGTCAGATAAACATGCTCACACCTGCTTTACTGTTCCTTAACCAGTCAGGTCTGCCCCGCAGGAAAATAAAAAGCAGTGACAGGGCTCAAACTCAGGATACTGTGCACTATAGTCACAGTACTGAACCACTAAGCCATGACAGCATTTCACTGGCACAGACACAGCAGGACAATTGTAGACTAACGCAAACACAAACAAATGCTGTAGCATGCCCTCTGAACTTAACCCCAGGCCTATGCAGACAGATAACAGCAGGCCAGGCAGTGTGATGTGGGTTGGGTAGGCTATGAAGTCACAAACAAATATGCATGAAATTGGAAGCTAAGATCTGTAGTACAGTAGTATGCCTCAAGCCAGTACGATAGTACCTGACATAGTAGTGCAGGCCTAGCAAATGTGTGTAAGTGTCAGGTGAACCCTTCATCCTATGTACACCCACAGTAACAATCAGGTGTGCCCCGCGGGTAGAAATGTACATATAATAGCTGGCCCCCCCTGTATGTAGAAATGTTGATAAGTCTATGCAAAGTGACTCATGGAAGCCCTGCAGGCACAGCATGCTTCCTGTCGATGTACAACACAAAGGTGAGCCCTGAAGTAAAAACCAACTTGATTTTTCACACACATATAGTATATATGTCCATACTGGGCATGATCACACACTTAAACAAATTTAGCAAATTTCAGTCAGCAACATACTGAAAGGTCATACTGGGCATGCTCACACACTTAAATAAACAAAACAAATGTCAGTCAACAACATAATGAAAGGTCATACTGGGCAAGCTCACACACTTTCGCCATGTCTGAGTACAGCAGTGGGCCACACATATCTGGCAGTTGCAGTTCTTACCCCAGAAACTTGTCACTATTCACCAATCCTGCCGTGCACACAGTGATATGAAAACAGACCCATATAATATAGTGGACTCCTGTCATAATCAAACTATGAACTACAAGTACTTAAGTTGTTCAAAGAAAGTGAAAATTCAAAGAAGATCAATAAACTCCGATCAGTATCATCAATAAACAATGAGCACTTCTAATATTATCCAATCCATGTTCAGGCAAAAATATTGTCAAAGAGTCCATAAAGAACCATGAAGCTTTCTTTCGCTATGTCATAAATATCAATTAATATCAATATCAATAAAGAGCATTAGCAGCCTGAAATACATGCCATACACAGACTGTCTCAAAATGCTCCAGCTGTATTCTCTCACATATCGCCTACTCAGATGTGATCTCCACCTAACATACAAAGCTATGACAAACACAGAGCTGTTGGACATGCTCCATGTAAAACACTCACAATCCCTCTGCTCTTCAGCCACAAAACACAGAGTGAAATATAAAAGGAAGGGGTGTATCAATTTACCTTATGGATACCCACACCTTCAGGTTAGTGGCACAGCATGAGGCCTTGGAGACCATGCAAGTGCAACTAACACTGGGCAAAGCTGCTTATCAGATTGTAGCCTGCTACAGATCACCTACCTTGTCTCTGGAACCTCACTCAGTATTCCTGAGAACAGTGGAAAATATAAAGGTCCTACCAAACACCATTATATGAGGAGATTACAACTACCCAAACAACAATGTCCTTTCCCAATGTTTCCTAGAGTTTAAAAACTCAAACGTCCTGGAACAGCTGGTCACCACGCCCACTAGAGGTGACAACATACTGGACCTGATCATCACCAACATGGGGTACCAGTGTTCCACAACAGAGATAAACCCCTTGCTGGTAATATCAGATCATAAAGTAATCACACTGGACATCCACATCCCGCTCCCCCCAATCAAGAAAACCACTGTGAAGACATTTTCAAAAGCAAACTGCACATTTCCCAAGACCAAAGTGGAAAGTTCCAAAGCCCTCTTGCTATAGGATAATGCTATACAATCTGCCGAATCATTTACAAGTGCATTCTATGAGCATCTACAGGGATGCATGGATCGAGACATCCCAAATAAAACCAAGACGCACTCCTCCAAAAATAAGAAACCAATCTGGTGGTTGTTGCCCATAAATAAGCTATACAACAGGAGGAAACAAACACATGATAGAGCAAACTTCACAAAAGGAAAGGCATCAATGATCATTATTAGGAAAAAACAAGGATCACTCATAAAATAATCCAAGGCCAGTTTCTAAAGACAAATTGCCAAGGAATGTAAGAATAACAACCACAAAGCCTTTGTTAGCTATACCAAACATTTAGGTGGCAACTTCCAAATATGCTGCCAGCTACTGCAAAATGGCAAGAAATACACTGAACCAACTTACATTGCCCACATCCTGGGGGACAAGTTCAGTGCAAACCCCCACATCACCCCTAAAAGAGCCTGTGTCCATCCCAGAAGAATGCAGAGTCCCAGACTTCATGGACATGCAGGTAAAAACAGCCCTCTCCAAAGCTAAGAGCACAGCATCAGTGGGACTGGATGGTGTCCCAGGCTGCGTCTTACATCAGCCCCAAAAGGAACTACACCCTCACCTACATTCACTGTCCAGACACAACCTTACCACAGGCTATGTACTCAAAGAATGGCATAGAGCAACAGTCATCCAGCTCCATAAAGGGGGAGCCACAATAGAACCTGGAAACAATTGCCCTATAGGCCTACTCAGCCTGGTCTGCAAAGCCATGGAACAAATTATCATGGAACCCATAAACAGAGACATTGGAGGCCTCCAGACACTGGACTCTACCCAACTTGGCTTTGTTAAAGGCAGATCCTGCCTCCTAAACCTAGTTGACTTATTTGAAACAGTTACCAAAGACATAGATGGAGGTGAAAGTAGTCCACACAGCCCACCTGGACCTCGTTAAGGCCTTTTGACACCATTCCCCACTCTGTCATCATGGACAAGCTTACCAGCTTGAACATTAACAGCTATGTCACAGGATGGGTGGACAACTGGCTCACAGATCAAACACACATGTTCAGAGTTGCGGGTGCCATGTCCGAATCTAAACCAGTCACAAATGGCATCCCACAGGTCTTGGTCCTGGGACCCCACCTGTTCAGTAGATACTGCTCAGAGGTACAGGCAAGCAGGGAGGAGTATGCCTGAACAAGTTTGCAGATGACTGCTAACTGTGGTCCATAATCGACTCTATGGCTGACACATACATCCTCCAGAAGGGTCTTACAGAGACAGATACCTGATGTCAAAACAATGCCCTCAAGCAGAATGCCGAAGAATGCATAGTCATCCCCTTTGGATAAAACAAAGTGCACACAAATTACCACATAGGTGGTAATCCAGTATGTACAGAGAAAGTAATTATGGCCCTGGGGACCCAGGTAGATAGTAAACTCTCCTTTGATGATCACATGGCCAAAGTGTTTAGAAATTTGTTCTATGTAGCCCACCTAATGTCACCTAATATAATCCACTTTGTCTAGTCTGATAATGTCACCATCCTACAAATATACCTGTGGAAAAGAAAACTCCCAGTAATGTGTATAGCACGTTGTGTAAATGCATATTCCTCTAGTATCATAAAGTAATTAGGTAGGGGTTTGAATCCTGCACTTGACAAGTGTGTGTGTGTGATCTCCTTGAGAGGAACAGCCTTTTTGAAGACTACTAAAACACCTTAAAAGTGGTATACTTATCTTTGTCAAGTCTGATGATGTCACCATCCTACAAATATACCTGTGGAAAAAAGAACTCCCAGTGATGTGTATAGTACATCATGTTAATGTGTACTGCTCTGCTATCATAAAGTAGTTAGGTAGGGGTTTGAATCCTGCACTTGATGAATGTGTGTGACACTGTTGGTCAATGTGTTGTGGGTTTTGCTTTTACTACTGTATGACATATCACTATGACAACAGTATGCGCATTGCACATGTCAGGTAGCTGTGTGGCAAATACATATACATACATGTGACCTCAATTATTTCATAGGTGGAACCCTGCTTTCTCCATGAACACATCTGTTATCTTTGCCAGAGTGTGCTGCCAATTTCCAGACCTTAGGTCACATCCGTATGCTTGTGACAAGCCCAGCCACTGCAGTGATCCCTGGCCTAGGTCATCTGTGTCACACACACTCATTATGGTTTCTATTGAATAGTGTGAGTGAGGGTTTATGCCTGAGGTATATTTCAGACCTGTTCAAACGCAGCAAAGTCTGTCAATGATGGCTATTCATTATAGGTGTACAACAACCTTTGTGGATATGCATGCAGACCCCTTTTGCTTATGTGATCCACCGATGGATTTCAAAATACCTTTGAAAATGTGATTACCAAAGGAGAGATGACATAACACTTGGCTGTATGTACACATCAGTACCTGTTCAACATGTTGGGGGCTACTACCTATGTGGTACTGTGGGGATACTACGTTTTGTAAAAGTGGATGACTATGCTTTAGTTGGCTTATAGCTTTACAGCATGTGTTTGACACCAGGCATCTGTCTCACTATATATAACTCTGTCTGTCACTCTCTCTCTCTCTCTCTCTATATATATATATATATATATATATATATATATATATATATACACATTCATTGGTGTACATATACATATAGGCACATATACAGTCCACCTTTCATGGTGGGAATATCAATTATGCAAAGGATGTGAGGTATACAGTAATGTAATGATATCGCACAGTCTTGTGAGAAATGCATTGAAGGTGTTCTCAGCCCATGTAGCTTTAGCAAGCCTCACTGGCTGCAACATTGCAAACTTAACAAATCACACCCACAGTGTTTAACCACCACGTCATATACCAGCACAGTATGCTGTCTTGTTTGCCACACACTACAACCTACATACAAATATGCACATAATAACCTTCTTCAACATATATATGTCCACCCTTCACATACAGTTGCAGTATGTCCCTTGCTCTATGCACATGTACAGATGTTAATATATCTGACACATATATATCTCTCTGTATGTGTGTGCCATACACACACAAGGTCCACACTGTTGTAAGTCCCTGGACCTCACGGCTGACCTGTTGGGCCTTGCTGTAACATGAACAGGTGTCATGTCACATGTGAGCACACAGTAATATTAGAGGGTGTGTATATAGCTACAAATGCTAGATTAGCATACTAGCCTGGTACAGCAGTTGCCAATGCTAAGCTACACGTTAATATGACCATCTTGCATGTGTTACTCTGTCACATCCATGTCTATATAGCTGTTTGCACTACTCCCCCAGACAGCCATTGTCCACACTACTGTACAGAACACAGCTAACATGGATCAGATGTTTGACATTTAATGCTGAGCTACATATGTCACAGTTATGTCCCCCTGCACACAACTACACACTGATTTGTCCATGGCAGTAGTTATGCTGGACATCTGTGCATAGATACATACTGCTGCCACATATGGATATTTCAAAGTATGTAGAGTACTCTTCAAAAACATCTACTACATGCCAGTAAATGCATATCTATTACATACCTTTCCTTTGTATATGTTGGTATTATTAATTTCCGTGTTCCTTTTGCTTTTGAGTTTGCTTCTGTTGTTAATGTCTCTCTCTCTCTCTCTTAGTGTCTACAAAGGAGTGATTTTGTGTGTGGACAGCAAGTACAGCCTGCTTTTATAGGTATCTGCACATGTGCATGTGATGGCCTCTCCACCAATTTATGGCCACCATTTGGTAATTGCATGCAGCCTGCTGTGTGGTAATTACAGCACTCACTGTCATAACAACTGAATGCTATAAAGTCAGGTAGGCATAGCCCTTTCAGCTTTCCAAAGTGGGGCTCATATTTGTTTGCTGTGGACACCGTTGTTTAAGTCAGAAGGTTGGTATAGTTCTTATATCTGAAGCTAGGGGAGTAGCCAATGATTTAAATGTTGTACTCAGACCTGGATGTTGCCACTTCCAGTACACACTTGTCAGTGTAGAATTGTACTCACCCCTGCAAATGCTAACACAAGATACATGGGAGTATGTAGTTTATTTTCTACTTATACAATTAACTTCCATACAAAAGTAGTTATTGAGATGTATTCTTTTGGTACATGAACTGTTTGTGAACTGCTATACTGTGAATATTAATGTACTCACTTCTGAACAGTTTGTGCTTTTTTAGGGTTGGCATTAGCACAAGCTGCTCATGAAAACTGGACAATTCCAGTACTGAGTATGCCTACCTACATCCTTGGTAGACCCTGAACACACAGGTATATTGTACATTTGGGTAGGGATGCAGACGTACAGAGAGCATTATGTATTATTGTGTGAATGATATCTTGCTGGACTTAAAGGGTTGCTGTGTACCTGTTAGTTTATCAAGGCAAGTAGTCTGTCTGCATAGCTCCCAACTGTGGACCTATCCAGATGGTAGCCAGATGTTAGCCTGTTATTCTTTATGCAATGCACAGGTCTTTTCAGCAATGGTACAATGGCATTGTTACAGTCAGTTGCTACCAGTACATGGCTACATCCTTTGGTATTTCAGTGTTGTACTCCTACATAAGGGTATGCTTGTGGAACTCCTTCCAAACCTATTTGCTCAGTGTGTAGCAGCAGAAAAGCTGATATGCCTGTGTGTTTCTGCCTCTGCCAGGCCTCTGAAACAGTCAGGTACATATTTGAACAGAGTCAGGGAAAGGTAGGTAAAAGTGAGGTACACCTTCAAAATAATAGAGACAGTAAGTGGAGACTTCAAGAGAACCAGTGCATATGGATTACTACATCTTTTCTGAAGTACTAGCAGTCTAACTCTTATTATTGTCATTATTCATTATGTGTAATAGCCCACCTTTCTGCCCAATGTCAGTACTTTTCAGAGGGATTCAGAGGGACACAGCTAACATATGTTTCAAAATCAGGGACATCCCAAAAAGTAGTCACAGTTGGGATATATGTCCTCTGCCCTAATCAGATATGCCACTGTTTGTCCTGCTATGATACTGTGTATGGGTTGTAAAGTGCTGCTGTAACATTATTTCTTGCTAGAATGGCTGGTTCTCTTATCACAGTCATGTAATGCAATTCCACAACAACTGCTGGTAAAGTTCCACAGAACAAGTTTTGTGTTATGGCATTCCTATTTTTCTTTTACATTCACTCATTCTGATGCATGATATATTTATTTCAACACCAACTTGCATGTCTACTGTGGCTTAGTGGTACTTCATGCAGTCTAATGTGCCCAAGGTCAGTGGTTCGAGACTGACACAGGTGTTTTATTTTGCTGCTGAGCAGAACAAGGATCCTGACATACAGAGTGACTAAGGCACTTTTAAGCAGTTGTAAGCGGGTTTGTGCAATGCTTAGCTAAGTGCACACAAGCGCACACTTGCACAAACCCGTTTATTACTGCTTAATAGTGCTTACTCCCACTAACCCCCGCACTCATTTCCTTGAAAGAAAAGAAAATGGGGAGATAGGAAAGTGGTGAAAACGGGGCACAAAGAGGGAAAGACATTAGGGAAAACAGCTTGGGATGTGCAGGACGGATGTAGGGAAGGTCCATAGCTGCCCATTTCTTTAACAGCAACAGCTGTGCATATGCAATACATTTGAAGGGGAATATGAAACCTTCCAACCCTGAGAGAGACAACAAAGTATGTTGTACTGCCAATTAAATATCACTTTATGTGTCCAGCGGACATGTGTGCAAAATGGGCAGCTATGTATGGGGCTTAATTTTTTTTGGGAGCAGATTGCCCCTTTTTTTTTTCAGGTGAGAGTGGAATGTGGGGTAGGGAAAGTAGGTATATTTGGGGAGGTAGGTTGGGGAGGTAAACAGACAAGACAAACAAGATGCATACAGGGGTGGAATATGACACATGTGGTGAGTGAACACCATTGACGGGGAAGGATGTTTAGAAATCGCAAGCCCATGAGCCCACAGATGGCAACAGTGGAACTGAGATCCCCACCCATGAGCAGTCACCACTGCACCTTCACAGCCCAGAGGGTGGCTGTGCTGGGGGCTGCATAGGAGGGGCAGGCTCACCCATGAGTTGCGCCACTCATGCCTCAAGCTAGCATAGAGGATCAGCGACAGAACGCTCGATCTCTATGCACCACAGCCCGGACTGTTCAGAGGTTGATAGGTGGCCCTCCTCCACCCACGCTTGCACGGGGGAATGAGCCCCATCCCCTGCAGTGCTTCCACCTGAAGGTGGCACAGGGCCAATGGAGGAGGAGATCCCAGGCCAGGCACCGGACCTGCTGGTGCCAGGTGCCATCGCCAGCTGAGGTGGGACAGGTGGGTCCGCTGGGACCGGCCTTCCCATACGTTCTATGTTTAGGAGGATTTAATGAAAATATGGGTTAGTAACAGTCAACAGCATTCCCAATTAGTTATAACAGCATACAGAAGTATTCCCATTAACCCAACATACCAGAGTTCCAACAGTTGAACAACAAGCATGACACATGCATATATAGAACAACAGTGGACATTACAACAGCATGTAGGTTTAATTGATGGAAACAGGCCATCAATATTGTGGTATTTGAACAGGGCACATACATCGAAATAAATGCAGATTTTTATAAACAAATAGGACATATGCCCCAACAAATGTTTTGAGATTAGACATACCCATTGAGGTGTGGAATTGCATTTTTTATGCACATACAGTACGGTGGAAAACTATAGCTTCATTAACAACTTATATATCCTTCTAGTTTACACTACATTCCTATTAACTGCAGTTATATGTCCCCTACATGTATTATTACACTACCCAATTGTCCTTAAAATGGGAAATGGGTTTTGCTAGATCATTACATACATGGGCTGTATCTGACATACAAACTGTCTGGGATGCAAATGTTACTGCTACATATTTTGTGAGTTGCTCAGACACACTACTGCTGAGATGGTACACTGACAGCTCTACTTTCCTATACTTATCTAGATATGTTTAGGTGAAATTATCAGTTATATGTTAACAGCTCCCTACATTTCTGCCAGCACAATGACATTTCTGGGGAACACAATACCAAGCTACTCATGTGCCAGATTAACCTGTACATGTTGGGCATGAACCAACAGTTGACTGTAAATATGCTTAAAAGCTACTGGCACTCCCTTCATCCACTTTATATGGGCCTACCCAACTATGTGTTAACAGCGCTTAATACAACAGTACTATTTCTATAATGCAAGAGTACAACATATCAAAGAAAATGACACAGACACACTCCAGGAATTATACCTTTATTAAAGACTTATAACACTTTTCTAGAGGCTCTCTCATCTATTTTATATAACAGTACATGCAAAATAATTATTAGAGAATTATTATACCTTTATTTATTGTGTTAAAACACTTTTTTCAGGCTCTCTCATTTATTTTACATAACAGTACAAGCTGGATAATTACTAACCTGCCTGGTGGTGCAACCTTAGCAGCCTATCGGCATAGGCTTGCTGATTCGCAGCATGGACACCTGCAGCTGTGAAGTCAATGAAGTGATATTGAGACATACCTATCCATAGTATAGACTAGAATAGCAATTCTTACATACTTAATTCCATGGCTACTTACTCAGTAGTGGGGCAGTTTCCATCTCACGGGCCCCCTGGATCCACTGGTCCAGTTGACCCACCTTGCGTCTCTTCAGGTCTGCGTGGTGGTGTCTGATCTGCTCACCAGTCCCAGGGACATCTGTGGCACTGGTGAGTTCATGAGCTAGACGGTCCCAGGCTTCTGCTTTGTATTCGGTGCCCTGGTACTGGCCCCACAGGAGTCTATCCTCATGATTATGGACAAGGAGCAAAACCATTACTTTTGACTCCTCAATGCCCCAATGTTGTGCTTGAAAACCCTCTCCAGTACCGGCCATTGCTGCCTGCAGATGGGAGCTACAACCAGTTATGGCAAGTATTCCTGCCTATGGAGCTTAAATATGCATCATTTCCCACACTTATTTGTGATTGGCCAGTTTTGAAAAAACTCAGCTGAAGGCACACCTGCTTAGCAATGGGTAAACTTCCATTGATATGTATGTGTGTGTTGAAAGTGCATGCGTATGTAAAGCTGTCATGGCTTAGTGGTTCAGTACTGTGATTATGGTGCACAGTATCCTGGGTTCAAGGCCTGTCATTGCTCTTTATTTTACTACTGGCCAGACCGGCTAGGAGGTGTGGCTGTGTTTAGGCGACTTTGCACAACTTTGCCCAACATTGCTTTACATTGCTCTACGGTGCCCGGCGTTGCCCGACATTGTGCTAGTTAGCACGGTGCACAGCTACGTGCAAACATGTTTTGTTTGCACTAGTTGGCGCGATGTGCAGCTCCGCACAAAACCATTGCACTAGTTAAAGAAGTGCTAAGCTATGAGCAATTATACTTAAATGTGCTTAATACTGGTAAACTTTGCTTAGCAGTGCTTCACATTGCTTAAGATATGTTACTTATGCATTCATCAGTATGCATAGCCATTTCACCTTCTTATATATATATATATATATATATATAAATATATAAAATTTGTTCACTACTACATAGGCCATTTCAATGCATTTTACTAAAATTTAAAAGATAAATGTCAGGAACTATTTTTATATACAGATTTCCAACAGAAAATAGAAAGGGGAGCAGTGGGACTCGAACCAGGAATGCCTCCTCTTGGTGCAAAGGCTCTACCACTACGCTATTGCTATTCAGTTTAATTTGCATATAAGTTTCTTATTATCCTCTTCAATGTCTAAACTGCTAACTGTAGCTAAGCAATGGGCAAACCCGTGCAAACAGGGGCAAATACGGGCAGCTATATAGGGAATAATAAAAAAAAATAAATGTTTTTCATTTTCTAATTGTACAGGGGTTTAGAATGTGGGGGAGTGTAGTTTTGGGTATGTACCCATTTGAGCGGACTCGCTCATGTCAGTTGACATTTGCCGATTGAGGGACTTGCAGGGGCGTGGATTTTTGGACTGCTCGGCAGTCTGACACACCCCCTGCACTCGTGCACGCTCCGTGTTAGACTTAGAGTTGAGTCAGCGTGCCCTCATGAATATGCATGGCACGCTGACGTCTTACTCTTAGGCTGCAGTTTCCGTGTAAGACTAATTTAGTCTTACACAAAGGATTAGTGAATCCCGAGGGTAATCTATCTAATTTGTCTTGTATTTTTTTAAGCCTTTGGCCCAGGACTTCCTTTTGTTATAATACCATTTATTTATTTGTCCATATAAGTAAGCTTTTAATGCATCCCATACATAAATGTCATGAGAGTTGGATGTTTGATTGAATTTTATAAAATTTTGCGTTTCTTCTTCAAAAAATGTTTGAAATTCTTTTAATTGAGTTATATATGCAGGTATTCTTCTTATATGAGTCATTGGGGTATCATTTAAATAAAGTTCAAATATAATTGTATTATGATCTGAAATAGGGCAAGACACAATATTATTGTTTTTTAAATCATTTATTATTTGTGTGGATATGATTACCCTATCTATTCTAGAGTATGATTTGAATCTATTAGAATAGAATGTAAATTGAGGTGAGCTCAGGTCTGTGCAGTCATAAATATCTTTTTGATGATATGTATCCATGAATTGCATTAGTTGTTTAGCTTGTGAGGATATTTTCCTTTTTCCTGAAGTGCTAGAGTCCTTTTCATTTGAAACAGAGTTAAAATCCCCTGCCAGGATAATATTACCCTCAGGTTGAGATACAATTTGGTTCAGTTGTTGTTTAATAGTACTGGTTCTGATACCCGGTAACCAATAATTGTTTACTAAAGTGAACATTATTGTATTTATTTTAATTGTCACCAAGCACAACATCCCTTTATCATCTTGATAAGATTTAATAATTCTAGGTAAAGGGGGAGTTTTATTCCAGAGAATTGCTACTCCTCTTTTCTTTTTAGAATGTTCAGAACTGGCAATGACTATATATTTACTAATAGTTAAAAAGTTTTTATTTTAAAAGATGTGATCCTTGTAGAAATATTATGTTTGGTTTGTGAATATTTAAGTATTTAAGTAAGCTTCCTCTTTTAATAGGGTTATTCAGACCATTTATGTTGATTGATAAACCTTTTAGTTAAGTCATAATATCTCTATAAATAAGTAAGAAATTCTTGTGATCTGTGTGTTATCTTGATTATGTTTGATATAATCCTCTCCAAAATATGTGTTATGTAAATTATAGTCTTTGTCTGTTACCATGATATACTGTATGTGTTATACAATTCTTGCAACTTATAATTATATGCATTTGAGTTAAGATGGATGTCAGGAAGAACTTAAGAAAATTGAATGTAGTGTAAATGTGATAAAAAATGGGGTAGCTACCCACCTGGAGTTATAATCTCCTTGTTCCAGTGACATCTGTCACTCGGATAAAACCCATACCCAGCAGCAGCAAAAAACAGTCTCCACTGTATATAAATGTGAGATAACTAAAATAATAACTCTATATATATTTACATATTCATTAAAACAAGTTGAACAGATCTGTAATCAGTGTAACTCATCTGATATTACTTGTAACAAACTGTCATTTGGAATAAACCTCTAACTGTAGCAACTATAAACATAACCTTCACTATATATGAATGTTAAACATACAAAATATTAACTCTATATATGATTGCATATTATACAATGCCTCCTCTAAAATGTGCATGCTGATTGGCCAGCCCAACCAGCGTGCCTGTTGTAAATCCTTCAATATACTAACGGAAAAAGGTCCAGTCGCCCGGACTTTTTCCGTTAGTATAAAACACTGTCTCGCTATGTTAAAAGAGTTTAACATAGCGACAGGTTTAAAAAGCAACGCAGATCTCCGTTGCTTTTTAAAGCTGTCTCGCTATGTTAAACTCCTTTAACATAGCGACATATGTAAAAGCAACGGAGATCTTGCGATCTCCGTTGCTTTAACCTGTCTCGCTATGTTAAATGAGTTTAACATAGCGAGACAGTTAAAATAAGCAACGGAGATCTCCGTTGCTTATTTTAAAGCTGTCTCGCTATGTTAAACCCATTTAACATAGCGAGATATAAAAGCAACGGAGATCTTGCGTTCTCCGTTGCTTTTGCCCACAGCTCTGATGTACTACGTAGGCATGCGCAGTACATCAGAACTGCCGCGGAACACCAGACAGCTGCGGAAGGGCAGCAAAGAGGCATTATACAATGCCATTATTTAAGAAAAGCAATTATCTCTTTTCTTAAATAATGTCATTAATATATATAACGCCTGGGTGTGGGTAATGCTGGATTTACCCACGGTTGTCTTTGTTTGGTCCTCGGGCTCGGGACCAAACCACGCCAACCGTGGGTAAATCCAGCATTACCCACACCCAGGCGTGGGTTATTGCTATATTCATTAACACAGGTAAGGCATAGTTATAATCAGTGTAACTCATCAAGTATTTCTTAAACCATTTCATCATTCAGAACTGACCTTTAAACAACAGCAACAGAACATATCTTCTTTGTATATAAAAATTAAACAGATTAAATAACTTCATATGTAATTGTATGTACCTGAAAACTTGTATGAAATCTATGAAAGCAGCATTCTAATACAGAAGCCTGTCAATTGAAGTTACTACTAGCCATTTAACACATATGCTATATGTTGGTGTAATATTTAAAACAAATCAATATGAGTATCAATAGAGTGAAAGTTCAGGTGACACCTTAAGCACTTGTGATAGAAAATGTCATCATGCATTAAGTGAGCTTATTTTAACCCATACTATGTTCTATCTAGCTAATCAATTGTAATTTGTAATAAGATTAGTTTATCCTGTTAAGTAAGGCACAACAATATAAATAACATGGGATACATTAATTTAAAAGAAAAAAAAAATGCACACTTACTTTTCCCTTTTTTTCCTTCCCCTTCAGTTTACCATAAACATAAATAAAAATAAGATAATTGAAGATTTCTTTCTTGAGAATCAAACTGAGTACAAATGGTGTCGTCAGCAAGTTTAAAATACATTTTAAAGTAAATACAACCTTTCCCAGCATTTCTGGTGCTTTTTCAATGAAATGACATGTACTGACATCCTGGTTGAGGAGGTCGACTAGCTCTGATGTCATCAAAATGCATCACAATGTTGTGGAGTTCATTTGAAAATGCAGAGAAGATTTTTAGTGAAAATAAGGTAGTTCATGAAGAAATAAGCTCATGGACATCAAACTCGAGCTTCACAAAGTCTCTGGAAGATGTTTTTTCATCATTTTGAGTGAAAAAAATGCCAGAAATAACAATTATGTAACTGTATTTAAAATGTATAGGGAAAGATCATACGAGTAACATCTGCATGCTTCCCATAGCCTGCTCACACATGCATGGCTAGTTTGAACTGTTCTTTACAAATTAACAGCACCACAGAACTCCAAATGTAGCAGAAAACATTTTAAATAAATCACATAGCCTTATTAATCCATTTTATATTCACATGACAGAAAAGAAAAAAAAAGTGTATTTAAAAGTGTATTTAAACCTGTAAAGGAGTTCACTTATGAATCATATAAAAATGTTAAGAGACTGTCAAATCATATTATCCCCCACATGAATTCAACATATATACAAGTTTTAAATTAACCCCTGGGGCATAAACTACATATAAAAAAAAAACAATGTTCAGTATGAATTACAGAGAATGATAATTGAATGTGTGGTGAGCTTTTATTTACTACTAACTATGTAGGTTTAATTGATCTGACTGTAAATAGTTTAAAAAAAATTACAGATGATAAAGGGAATCTAGAATGTTTATATATGGGAAGTACTTATTTTGCTGTCACAATGGCACCATTTGTTTACCCTTCACTCTTAAGATATCTTTATAGCAATACCCTTAACTATATATTTATCATTAGTATATACTTTTACCTCAGTATAAGTAAAAATTAAATTATGTGTATACTTATGGTCATGTGTGAATGGCATGAAAAAAGGAAAAAACAGGCTTACCTTGTAAGTGAAAAAAAATCAACATATAATTAACAGAGTGACAGTGTTTCCAGAAACATAAAAAACTGCAAACAGATATTTAAGTCACTTGTTTCTTAGTCTTTTTTGTTTCTCCAAAGTCTTCCAAGTGGGATTAGAAGTCATTCTCTTAAGCGTGGGAATATTTTTCTTTTTGCTATAACTGCTGATTAATAATCATTGTCAAAACATATCGTAGCTTCATTTAATTTAATTGGTGACTTGGACCAGGCAGTTTTTAGCATTAATTCCTTGTCTGAGGATGAGAGGAATTTTGACAATGATAGATCTAGGTTGCTTTTTGTTAGCAGTATTCACTGTGGCAAGGGAACAATGTGCCCTCTCAATACCAAAGGACATAGCTTCAGTAAGATCAAGAGTCTTAGGTAACCAAGTATTGAGAAAGTTAGTCATGTTCTTTTCTGTGCCTTCTGGTAGTCCAAATATTCTTAGGTTGTTGTGCCTGGATCTGTTTTCTAAATCATCTAACTTATTTTGTAGAGAAGTATTTTGTTTGAGTAAGAATTCCACATTGTTTTCATTTTCAATAATTCTCCCATCCATATCGGTCAGAGCTTCTTCAATACCTGTTATCTGTGATTTTTGTTGTAACAAGTCTTGGTGAAGTAAATCCATTTGTTTGGTATTTTTTTCCTTGACGTTATCTATTTTCATATCCAGCTTATCAATTTTTGTAGTAAAATCCTGTATATTTGTTATAAACGTCTGAATCTCTCTTTTGAGGCTGGAATCTTGGTTGCTGGATTTAGTGAAGCTCATGATGAATTCTTTCAGATGAGGAGAAATTATCCAGGAATAATTTGACAAGAAAATCTGCCTTTTTTTTGTTTTTAACTAGATATTATTGTAGATGAAGTTAAGTTCTTTCAAATCATATATAAAGGTATTTTCAGTTTTTAGTTTGAAGGCAGAATTCCTGTCAGAATATTTCTTTAGTGGAGCTGTTGAAATCTGCTGCTACTCAGAGCCCATCTTGGCCATGCCCCTCAGATCTTAATTCTGAGGGAGATGTGGCTGAGCAAATCAGGGTGGAATCATCAGCATATTGGATATAGCTGACATTCAGGATGATTGTATATAGGTTGTTTATAAAGATGAAAAACATTAGGGGTCCTAATATGGAGCCTTGTGGCACTCCAAGGTTGTTAGGTAATAGGATGGAGACCTTGTTCTGCCAAAGGACAGCCTGCTGCCTCCCACTGAGGTAAGATTTAAACCATTGAATGGCACTGGTATTTAGAAAGATTGCAGGGTGTGAATCAAAAGTTGGTGATCCACCATGTCGAATGCATTAGAAAGATCCAAGAAGAGGGATGAGGATATTTGATTATTGTTACAATTATTATTAATGGTATTAGTGAATGCTAGTAGGGCTGTGGTTATGCTGTGGTGTGGACGGAAGCCATGTTGGGTATCGGCCATGATGTGATTCTGAATTAAGTGGTGCATCAGTTGTTTGTGTATAGATTTTTCCATAATCTTAGCTAGTGGATAAAGTATAGCTATTGGTCTGTAATTGGAGAATTTAGTGGAGGAACCTCCTTTATGTAGTGGGATTACATAGGATGTTTTCCAAATGGTGGGAATTTTTGCCTCTGCTGTGGTGTCGTTAATTAGTATAGATACTGGATAGGCAATGGCATCAGCTAATTTTTGAAGGTACTCAGCAGGGAGTTGATCAGCTGAGACTGTGGTGGGTTTTCAATTTTTGAGCAAGGTACGGATAAGTGATGTGGACACTGGTTGGAAGCTGAAAGAGAGTAGGTTTATAGGGGTGGTACTATCAGGGCCAGGGGAGCTGGGAGGTAGTTGGCTAGTTAGGGCTTGAATTGTCTCTGTTAAGAAATGGTTAAAACTGTCTGAGACATCCTCAGGAGATTTATCAATGATAGTAATGGGGATAGGGGTAGACATTTTTCCAGGATGGAGTAGATTATTCAGACCTGCCCAAAACTTCTGAGGATTGTTCTGGTTTGCTGTCTGTAAATTACAGTAGTATTGTTTTTTTGTCTTGTAGAATGAATTTTTTTAGTCTCATTTCTAGCTTGCCTGTATTTAACATGATTGTAGGGGTCTTTAGTGGAGCACCATAGAGCCCAGATTTTGTTTCTTCTGGAAAGTTTTAGTAAGGATTCTTTAGACAGTCATGGGGCAGTTTTTGCCTTTGCTCACTCAGAACGGGCAGGTGCATGCAAGTCAAGGATATCAAGAAATCTATTGTTAGACTATGCAACTGCCTCTTCTAAGGGAAGGTGTTTTAACATAGACCAGTTACAGGAGTTAAGTTCCTGTTTGAATCTGACCGGGTCAAAGTTTACTTTGTTTCTGACTTTCCAAAGTATGGATTGATGAGGAATAATGACTTTTTGCTTAACTATATAAGTAAGAAGGTGATCACTCAGATCTTCGGGGAGGGTACCAGCAGTGTACAGTTGGGGGTTACTATTTACAAGTACCCAGTCTAGTATGCTTTCTTTATGTTTGGGATTACATAGCCTGGCTGGGGTGGTTATGATTTGAGTAAATGCATGCAGGTTGATGTGGGTGGTAGGGGATTCTGAGGAACAATATGGCCCAGTCTATGTTAAAGTCACCAAGTAATAGGGTTTCTTGAGGGTAATGTCATGAAATCCATTGTAGGGCATCTTTGAGTGTGGTTATATTATTACCCGGGGGAATATACATACAGATAATGTTGATGCATTTACTTTTGTTAATTTGCAATTTAGTGGCCAGGATTTCTGAGTTATTAATTTGAGGTGGTTGATTAGCATCTATGGTCGCATTCAATGCAGATTTATAGAGTATAGCTACCCCATCCCCTTCCTGGAAGCATGATTTAGCTTGTGAATGTTATACCCAGGTGGTAACACTTCATTGTCAGTTGTGGTAGGTTTTAACCAGGTCTCAGACAGACAGAGAATCTCAGGGGAGTGGACAGCCAGGAGTGCATGCAGTTCATGTACCTTGTTATTGATGCTTCTAATATTGAGATGACAGACCAGGAGAGAGTTGGTAGGTCTACTAATTGTAGTTTTGTGGCTTTGGTGGCAGATAGAGGGGGTATATATATTAGAGGTGGATGGGCCAGGGTTGGGATGAATGTCACCACCAAGTATAAGACTAGGGCTATACTTAGTGATACGTTTCAGGACTTTGTTTAAAAGTTTGTAATATTGTTTGGCTCTAGAGCTTGTGTGCCTGGGGTTTGCATGTTGAAAGAGTGAGCAAGGCTTAGAGTTAGACCCATGTTGATTAGTATGGCTAAAGGTGGGCTGTTATACATCTAGTGTGATAGTATGGCCATCTATGTACTGATAATCAATAAGCATCTGGTTTTCATGCAAGGTGAATACATAAGTAGCCAGCAGTATGGAAATTAGAGAATAGTGTAACATTATGAGAGAAGGAGTGTATTTAGAAGCAAAGATGGCAAATACAAAAACAATTACAGCATACAATAGGTCCATTACAGTTTAAGTCTTGGCCTAAAGTCCAAATCTTAGTCACAAATATAGGCAGAGATAAGTCACAAACAGTACAGTAAAAAGAACAATATTAAGTCTTGGCATTACAATATACAAAAATATGTTACATTATAAAGGAGAGTTTAGCTGTGGTAACAAAGGTATGGTTTACACAAAACATCAAGCAGTAAAGAGCAGTAGTAATTAAACAAGGTATTTGTCAACTGAATGACAAGACATTTGAGTTTCAGACTTCATATCCTCCAGAAAACTCATGGCAACACAAAACCTTTTACTGTAGTAACCTTCCAACTTCATAAGAACACGTGGCAATTCTAATTCTGTGTAAGGCAAAATAATTTTCCCTAGTAGCAAAGTGTTCAAAAATGCAAATGCCTTGATTGCAAACCATAATAGCTATATGTATATGTCTCACAAAAGGCAACCAGAAATATTATTAGAAGGTACACCAAATAAAGAAACAGGAGCCTTTACTTCACTGTGCCATGGTCATGTAGAGCAGTGAAACTAGGATGCTAACTGATTAATTACAGACCAAATATTTAGCCTTAGACCACATTGTACCTGAAACATTTAATGTCTTCATCAGCAACCACATTTTTGATGAGAAGGTAGTCATTCTTTTAATAAAACAACCTCTGCTCCAGAGTAAGACAATAATTATTCAGAGTGTATCTCAGCTTGACAGAATTGCTGCTATAAGGAACCACTTGTGCAGAAGTCGGACAGGTTGTTTAGAAAATAAAACAGCTTCTGTCTAAGGAATTAATCTGAGGCATCCATGGATAGCACAGAACCTAAAAGATCATTGCAATTTGAGTTGACAGCCACAAACACTTAAGCAAAATCAGGTTTCTGCTCGTCATCCAAACATACACCAAAGATAGGCATTTTACTGAAATGCGTATGTCCAGCTTACTGAAGCATGTACACTTTATGTAACTTATTTCGTCTGCTTGTATGTACAGTAGTACTTCTTACGGGATGAGCAAAATGAACAATACAGGCCCTTGCATTTCCACACTGCTACGAAGTACTTACGTTTCTTCCTTTCTCCGTTCCTTTTTTTTTAAAGCTGTCTTGCTATGTTAAACTTGGTTAACATAGTGAGACAGCTTTAAAAAAGGGAACGGAGATCTTCCTTTCTCCGTTGCTTTTTTTAAATATATCTTGCTATGTTAAACTCATTTAACAGAGCGAGACAACTTTAAAAAAGCAACGGAGATCTTCCTTTCTCCGTAGCTTCCTCTACACACAGCTTTAGTGTACTACGTAAGCATACACATGTGCAGTACATCAGAATTGCTCTAGGATACCGCACAGCTGTGGAAGGGCAGCACGGAGGCATTATACAATGCCATTATTTAAGAAGAGTAAGTATTTTTTTTCTTAAATAATGTCATTGTATAATAGCAATAACCCACGCCTGGGTGTGGGTAAAGCTGGATTTACCCACGGTTGTCTTTGTTTGGCCACTCAGGCTTCGCCTTCGTGACCAAACCACACCAACCATGGGAAAATCCAGAATTACCTGCACCCAGGCGTGGGTTATTCCTTAAATAAATTACACAGTTGCTGCTGCAAGTGACTACATCTATAATCTCATACATTTTGTGACTTTTGTGAGAAAACCTTGAATTCTTGAGAAAACAAGTCATATACCTTATTTATTGTATAATTGTTATGTCAGATTAGATCAAATCATTGGAAACATTACAAATCAATATTATCTGCTATTTATATTTTGCTTTCTTTTTTGTTTATTTCAAATGCAAAAACGTTTTTGCATTTTTCCTAAAATAAGACATTAATTAACACCTTTCAAGCATCATCACTAAATCCAACATTCTCTTCAAGAATACCACTGTACCTAAGCACATACTTTATGAGTTTAACTCACACTGTTCCAATAGTTTAAATATGATAGTCAGTAGTCTAATGCGATATACCATTGTCTGAGATAGTAACACTCATGTCTTGCTCATTTTTTCAAAAGAGTGCATAGTCAGTCCCTACTCAACCACTTAACATTATAAAATGCATTCTTCTGTTTTTATTGCATTATTTCAACAAAAATCCCACCACATATTTTATGATTCAGGAATCCATAAAATGCATTTACCTACCTTGTTAGCACTCTTTGTTAAGAATACAAACATTTCTCCTGATTAACTCATGTCTGATTTGTCCTGAGAATGTCAAATTAGTTTCTTCATTAACTTCATATATAGTCAGTCCTGCTTGTTCATAATTAATTGTCATATGTGTATACTATTAAATTCATTTCCATCTTCCAGGCATATGTATATTATTTCAGTATTATTTTTAACTCTGTGAAAGAACTTTCAGTGACAAATTTGCAATGATGTTATCTCAGATAACTCATTTTTCCACTGTTCTAAGCAGCATTTCTGATCCAACAAATAAGTTATTTTCAACAGCATTCCTCACAGTTACATGCATGTTTACAACATATTTGAAGCAACCAAGTAGAAATTCCTTTATCCCATAAATGTTTTGAAAATATTCACGGTTTATCCTATCAAATGTTTTTCATGGTTCATATTTCTTTACTTGTTTGACAGCTTATAAAGCAATACATGAATATCATGAATTAGAATTTACTTTACTGGAAGCACACATTTATATTTTTAATTAACATATTTAGTAGACTTTTTTTCTGTGTGTTATCAGTAAATTAAACAGTTTTGCATTTGTGTTCAGTAGTCTGATTGGCTTCTAGTTCTATCTTAATCAGCACTTACATAATAAATTTCAAATCCCTGAATACTTATAAGCTAATTCAGCTTCAGGCTGCAGTGAGCCATTTCCATTTAGTACATTAATTTCAGTAACTTCCAGCCATATATTTTATTCCAGTTCCAGGTCTAACTCAATGCAAGAATTATCAGTCACAAATATACAATACTATTTACCTTAGATAGCTAGTTTTTCAACTTTTCTAAACAGCATTGCTGATCAAGCACATACATATAGATTTCAACAAGTTTCTGCACATGCATATTACACAAACTATTTGCAGCAACCATGCTGACATTCATTTATTCTGTAAATGTTTTGAAAAGATTTGTGGTTTATCCTATCCAATACTTTTCATGGTTCAGGTTCCATTATTTGCTTCACAGTTTATAAAAGTGTCACGAAAGAAGTTACTGCCAGCACAGCTATCTGGAATTTTGTAAATAATTATATGTCATTTGTGAATATCAACATGATTTATATAGGATGTGTGTGTTACAACTGTATTAGAACTGTATGTTGTGTATATTAAACTGGTCTGTACAGAACAAGGTATTTTATAAAGTGCTTGTGCATAAAATGTAACCACAGTGTGCCCTGCAGGAAGAGAACAGAAATGTACTTGCACTATTATAACTGTTTAAATGTATATATTTTAGCAGTGGAAACTGGAATAAAGGAGATTAACTTCAGAAAAATAATGAAATTAAATTACTTTATGGCTGTGCAATAAAAGATGATATTTTTCAGTTTTCAGTGCAGTCAGTGACAGAGAAGCTTTCTGTATTGTCTTTGGAGTGAACTAATTACTACCTCTGAAGGTATGAAGGAATGCAATTGTTTTATGACTTCCAGCATCTACCAAAGATCTGGCGTCTATGTATTTTCACAGGTAGAGGATAAATACTGCTACCTTCTAGCAGTGGGGGGTTCACCTGGGATAGAGTCAGATGACAAGAAATTATGTCATTCTGTAAGCTATTCTATCAGTAATATTTGAGATATTAATGTAAAAAGTCTGTAAGAGAGACAGGGCATTCTTTATTCTGTCCTGGACCTGACAAGAACCATTCACCACATCTGCCTTGCTCTGTAAGTAAGTTACAGTGAGGAATATAGTACAGCTTAGTTTACATATTTTTCTTTATTTATTTGAGTCTGTCTTGCAATGTAGTATTAAATATTTCCTGCTGTTTCGAACACTGTCATTGTGATTATATACTGAGTATTTTCTTATTCTATTATTTATTATTAAATATATTTAAACCTTTCATTGTGGCTGATATGTCTAGAGATATTTAAGTTTTGAAAGTATTTGCATATTTATTTGGTGACACTGTGTGGGTCTCTCCAACCAAATGCTCCACATTGAAATGCCACACAACCTAGCAGACTGATCCCATTTAATTCATTATTTTCACAATTTCATTTAATACATCAAGTAGAATTTAAACTAAGATATCCCCAAGCACAATGTAAGTTTTACTTCCAGTACTGTCAATACAAGATACCCCTGCATATTACAAATGAATGGGTGACCTTATTCATTCTTGATCTGTAAATTTTTTCTGGTCATTTAATCTCCACACGTGTCCTAGATCTGATCTTACCAAAAGAGTGAAAAGCAAAACTGGACCATCACCTTCACAATTTTCTAATGAATAAATAAGTATAATGAAAAATATAAAAAAGAACAATTCCAGTTTCATCCCTTTTTCTTGATGCTGCCCTTTTCTGATTTGTAATGTTTTCAGAAATAAGTTATAAAATTCTACATTCCTAGCAATAAAAGGCTTATGTCTCTAATTCTGCTGTGGTCTTCTAAACATAATGTCTGTTTTTCCTTTAGTTTAATGACCATATGCTCATCAATTTCTTGTTGAATATAAATGCATTTTCTACTTTTTATGATATGCTCCACATCATTTACTTTTGTTATAAGTCTTTTTTTATCCTTTCTGCTTGCAAGCCATCAGGTATCCTGTTACTGGGACTTTCATTCCCCATGGAAAAAGAGAGAGAGAGAGAGAGGGGTAAAGAATCAAAGGAAAACATCACCAAAGCAACCATCATGAGTTTTCTGTTTTTGAACCTAACACATCCTGTGTGGCTGGCATGACTTTATCACTGACAAGTAGGCCTGCTAGAACTTCTGCAGTGAATGTGTGTGTGCATTCATGAGAACCCCAATAAAGGCAATCGGATGTGGTCTGTTAGTGCCAAGTAAATATCACTAGACCACATGCTGCAATCAATATATATCCTTCTTTAGAAGGAATCGGTAAGGCCATATGCTGGGCCACCTCTCTCCCTCCATAAAATGGCAAAGTCAGCATTATACACTCACTACTACTCTATTCACTGGCTCCTTCAATGCTTATGTCATTAGTTGAGCCCTGACTGCATGACACTCAGGTCTTAACCTCTCTTTGCTATAGCTTCAACTATTACATCAGTTACTTTTTCTACAACTCTCCACAGCAATATCTCTTAAAGAGTTTTCCAACTACAGCCAACACCACCAACTATAAAAAATGAATTCTTTGTCAATATCCACATACATTTGTCCAAACAAACCTTTCAAAATGCACTCCTATTTTTGCTGTTTATACAACATACAGCACACTTCTTTACTGTGTAAAAATGAATTCTTTGTCAATATCCACATTCATTTGTCCAAACCTTTCAAAATGAACTCCTATTGTTGCTGTTTATACAACATACAACACATTTCTTTACTGTGTAACAAAGGACCATTCATGTCCTAAAACCTTTTATCATTATTATTGCCTTTATCATATGCTCTCAATTAGAAAAAGCTCCTGCTTTTATAACCATTTTCCTTTACTCACCTTGTACTACACTTTCTCATCTGATCCCCAATCCATCATTTTAATTTTTCAATGCATTAACTGCAAATAACAGTTTAATCGTAAAACTAATTTCCTTTGATAAGTCACAAAAAACATTTGCTTCACTCTCTGTTAATAGAAACCCTAACACCTCTCACCACCTTTCATGTTATAGCTATTGTTAATATTATTTATACAGATTCTACTTTTCTTGTTGGTTGAGGAGTTGTGCCTTCTCATTCTGCTTTTCATTGTGATAAACAAGCACTTGTTATTTGACAGTCACTATCATGAATGCATCTTTCAAAGGCTGTTATTCTATTCACCTCTACTTAAGAAACTTTCATTTTCTTAGTTTTTTTATTCTAGTAGCAGTTGCATAATCAAAAAAGTCAACATGATTTGTCTGCATATTCTCCATCCCTTTGTATTTAGCATACATTTACTTATATATTATCCTTATCTTAGTCTAGAGACCATCAAAATGGATGTGGATGCGCACATAGACAGCAGGCTTACCATCAACCATCACATGGCCACAGTGGTGAGGAAATCCTTTTGTGGTGAACCACTTATAAGTAAGGGCATGACATCTAGGTCCAAAGAGGTCATTATCTCACTGTACACTACCCTTATCAGCCCAATTATAGAGTACAATGCTCCCTTCGGTATGCACCTGACCAGGCATATGCAACAACTAGAGTGACCTCAGAGGTTCCTTAGAAAAAGAATACAAGGCATTAACAAACCTGCATGATGCAGAGCTTCTTAAAGCCATTTTCCTCTACTCCATCTCCTATAGATTGCTGAGGGATGATCTATGTCTGGCTTATAAGGCATCTGCAAACCCCACACTTGGTATCTCCTGCCTATTCATAAGTCAAACAGTACCAGAAATACAAGGTCTAGGGACCTGAATTTTGTCTGTGACTTAAACAGAATATGCTGGAGTAATAGATATGTGTCCCAGAGACTGCCCCTCCTATGGAGCAGGCTTTCCATCCATGTGAAACTGAGTTTGTCTATTACCCAGTTTAAGTGCAAACTAGACCAGTTGATGGGGAATAGGAAATTTACACCAGGCCTGGCAACCATGTCTCTTATGGAAAGAGGTAGCATCTAAATGCCTGGTCCTCCATGTCTTATTTGGATACAGGACATCATTATTCTTTCAGGAAAACCTGGTTAGGCTTAGAAAGCCCCCCTGATTTGTTAGCATAGTAACAATCTATGAATCTATAAAAACTTTATCTGTTTCCATGTTTTGTATATAATGAAGAATTTCTACACAAGTTTTGCCAGAATATAGGCCATTCACTCTTAGGCTCATTATTCTCAATTAGTTTCATAGGCAGCTGCTAGGCATGTGGTCCAGGAGCCCATTAAAAAGCCTAGCTCAAATTTTTAATTGCTCCAGGGCTCTGTCTGGTTAGGTTACTTGTACACATTCAGCAAAAGAAGCTGGAAAGATTCAGACCCTATACTCTTGCCACAGGAAGTAGATCATTTATGTCAGAACTTTAACCTCCTGCATTAACTGTCAGAAACATACAACCATGAATGGTTTTGAACCCAGCACAGTGACCATCTTTGAAGCACTTCACTTACAGTCTGAGCCACAAGAACAGTTGTTTCCCCATCTTCTCATTTCTCTTCTAAATTTCTCCTGTTTTACCATTTTTATTTACTCTCTTTCCTCTGTCTTCAAACTCTGCTAAGGGGGGGGGGTATCTATTTCTTTCCAGATGGTGACCTTGTTGACAACATGCCAAAAACAATTGTTTCCTTTCTTTCCCTATCTCTTTATCTTCATTTATATCAGTTATTGTATACCATCCTTCACATTCCCCTGCACCTGTTCAGAGCTTCTTTGTCCAACCTAATAATTTCATATACAAGTTGGTCTTGGAAATTCTCCTACTGCTCAATAATTTTACAGGTATCCTTTCCTGTTGTTATTTATGGCTGTTATTTAAATCTCTTTAATTTCAGAAATTGTTCTTTCATATGCCCTTTCTCAAGTGTCCCATAACAGTGTCCCATTCACATTACATATATAGATAGGTAGATAGCTCATTAGGAACTGTTATAGCAATGGTTATAGATAGATAGATAGACAGACAGATAGATAAGGGTATCTGCTGTAATGTCAGAACTCATAATGCTGACATACCAAAAAAAAAAAAGAATTGAAAATGTTGGAGAAGAATGAATTTTAAACATTACTCTTCTTTAAACTTGTTTTTGCAGGGGGCAAACTTCTAATACCACCCATAATTATATATACCAATTATGAGGTTGCCATACCTAGGAGAAAAGGGAATATTCTGTGAAATGGCCATCTCAGACTTGATATATACAAGTCTGTTTTTTCAGTCTCCATATTTTGGGACTCTCTCATGTGGGTCCCACCATTTCATTTGAGATAAAGATAAAAGATTAATGAGGTACTTGTCAGGAGCACTTTTCTTGACTGACATTCCACTGATCCCAATAAACAACAATAGAGAAGTCAAAATCCAAGAGAACACTTCAAAAATATTATTTTGTAGAGGCAGCAGTTACTCTGCACTCCCCTCATCTCACATTTCTATTTATGCTAACTCTGAGATAACGTCTCCAATGTCAGTAGTAAAGATAAACAGTGGCAGGGAAGAACCTGTAGAAAATCCAACCTGGGCCTTAAGGTTGCCAACAGAGTCCAGGAATAGCAAGATAAATATTAATAGATTAATCAAAGAGTGTCTACTAAAGCGGAAGTAAGTTATTCTTCTTTCAAGCATCCCAATCAGTACTCTTTTTCAAGGAGAGTAAACACACTAAGGTCCAAAGTTTCTCAATGTTATTATATCACGTTTTGTTGGAAAAGCACTTTCTTCTTTAGACTTCATAAGATCATAAACACTTAACAGACCAAATGTGTTTGTACACAGTTTTTTTAAAGAGTGAGAAAGGAAAAGCATTTAGGGAACTGCACACATCAAACAAGGTGGCCTATCAGATTGGAGTCATCATTTGTATGTGTCATTTGACTGGATTTGATGGTGACAGGGGTCTGCAAAACTGCTCCTCTTTTACATAAAATGACCATGGCGGCCAGAGATTGCAAATATCTCCTTTATTTTCCAGCTTCGTTGTAGAATGGTTATATATTTAACAAGACCTCTTTTCAATGCAGTTTAAACATCACTGTTGGGCTTTGTGTTAAACACACTAACTGGACCTTCTTTTAGAGGATACTGCTTTATAAACAGATTAATAATTTTACTGACCATTTTTATGAATGTATTTGCAGTAATAAGTTGTTTTACATTAAAGAGATTCACACTGCTGTATTGTAAGGGGCCCACTTTTACAAGGCAAGTGATTATAGGAAATGTAATTTCCATAACATAAGCTCTTATTCTCCATGTTAATTATGGTAGTTTTGAACAATCTTTAATACTCCACATTATATAGAGCGCAAAAATATTCCTGTTTTCAGATTTCTGTCCAATAAACAGTGTCCATTTTTTTGCAGGAATATGTACTAACATTGTAAATTGAAAAAACACTTTATAAAAGGAACAGATGTTTTTCTAAAAATAGACAAGGAAGACTTCTGAGCACTTTTGCTTATGGTGATTTTTCAGATACAGTGATTAAAAGAGCCAGTTTAGCCAGGACCATTGATTGAAACCAATATCTAAAAGCCCAGTGTAAAAAAAAAACAATATTAAAATACAATGCAAGCCCGTAAACTATGGTATAATTTCAATTCCATGCTTTTGTGGGACCTTGTAGATCTTTTTGGTTGATTAAAAGAAGCTGATAACAAATTATTATAGCAGTATATCAAGCTGGATTGGCACATATTAGAAACTAAATATTGTATTCACTGATTCAGTTTTTATTTAACGGTAACTTCAAAACAGTCTCAGCTTGTGGAAAGTGAAATTCTTAGTGGCTTATTTTTATCTTCAGTTTTGTTGTCAGGTCTTAAAACTAGGCCTGCATGATATACTAAATATAAAACTCCTCATCTCTTTTTTTGTTTGTAAATGATAGACTATGTAGTGATATACAGAAAGGGAATAAGTATGCCTATATTTATTAATTTCTGCCCTTGGTATAATGAAAATCATGAAGTAACTTTTATCAGGAAGATGCTCTGCTTGGTTGAATGATATTGATCAGTTGCACTTGTGACATACAGACCATTTATTCAATTACAGCCAGTCCAGTCTTCTTTAAGCTCCATGATGGGAAATATCAAGTCTGTGATTATCCAATTATGTCTTCTCAGTCCCTATGTTTCCCAAATGTCATCATGGCATCAAGTCCCTATATCTTTGTAGCAAATGTCTGGGATTTTGCCATGCAGTGTTATAAAATGTTGTACAGAAACAGCTGTTCACTGCTTTCATGAGATCTTTGGGCCATCTGTATATTGACATTTCATAGCTTCAGCTTTCCCACCATTTTTTTCATTTAGACCTTAAATGTACCCTTGTTAGTCTTTTATTTCCAGTACTCTCGCAGTAAATGTTCCTCAATATACATTTTAATAACTCCCACATATTTCCAAGTTATTTTTCTTTTCTATCTTCCTATTAGTTTAGCTAGTAGTGCATGTTATTATAACAAAGTGCAGTGACAAAAAAAAGTATATAAAATGAATCACAATTAAACACTGTTGATTTCTTTGTGATTTTTGAAGAAATGGGAAGTATAATCTCCAAAATTTACAAATGAAGGGGTCCATAGCTGCCACAGTACAGCCTCTCAACATTGCTTCTTTCATTCTGGTATATTGTGTTCAAGAATTAAGAAAGTTGGTGGCCCAGTAAATACCATGCAGAATGAAATCTGTCATACAATATTTAATTCAGTGACCTATCAGAAGTTAAAGACTCCTGAAAATTGATTCAAATAACTGCGAAATATACTTACATACACTAAACAAGTTTTTTTGTTGGAGGGGGGTCGTCCTACACCCCCCACACTCATTTTACTTATATCAATCAATTCCATGAACACTATAACTTGGAAAGGAGAAAATTGTCTGAGCTACAGCAATTACATATCCCCCTCTTTTTATAATTAAGTTTTCCCAGTTCTGAGGATCAAATTTATGGTCCTTTAGTTTATGATAGAAACTCATTTAATTCACCACTTCTATGTAGGGCTGCCCCATCACTTTCCTTTCACAAGATAATGAGATCACTTTCTACCCTATCAAGGATATATAAACAAGCTTTACAAGTGCAGGGCTCCTTTTCACTTGAAGAACATTTTTCATTCAACAATAAGTAACAAGAGTTAGTTATGAGTTATATTATAACTTATTCAATAAAGAAACATTTAACATTTTCAAAAGATGTACTGGGTTATGACCTGACCTTGCAGAACAGCTACACCCAACTGGAAAGAATAGACTGATGGCCTCTGAGTGAGAAAACAAATGTGTCTGTAGATGCCTTGAAAAGAGTCCTGATGGCCACAGCATGCTTAGGGATAAAAAAGATCTTGTGAGCTTACATTCTAAGGCCATTTTGTTATATATAGCTATGCAGTTCTTTCACTTGAAGTAAAAACTTATTATAAGGTTATATTATGTTAATCATACACTATGCTATCTTAGCTTCAGCTGTAGAATCATTAAGCCTTCAGAATATCACAGCAAAATAGTGGTAAATTACTAGTGTTGCACAAATGAAATGAAGATACTGGTGGTCATAGATCATCCATTTATCCACCCATCCACCTACAACCCCTTTTCCCCATTTTTTTTTTTTTGTTTTTGAACATGGGGTCTGGGTATCACTTCAAATGCAACAATCATTTAGAGCCAAGGTTTACATCACCTGGTGGCTAGCCCTGATGTGGTAGTTCTTACACACCATACACTCACACCTATAACAAGTTTAGAGAGTCCATTCCACCTACTAAATGTCTTTGGAATGTGGGAAAGCTAATAATGTTTACTCCAACTGTTGCAAAATAATACAGGTGAAAAGTAATAGACTATCTTAAAATAAAAAAAGATCTGCATCTTTCACAACACTTAATCCTGTTTGTTCCCTTACATGTTTAATAATGAGCTGCATGACAAACAATCTGGTAATACCAGTGGGTTAAACCTTGTATTTCAATAATGCATGCTAGTATACTGTACAATTGAAATACTGCTCATCTTGTACAGTATGGATCTAAGGGATAGCTCATCCATGTGTTTTCTGCTTACAATCAGACTAAACAAAGAGCTGTTCAATAGCCCTCAGATTTGATAAGATGATAATAAGATCTTTGTAGTTACAGTGATCTTTCTGTATTGTGAAAGTGGCATCTTTTTTTCATTTAATCTTTAAGGAGACCACTGTCCATATATTCTTCAAAACAGAGCACTGGTATTATTATGATGATGATGTAATGGTATTATTATGATGATGTCATACCAACTTTTGTTTCACTAGTTACAGATGTGTCATTATGTTTCAGTAGGACTTCTTCTTTTCCATGAGGGTCCTGTGACACCCATCCCATGCATTTATCAATAGCTTTTCAGGGAGAAATTTTGATCATACACATTTATTGATAAATCAGCAAAAATAGTACTTATTATTTGGCTGTAGTAACATTTTTGATGCTGGAGTATCTGTAGTTCTGTAAATAAATAAGTTTGTCCATAAGTCTTTATTTTCTGAAATACTATGAAGAGAAAACATTATTTTGGGGGATGAAATATGCATACTTTTTAATAATGTATGCTTCAAATCTATGTCTTAATTTGGACTGTAACATTTTCTGACTCTTGAAATCATGGGGTACATATTGTCTGTACTTGATCAAATTCATGAGTGGATTGTCCAGGTAGTACCTGATTTTAGATTCCTCATCACTGGCATAGTATTCTCCATAACTTATATCACAACTCATTTTACTACCTTCCAAGTTATGTAGCTGTTATTAAAAACATTTGTTTTTGCTTTTCAAGACTTAAATGTTTAAAATGTAATTATAAGAATTGCATCATTGTTAGCATTTTGCAAGAACATCAGATATTGGAATATAAGATGCATGTATCACAGCCTCTGTAACATACCAACCAGTGAGTCAGCTACAGTACAAGCAGATAATATTTATAGGTTCATAGTTAGATGCTAGAGTACAACTGCAGACTATTATAAGCACACTCAATAACTAGGGTCAAAATAAAACCCTGTACTTTGCAAATGTGAAGAGAAAAGACATTAACATTTACACCAAACCATTTAGTGTAATGCATCCATTATGCTTCATGACCAAATGGTCTAAATTAAATGTAAAAGAAATATGTGCACCGTAGCAAAATATTGTATGTAAAGCAAATTAATTTGTATGGTCCTTCCTATTACATATAGCATACAACATACAGTATAAGAGGAATTCTGAGTTATTACTAGAAAGACAATAGAAATACATTGCTGAAGAAAATTAGATTTTCCCTGTCCTTTCAAATTAAAAATACTTAAATGTGTGTCATGGTAAGAATCTAATTTGTGGTGAGGAAAAAGGTGAAAATCAGTAATTATGAATGTTTTTTTTTTCTTTATTGCAAAGACACAGCACAGAAATATAAAAGTCTTAGTCAGCAAGGCTTTGAAAGTGCTACAGTAAGACATTGTTCTCAGTAATAAAGGACAGTGAAGCATGAAAGAAATAATTCCACATTTGTGCAGGAAATAATGCTTTCCTCAGAAGGTGTCTCATTTGTAGAAATGGATGAAAAAGACAAGCAAAATGACACCTTTCAAAGTTAGGTTTCACATGCTTTTTACAAAGAATAATACCAGTGGTTATGATTGCTTAAATAAAAGAGAAACACATTGTATGATCTGTCTTTTGTCTCCTTTCAATAAAAGATGCCGTATGACCTTGAAGCTAATGTGTATAAGCTGAAAGTAAAGAAAATTTCAGTGTGCAATTTATAACTGTCCCATCCTTAACAAGGTACAATTGCTAAGCAGTTTCATATCCAGCTCTACTAACTAACCTCTATATTTAGAACGTTATCTGTGTAATCAAAAGTGTCTGTATTTGATTAAGTAGTATAGTACTTTAAGTTAAGTTTATATAATGTGCAACCCTTCCAAGTTGTTGTGCCTTTCTAGATTCTTCAACTTACATCACCTACTTTATTTAGAGATCTTTGATGCACCACCTATAATTTACTGGCTTGATATACTTTTGTTATGTTTTATTTAAGCTTTTAAATTCAATCAAAATACAAACATGAGCAAATACCATCCCTTTAGCTCAGTGGGTCTGAAAAAAAACAGAAAACAAAACAGACCAGCAATGGACCACTGGATAACATTAAAGTGCTGAAACCAGGAACAGATATAATCCAGTGAAATCTCAAGTGGTTACAGCAGCAATTAAAGTGTTTATAGACTGTGTTCCTATCATACATAAAAAAGGACTTTATTTTTTTTTCCTGGTTTATGCTCTTCAATGTTCCACATTGGCACCATCATTGTCTGTTTTGTTTTTGGTAAATTCAAAGTACTTGAAAGGTAAGTGATATTCTAATATGTATATAATTCATGATAATAAAATTCAAGATGGTTACATTAATATATCATGCAATATGTTGTATGTTAGGAATGCAAAATATTAGGTCTTCCAGACTCAAGTGCTGATAGATGTTAAAGAGCATTTTTGTTGATTCAGATGCTTTTTCCCTCAACAGTTTTGAAGTCTGCATTCTGCTTTCAGGCCCCAGTAACCTCAAAAAAGCTTTGGTAGTCTGGATCTTTGTCTTCTTCCAGTCAATAAGTTGATAAACATAGCTTTCAACTTTCTGTTTCCAGAATGTGGAACACCAGAAATTGGACAAAATGTGGAACCCTTATGGACAACTTACTAATTTCTTCAACTAAGAAGCTTACAAGTTGGTTAGAATGTGTTACATTATAATTGCAAATAGTCATTTGGATGAAGTAATATGGTTCAGTATAATTTACAATGCACATCATTAAAAAATGCTTAACACTGTATGTGAAACAGACCCTTTCAGTGTGGAACAATGAGGGAAATGGGCATTTTCAGACTCAAAATAAGCAATGTTTCTAGTAATTAGGTACACTTGAGAGCTATGATGATAAACAAACACTTTGTAAAGATATTTGTCCAAAAGACCCATGAGGTAATAATGACACTCAATATGCAGTTGTGACCATTTTACTAAGTATAAAAAGTTAATACATTAACTATACATAAACACCCAACAACAATGCATAAAATTATCAAGAAAACATTTAGCTGTCAGTGTGGAAACCATTCATCTTTCCATCCAAAGAATACAAGCAGAGTTAAATTCCATCTCTCACTCTAACCCAACCAATTTTTATTGAAGCAGAGTATCACAGCTCACTTCTTAATATCCAATCATCGAGAAGTAGAGGGGGGAACAGGGGACAGGTTTGAAGCTAAATCCCTTTTCCACCACCCACTAGCCTGCCACCACAGGCTGCTCCCCCACCCACAATTCTTTAACCAGCTTCTGCAAAAATAAAACCAAACGCACATTAAAGAATGCAAACTTATGTCAGTCGAGTGAATTCTGTAATTCCTGTCATCAAAAACCCTATGGTCAATGGCATACATACCCAACCTCTTGAAAGCCCTTGACACTCAGTGATTGACAAAATGCCTACCTCTTTTCAAATCCATAAACTTCTCAACTTGCTTTCACACCAGTTTAAGTACACTTATAGATTAGACTACAAACACCTGAATAATTATCTTTAAAATTCAAAAATTCATATCAAACTGCTCTCACAGTTTTCTCTTCAGTAGCCCACACAAATCATTCCCACCTACATGAATACTCACCATACATGGGATACCTAATGCTACCTACAGTTCATCAAATCCACCTGATATCTGAAGCCAACTTAAGCTTCTGAAGCCATGCCAATAAATCTTCCATCTGTCCTGCTCCAAACCCAACATTCAGCTTTTGGATCTAATTAAAGCTCTCCTCACTGCACAAAAAACAAAAGAATGACCTACTAAGACAATATTTCCATCTGCAAAATAAAGCAAAATTTAAATCTAAATTAACCAAATATTGAATTACCATTACTTTAAATATGACAGGACCATCTTCCCACCCTATGAACCATTTCCATCAAATTTCCCTCTTTAGCCAAATCAGAAGTCTCCATATTCTAAACAAATGGGCAGCAAACTGATCCCCAGCAATGCCATGATTCTTCAACGCCTTCCTTATCATGGTAACAAACTGCACTGCCACAATGGCCATACCCTCTGCCAAGAAAAAAAAATAACTCATCCAAAACAGCGTTACACATCCTCCCTAACTGTCCTGCCCACATCACTGGACATAACAACCTATCTACATTTTTATGTAACACTATCTGTTGATCACCCTCCACCCCCATCAAATCTGTCTTAGATCAACACAAGCACATTACCACTGGTGAATCTGTAATACAGACAACTCTCCTCAACAATGTGCCAACAAATTCCCCCACCCTAAAATCCCACATACCCATGAATACAGCCAAGACTGCCCAAACCATATAATCCTCACAATTCTTTGACAATATATACAATCCTTTTAATAACACCTACAACAACTGTTTGTTTATGTATGGGAAACTTAACTGTCCTCTCTTGGACACTGAATTATCTACCAGTCCTTAATAAATCTACTAATCAACTAACCTTTTGTTAACTTCTTTAATCCTGATAACCTAGCAACTGCACTTAGAGCTACTAAGTGAACCTGAATTGTCCTA
Organism: Protopterus annectens; assembly: GCF_019279795.1. Lineage (NCBI taxonomy): Eukaryota > Metazoa > Chordata > Ceratodontiformes > Protopteridae > Protopterus > Protopterus annectens. The sequence continues at coordinate 528,958,339 of NC_056728.1, read as the reverse complement.
ACCACCTCACCAAGAAATCACCAATTAAGCAGATACCTCATCCACAACACAATCAAAAGCTACAAATTCATTCAAAATCATTGCCAACCATCTATCCACATGCTTCACCTCACAATGCAAACACTTGTTAACCACTTTTTGTTTCCACAAATGCTGGTCATACCATAATCAAGCATTACCTGCTCATAGTCTTTTTGCCTTTTTAATTAAAAAAAATATACCAACAATGGCAAAGCCTAAGGTGCATCCTTCTCAAGGATAATATTAATTTCTAAACAAATCCTAATTCTCCAACGTTCAAGCCCTAAACTTACTCACCCACCTCCTACCTAACACAGCCAGCACAGGCATCAAATCCTTAGATACCATACTCTCTGACTCTACTAGCTTCTGCACAGCATTCATATCAATTAAATTGAACTCAACAACATAATCATCCTTCCATATATCTTCTATTTCACAATTACCATAATATGATGGGCAATAAATATCCCAAACCCCCCTGCCAAAACAGTCTGAGCCACTAACCTGTCTCCTGACTGTGCTGCAAATTCTACACCAGTAGCCCACAAAACCTTCTGCACTGCCTGATGGGCCCACTCACTGATGACTCCCTTCTACCTATTCCTGTTCCACTGCCCATTATCATGGCCCCCAACTAACTCCTCACGTCCTGCATCTGTTCCTCAAACCTTAAAACCTCATGAAGTCTCGCACACTCAGATTCATCCAAGACTCACCATAAATTTGCCATCTTATCCACTCTGACCACATCTAGTTGTAATTCAGACACAACATCAGCACTTTCACTAGTACCTGTAGATGGCTGGGTCACCATAACCAAAGCTCTGCTGGCCCCTGTTGTCATCTTGCATGATTTCTTCCCGCACTGTTAGAACACTGCCCCTCTGGTGCCTTGCATTTTCTTCTTGTCTGTCACACTGCCTCCAGCTCTACCTGTGACTGCACCAATACCTCTGCATCGTGAAACAGTTCCTCTGCCTGAGACACTATGCTCACCCTCCTTTACAACAAGGATTGCATCTTGAACTTCTGCAATACAAATCACTATGCATATTCCATCAGTCACTTTATACTAATTTTAAATGATTTATTTATTGAGTTATTTACCTTCACATTTTACTCCTTCCATCCCCATTTTTATATTCCCTTTATCTCTTTTGCCTGGCTTCCATACCACATGTATTTAGTTGCCTTACACCAACAAGTATGCAGACCTAATCACATCCTCCAAACCAAATTCAATAAAAGAGGGTGAGTGGGGGACAGACAGTCAGTTGAAACCATTCAAAACCTCAATATCACTCCCTATGACCATGAACATGCCCGAATCCTCCTTTAAACATAAGATAAACAAGAACCATGAACTGTACCAGAGACGACAATACCAGTAATATGGAAAAAAAACAGTAAAGGGTAGCAGTGTTGATAAAGCAGCAGGCAAGCAGCAATAATTTTAAAGTCACATACTGAAAAACTTTAATAGAATAAAATACAAATACTCCTCATAATACTGGTAAAGAGATGGGTACTGATATCACAGAAAATAATTATATTGGTACTAATCCTGTAAGGGAGGGTGGTAATAATAGCAAAAATAAAAATAATGAATTTAATATGTCTATTATAGAGCATAAAGCTTTTATTTCCACATATACTTTGAACAGTGATGGTGTTTTTAATATTTTACGGGGTACCTGTCAAATCTTTGAACGCTCAAAATTTCCAACGTTACATGGTCGAGACCAAATGTTTGAAATTTTGAATGCTCGAAGATAGATTTTCAATGGCACTGTATGGTGCAGATAGGGAGAATTTCCCTTTTCTGCACTGAAGTGTGGTCTCGGAGTTGGTATATTTAAATAGGGGGGGGTGTGGGGAGTCCAGGGGGGCTTGCCCCTCTGCCTACACTGTTAAAGTGTTTTTTTTCTGTGTTTTCTTTCTTTCTTTTTTTTTTTTTTTTTTTTTTTTTTTTTTTATGTTCAAACATCCAAATGTCGAACATTTGGTCTTGACCATGTAATGTTCGACATTTTGGATGTTCGAACATTTAACATAGACCCATTTTACATAAGAACTGGTTTATATTTTCTATTGACAATCAGGTTTTTTATTTGGTGGGTGATAAACCCACAGTAGAATATAGGAAGGATAGGTCTATTAAAAATTTGATAGAAAAACCTAAAAAGGTAGAAATAAATAGACCGCATGGAATGGTAAAGTGTGGAAGGTGCTTGAAATGTCCCCATATTTTGGTGACAAAAAACATTACTGTATGGAACAAGATTTATAACATAATAAGACATTTTTCTTGTGACTCTGAAAGACTGGTATACATAGCTTTGTGTTAGTTATGTCCAGCCTTCTACATTGGTAAGACCAGTAGAAGGCTGAACGTTAGAATATATGAACATAAAATAGACATTAAAAAATAAAGAGTTCAAATGCCCTATATAGGCTCTTAGTGGAACAACCTACACATATATTTGTGTTTAATGTTATTCAACATGTTATTAATGACTAGAGGGGTGCTATTACAGAAGAGCATTTAAATTATTGGGAAATGAGATGGCAACTTTAACTAAATGCTATGAGTCACCCCAGTCTAAACGAATGCTGCTGTATAAACCCTGTCCTTAAATTAAAGCAATTGGAAGTATAAACATAATAGTGTGTTTTTTATGAAGTTTGTATTTAATGTGAATATGTTGGTTTTATCAAATTATATGGTGTTTAAAGTATATTCATTTAGTGTGTTAAATGTTATGCAGTATCTCTTTAAATATATTAGTAGGGGATATTATGATTGGATTTTAGGAGTTCTGACTGGGTTTTTTAGGTTTTTAGAAGGGGTATTTAAACAATTAGTTTATTGTTTTGATAGTACTGATGAAGTTTTTGTAATTGAGAGGAACTTGCTTAACTGTGTGGAATGTATTTGTATTTTATTCTACTAAAGTTTTTGAGTATGTGACTTTGAAATTGCTGCTGCTTGCCTGATGCTTTATCAACACTGCTACCCTATACAGAGGTTTATTCATGATAAGATAAACAAGCACTGGGCTAATCAATAGGAGACCATCACACATCTTACTCAATAACAGAGTCCAGAACTATCACTGCCATTGTAAATTTAGCACAATTTGTATCAAGCAGTAAAACATAGACCCATATTATTTATCTATTTTTCAATATAGCCTAGATGGACTTATTACAGTCCTTAAACAACTAACAGTTAAATTAAATCCCACCAGCCACCATCCTGCCCCACCATAACTGTTAACTGTGTGCAAGCACACATCATTAATCGATGTTCTACTCAAACTCTCAGCACAAGAATGACCCAATCACAGATACAGATTTTAAACACTGGTCTTATAATTTTAAGAATTGCCAAAATAACGTGAAATATGTTGTGTGTTTTCAGACAGGTATGAATTCTGAAACTCCAAACCCCCATGCTTTACTCAAACCACCACTTTATGAGGAACAGACCAAAATGATGGGACAACTTGGGACCCTAAAGATTATTCCAACTGCACCATAGCTTAAATACTGAAGAAAGAAATACACTATGGACTTTCCTCTCTGGACTATTACATGCTTATACCCACAGAAAAGTTCTAAAGCTCCCTCTTTCCATAAAATTAAATTATCATCATCATCATCATAAAAATAGTATACAAGTCTTATGGGTTATAACAGAGTAAAAGACAGCAATTTAGAGAGATCATAACAAGCATCTTCATTATAAATTAAACCGGAAAAAATCAAGACCTCTGTAAAACTAAGCAGTCGTGAGGTATACATAACCATGTAGACCTTCTTTTTCCTCTGTTCTTTTTTTTTTTTTTTTTTTTTTTTTGCCTTAATCCCCTGTTACTATAACAATATTTTGACTAGCTCTAGCAGTATACTGCATGCATGTGCAGGTCCACAGCTTGAAATCCAACTGTTACAACCAGAGTGCATCTTCTTCTGTTTTTTCCCAGTTAGGGGTCACCACAGTGGATAACCTGTCTGCTCATGATTGGCAGTGAAGTTTTACAGTGTAAAGTTGCCAGCCCAGTGCCCAACCTTCCACGCAAGGCACACACACACGCACTCACACCTAGGGCCAATTTAGAGTATCCAATCCACCTACAGCATGTCTTTGGGATGTGGGAGGAAACTGGAGCACCCGGAGAAAACACACGAGACCACAGGGAGAACATGCAGACTCTGCACATAAGGCACCCCAGCCGAGGATCGAACCAGAGAACCTCTTGCTGTGAGGTGGCAACGCTAACTGCTGCACAACCGCGGCCGCCCTCACAACCAGAGTGCATCTGCACATCTCTTAAGTAAATACTAGCATTAACAACAAACCAACTTAGTGTTAGCCTGCCAAAAATCTTCTGACAGACAATCCAAAGACTTGCCAAGCATTCACAGGTATAAAAGAAAAAATTAAATAAGTTCAGATTATTTGTGAACATTGACAACTATTAAAATTGTACCAATAGCATGTGATTGTGAAGAAATATTCTTTATAATAATATTTGACATTGCATTTATTTCAGTCATAATAGTAAGTGCATTAATATGCTTTCCATAAATGCCTCATATTATAATGCAAACAACCCAGAATTAGAGCATTCTCAAACTTTGATGATCAAACTGCCATATCCTGAAAACTGTTAACCCAGGCATAGAGTATTATAGCTTAATAGGTTCATATTAAGCAAACCTCGGAGATGGAAAGCGAACAAAAAGAACACCAAAACCAAACGAAAACGTTCGCAATTGAGAACCAAATAAGGGTCCAGACCGAGACTGCTGCCAAACAGAATGATTTAATGTTCCAAAACAGGAACAGCAACAGGGCTGATGGAAATGGTGTGCAAGGTGACTTTTCAAATTCTTCTCGTAACTTTAACTACAATGATTTTATTAAGAAGAATTACACTATTAATTCTAATCAGTCGGATGTTAATGTTCATGACAAAAGTTCTAGGACTTACAGGGAGAGTTTGGATTTTTTACAATTCTATATGGGCAAGTACAAACGTTTGGGTTGTGACAATGTCTTTTTGAAAGAATGTCTAAATAGAAATATAGTACCCAAGGGCTTGCGAGTTTGCAAGTTTCCGAATCGTGTGGTTGAAGGTTCTACCTTTCACACCCAACTTATTAAGATTTTTGACAAGTGTGGTTTGGATATTGTAGAGGCTATTGTTACTGAGAATGAAAGAATGAGGGTAACATTGCTGGAGAAAATGGAGGCTGTTAATTCCAACATTATTCAGGACCTCTTGTTTAATGTAGAGTCAGAAAAATCTTTGTATTTTAACATTTTTAAAAAAATTGATTTGGATTGTTGCAACAATATGAAGCGGAAGGAAGGTAAATTAAAAAGGGATATCAAGGAATATGAGGAGGGTACAGCATATCCCAAACCAAGGCCTTTTAATGTTGATACCAATGAAAGATACACAGGTACACATTGTAGGTCTAGGGCACCTCCACATGTTCTAGATGAAGTTTTTTATGATGATTTCCCTGTTATTAATGAAAATGACCCTTTAGATCCCCCCCCCCCTTACGGAGGTCCGACAGGATACGGAAGAAGAAACCAGTATATTACAGCAATTATTACAATCAGAGGGGAAACCCCAGGTATTAGTTAATTACAATCAAAATGTAGGTAAAGAAATTGTTCAGAAAGGTTTTATTTTAGAGTATAAGAAGTACAATATTTTTAACTATAGTGTGATACCTATTACTTTAGGTCATTTTGAATTATTTTGTAAAGGTTTTAAATTTATTCCAGTAAGGAAAGCAAGTACTGCCAAAGCCCTTGTAGACATGAAATTGTTTTTAAGAAAGAAAAATGTGGCTTTAATGTTTTCAGGTTCTGACAACACATCTACACAACCATTTTTTAAGAAAAAAAGCACTTTCAAGCCCCCTTGCACCCACAGCTTAAGAATTTAGAGTTAATATTGGAAAGGGAGATCAGAAATACTATTAATACCCATAGAGTTAATTCTAACCTATCCAAAAATGAGAAGTTATTATTGAATGAACTGATGAACAATAAAGCTGTGAGAATTATGCAACCTGACAAAGGGGGTGGAACTGTGCTTATGGATTACATTTTGTATGGATCAAAAATGAAATATATGTTGTCCAATGATATTAAATATTCTAAGTCATCTTTGAACGAAGTTAATATAGCTTATTCTAAAATTAATCTTCTTTTAAATGATTTGTTGTTAGAAGGATCTATTGATTTGGATATTTATAATTTTTTGTTCAACAAATATCCAAGGACACCATCAGTATTTGGTATTCCAAAGGTCCACAAGGACCCCGTGGATCCACCTTTAAGACTTATTGTTTCCTCTGAGGTTTCTATTACTACCTCTTTAGCAAAATATGTGGATGTTAAGTTGAAAACACTCTCAAGTGAGGGGGTTACTGTTTTAAAGGATTCCTGGGACTTTCTTAGGCAGGTAAAACCTGAATTATTTCATCCTAATATACTTTTCATAACCTTGGACATTGTTGACCTATTTGGTTCTATTCCTCATGAAATTGGTTTATTGTGGCTTGAGGAAAGTATGAGAGGCAGTGGAAAATTTAGTTCGCAGGATTTTATGACATGTTTGTTATTAATGGAAACAGTTCTTAAGAACAATTTTATGTTCTTTGAGGGGGAATTTTACAAGCAAGAGAGAGGGGTTGCTATGGGGGCAAAATGTGCCCCCACTTATGCAAATATAGTCTTGTCTAGATGGGAAAAATTATTTGTTACTGATTCAAAGTTTTCTAATTGTTGGTGTTTTTACAAATGCTTTCTTGATGATATTTGTATTTTCTGGAATGATTCACAAGAAAGATTTTTTGAATTTCTTTCCTACTTGAAAGGTACCACAGAATTTTTGGACTTTACCTACCATTGTGATACTCAACAACTAATTTATCTAGATATTTCTTTAGTTAAATTAGACCATTCCTTTTCTTCCAAAGTCAGTAGAAAAGGAACCTTTTCCAGCTCATATCTCCACTTCAACAGTGGGCATCCTTTCTTTCAAAAAAAGAACATACTTAAAGGACAGTTAGTTAGAATAAGTCGTATGACTTCCGAAGATACTGAATTTTTAAAGTAATGTGACTTTGTTACCCAAATGTTCAGAGACCGAAGTTACCCTGAAAATCTGATTTGTGAAATTAGTAAAGAAATTATTGAAGGTAGGAAAGAGAGATTTGCCCCTATTTTGGGGCAGGATGAAGGACCTAACTCTTGTTACAATTCTAATACTTCCACTAAAAATTGGGATGAGACATATGTTATGGATTTTACAGGTGATTCAGGGTACATTAAACAAACTGTCTCTAGAGAATGGGAACGTTTTAAACAAATATCAGAACTCAAACAAATACACAGTCAACCCTTAAAATGTACATATAGAAGGGACACCAACTTTAAGAAGTTATTTGAATTTGGAGGTGGTTCAAGGGTTCAAGGTACTTCTAAAAGAGTGGGGACATTTAAATGTGGTTCATGTTCCCAATGTTCACACATTATTAATGCTTCCAGCATTTATATCCCTAGTAGGAATAAACACATTAAAAGCTATTCTTTTTCTAATTGTAACACCAACGGTGTGGTTTATTTAGCTCTTTGTTCAATTTGTGGATCATTTTATGTTGGCAAAACGGAGAGAAAGCTTAAATTAAGAATATATGAACACTTTTATGAAATCAGTAAACACAATATGAATAATGCACTTTTTAAACACACTTTAACTTGCCCACAAGCCTCCTTTGTTTTTTTTGTAATTGAAATGGTGGCTAAGGAAATTAGGGGGGTATGTGGGAGACTAAACTTGAATATAGAGAGTTATTATGGCAAATTATATTGGAAGCTAACAGAAACCCTGGTTTAAATTTCATGATTTCTATCCTTCCAGTTTTGAAACTAAGGCGTGCCAAACTATAAACCTCCACTAGAGGGTAGTATAGGACTACAGAAGGTTTAAAATGTAAATTCTTTTTAATTAATCACTTATTTTTCATGTGTATTAAATAGAATTTTTATGTGTATTAAATAGAATTTTTATGTGTATTAAATAGATTTTATACTATATATTCTTCCTTTGATAAAGATTTTATTATTTAAATATACATTTGTATAATATACAATACATAATGTATTGGTGTTGAAATGACAAGGAAAGTATATTTGAAAAGGTTTTAACTTTCAATGAATTTGTATTTAATTGTATTTAATTGAATCATTGATTTAATTGGTATGAATTCATTGGTGCACTCATTTCAACTGATGTATTTAATCGTAATGTTACCTAGGCTTGGTGTTTTGCTATCTGATGAAGATTTTCGAAAATGTACTTTCTGTGTGTAAAGCGTTAGTACCATTGTTCTTGTGTGTTCAGTGCTTTTAGAACATTAAATCATTCTATTTGGCAGCAGTCTCGGTCTGGACCCTTATTAGGTTCATATTAAGCCTAGACAATTTCCCTTTTTGTGCATGATTTAACCTCTCCCATTTGGTTAGAAATTGGCCTTACCCATCCCATTGTCAATAATTCTATATTACCCCTAATGAGAATAACTAGGATCATACCATAGATAATTTTAGGGGACCCATGTGTGGGACAAAGCATTTAGGAGCTGCCTCTGTCCATTAGAAGTACAAGGATCAGTCCTGAGCCAAATTTTCTATTATACACCCATAGATCCAAGTTGCAACTGAATATGGACAAGGATGAACTTTGATTTATGTGGATGAGGAGTCTGTTCTGGAGCCGTGGTATCCCCAATGAGATATACCTGTCCCTCCAAACCATTCTATTGTTGCTGTTGCAGAAGAGGTCTAGATCCCTGGACTGAGTATTTCTGATGACATTTTAAATGCTGATGTGCAAGTAGGTCCATCAATATTGGGTCAGTGGATGCTTTGTATGCTAGACACTCTGTGGGATACTGAGTATAGTGACAGGGCTTTGAGTCAGTCCATGTAGGACATGTTGTTTAGACTTTGCATCCTTTTTGTAAGTTCTCTGTAAGCGTTCCAATTGATGCATGTGCCTGGACAAATGCATGCCAAAGGGGGCATTATATTCAATAATTGGCCTAATGAGGTCTGAACAAAGGGGAACAATGACATCCTGAGATCTAGACACAATTCCTTTGTTTATAAACTGTGCAATATAGAAGGACTTTCTTACAACAATAGACACATGTTGGTCAAAAGTTAAGTTACTGTCCAAATAAATACTTAAATTCCAAACAAAAGGGTCAACTCTTAGAGGGGTATTGTCACTGTGGTAGTTCCTTGGGGTAGTTGAATATACAAAGGATATAATAATGCATTTTTTGGCACTTAGTTTCTGTGTAAGCTTTTGGAACCAGTTATTTATATGAGACAAACCTACCTGCATGATGGCTAAGTCATTTTGGGAGCTAGCCAGAGCCCTTTGGTATTGGCTTTTATTTCAGAAAAGTAGATGCCAAACAAGAGAGGACTTCACTGGTGACTTGTTTGTTTGTGGAGGTAACTTTCCTTATTTTTGATTATCTGTGAGCCAGCTGGCAATCAAGCAGATGACATATGGATTTATTCCCAGTTTATTTAGCTTTTCTTTTATGCCAGAGTGGTAAATTGTGTCAAAAGCTTTAGCTAGGTTGAAGTATATGGTGTGTACCATTTTATCTTCATCCATGCATTTTCAAAAAAAGGTTCTATTATAGTTTTTGATGCGATTTTGATGTCAGAATATGCACTGCATATTCTGTGTCTGTTTTGTAATGATACATTTTATTCTATCCCAATGTGCTCAGTTTGTGGGCTCCAATACAGCTTCTCTCAGGAGGGACATGCATGCTACGGCTTATGTGCAATCTCACAGCTAAGCAGGGCATTGCTGTACAGCCTGGGAATGTTAGATTCCTTGTTGTGGCAATACACGTAAACTCTGGCATATGTTGCTAATGTAATAATATCAATTGCTTCCCTCTTGCCACCCACCGTTATGGATGAGATGCTATCCAGAACTCACTCCCACACCCTTCTCCTCGATCTCTCCAATTTCCACACCATTAGTCGAACACTGGTCATTTGGGGTGCAGTCAGGGCTCGATCCTCTGCACTATGAGGACAACTCTGAATTTCATAGGTTCATAAATGGTTACTAGGCTATCAGCTCAAGGGACATACCACAAATTTACCAAAATAATGCTGACGTGTTAATACCTCAAGTAATTTTATGGATATATTAATACTTGTACACATCAAACATTGACTGGGTTAAGGAAGAGCGTTGCCTTACATAGATGGGCGGCCTGTTCTGGAGAAGCAGTAATCTTTGAAACACATATCTGTCCCTCAAACATGTTCTGTTTGTGGCACAGATATTCTCTACCACATATCTTTTCAGTTTTTGCGAGTTTTGTCTGTTAAATCACATTCTTTTGTAATGACTGATTTATTGCATCACACATGTAAGCTTTTTTTTGTTCTTATTTTTACTTTACCTTGTCTGGCTTCATGTTTAATGCCACGGCATACTTAAATTAAGTGTAGTTCTCTACTGCTCATGTGTTATTAGATGCCATCTCTGGCAATGTGTCTTCCTGCCAATCAAAGTACCATCATTTTATTTATCTTTACCCTTTTTACAAATTTTCGGTGTTGTATTCCCTTGTTTTCAATTTCTGTGTCAATGTTATACATGTCCATGATACCCATTAGTGATTTTAATTACACATTCAACTGTTACCTTGCACACATCATGGCTTTTTCAAAGTTTAGGTATGATTCCTTCAGTATCCTGTCTCATGCAGCCATATCCCATAACTATACTGTTTCTGATTAGTGAACCATACACCTCTTCCATTTCACAAATATTCTCTCTGTCTAAAATTAGTTACAATATTCATTAATTGTTTCTTGTGCCCGCTTACTTCTGGTGACAAATACATCTGTATAAGGCTTCTTTTTTCTCTCAGTATGCCTGGAATATTGTTTACAGTCTGGCCAAACTGCTTATCCCTTCCTTACTTAGAGAAATGTATTAAGTACCTAAGAATAGCTTTCTTGAATGGGATATGAAGAATCATTACATTTTTGACTTTCTCAGGTTTGTCACTGAGACCACTTAAAAATACAGCTCAAGTTTTGGCTCCAGGACTCTTGAGTTTTATGATAGGTTTCAAAACATTTGGAGATTGTTTTAACTCAACAACTACTATCTGAAAAACTGGACAGCAGGCATTTGCCTATATCCTGAAAAAAATACATATTTTCAGGACAAGACAAATATCTTGAGGTAAAAGTAAAAGTAAAAATAAAAAGAGATTATCAAATTAACAACTGTAGGACTCTTACCAATAAAAATAAAGAATATTTAAGATGGAATAGTTGCTGAACTTATAATATGCATGTGATGAATGTGATTTTAAAAGTAAAGAAAATGACCATTTCTGCCATTACAATAAAATGAAAGGTGTCCTTTCACTTCTGAAATCATGTTAGGTTATTTCTGAGACAGGCATTAATAACCACAAGGTCTTAGCAAAGAAGATAAAAGAGATAAATATGCTGGAAGCTCAATGGTATACTTGTATATCATAGGTTCATAAGTGTGTACTAGGCTAATGGCCCTGGAGCCTTTACAAGGCTAGCCCATAGGATTACCCTGGCATCGTGCCACCTGACCTTAGTTCCCAGTGCCTCTGTCGAGTACAGCCACTGAAGTGGTCCCCTGGGTGAATTTTCTATTTCCCATCCACTCATCAAGATTACTCTTGAAGAGGGTCAGCGAGGTGCTCTGCTTGACATGTATGGGAAGTCTGTTCCATAGCATGGGCAGTCTCTGGGTTATGAACCTGTCCCTCCAGCATGTTCTGTTAATTGTGGTAATGAGGTTGAAGTCTCTGGAGCATGTGGTGTGGAAGGATTGAGATTTCTTTAGAAGTAGCATTTCTAATAGAGCTGGGTCAGATATGGCTTTGCAAGTCAAGCAGAGATTGCCTCTAAGTAGTCCATATGAGACCGAGAATAGTTGCAGTTTTTTGAGTCTGTCCATATAGGACAAGTGTTTAAGGCCTAGGATCCTCTTTGTGAGGTACTTTTGTGGCCTCTCCAGTTGCTGCAGGTGTCTAGTGAAGTACATGCCAAATGGGGCATTGTACTTGATGACTGGCCTAATGAGGGAAAAGTAGATGGAGACTATGACCTCTTTCTTCCTGGATGCAAAACTCTTAGTAATGAGATGTGCCACATAGACGGACTTTCTGATCACAGTGGCAATGTGGTGGTCAAAAGAGAGGTTGCTGTCAACCTGTGTTCCCAGATCTCTTATGTCTTCTGTGTTCAGTGGACTACCATCAATGTGGTAATTCATGGGAACTGGGTTTTTCCCAAAAGGGATGACGACACATTTTTGGCATTGAGCTTAAGGCCATGGTTCTGATACGATTCGTTGGTCTCAGTGAAGTCTTTCTGCAAGATGTCAACATCACTTGGGGAGTTAATAATAGCTCCCAAGTTGTAATCATCTGCGAACTTTGTCAGCAAGAGTCCCTTTGTGTTGGCCTTGACTTCACAGAGGTAGATAAACAGGAGAAGACTTAGGACTGAATCCTGTGGGACTGCACTTGTGAATGGTCAGCAGTCTGACTTGGAGTCAGCTACTTTCACACTGTGGGTTCTATCTGTGAGCCAGTTTGCAACCCACCTAGTGATATAGGGGTTGATGCCTAGCTTAGTGAGTTTTTCTGTGATCCCTGAGTGGGGAATGGTATCAAAGACCTTGGCGAAATCAAGGTAGGCTGTATGAACCACCTTGCCTTCATCCACAGCTCTGGTGACTGACTCAAAAAAGTCGACCTAGTTGAGCAGGCATGTTTTACCCTTCACAAAAGTATACCGTGTGGGATCCAGAGTTTGGAGATTCCCTATATCCTTGTTTATTAGGTCCATGATGATGTGTTCCATAGCTTTGCATATCAGACTCGTTAGGCTAATGGGGCGATAGTTCCCGGGGTCTGTAGTCACTCCTCCATTGTGGAGAGGGATGACTGTAGCAGTGCACCATTTGGTAGGGACAAAGCTTGAGGTGAGGCTGCGACTGAACAGGGCACACAGGTGAGGTGCCAGTTCACTCTGTAGTTCATGTAGACATAGCCAGGGATATTGTCAGGTCCCATAGAAGCTGTATTCTCGGCTTTGGACAGTGCTGTTTTAATCTGTGCAGCAGTAATACTGGGTGCCTGGCAATCTACTGGCATTGTGATTGGTCCTTTGTGGGGGGAGGGGTAAAGTTGGCACTGAATCTGTCGGCCAGTATATTGCCAACATCTGTTGGCACTGTATAGGAGGTACCATTGTACAGTAGCTCAGAGCAAATTTGGGTATTGCCATGAAGATTATTTACATAACTAGAGAAGACCTTGTGGTTGTCTTTACTATCTGCTGCAATTCTATTTTCATAGCTAGCTTTAGAGGATTTGATGAGTGATCGCAACTTTTTGTTGAGGCTGATAAGGGAGTTTTAACAGTATTGGGACTTCACCTTATTCCACATCAGTTTCCTCCTTCTTTTGTAGAGTTTGTTTATGGCAAGGGACCATCAGATTGGCTTCCTTTTTTTGGAGGAGAGCATCTTGGTTCTATTGGGTATGGTGAGATCCATGTATTTTGGTACATGTTCGTACAGTGCATTGGTGTATGATTAGGTGGTCATGCAACTATTCTCCATTTGCATGGGTGCCGTGAAGTTAGCCACCTCTGTTTTTAGAAGTCCAAAGTTACCTTTGGGAAGTTTTTCATGGTGGTTACCTTTGTGGGGGGGTGGGAGGGATGTGGATTTCCAAGGTGATTAGTTTGTAGTTGGATCTAACCAGGGAAGAATTGACTATTGGTGTAGAACAACGGTCGGCCATGTTAGTAATGACTAGGTCAAGGATGTTGCTACCTCTAGTGGGGGTAAGAACGAGCTGGTCCAGAACATTGGAATTAATGAATTTCAGGAAATGTTGGGCAAGTATGTTGGTACATGAGTAGTTTTCCTAGTTAATTGCAGGGTAGTTGAAGTTGCCCAGTATGAGTGTGTTAGTTTTGACCCTCATGTTCTCCATGGTGCTTAGGAACGTGTAGTGCGAGTCTTGGGACATGGTTGGGGACATATAGCAGGCTACAACCTGAATTGCTGTCTTACCCAATGTTAGCTGCACCTGATGTATCTGATGCATTATGTTGGGCTACCAGTCTGGAGGTGTGCGCATCATTTATGAATATGGAAACACCACAGTCTTTGGAGCTCTGGTCCAACTTCTGTGGGCTAAAGGCGTGGAATGAGTTATAGCCTGGTAGTGCAGGGGTGCTTTCTGCTTCCTTGAACCAGGTCTTTTTTTTACAGCACAAATGTCAATGTTCTCCATTTTAAGGAGTGTTTCAAGGTAGTGCATTTTGAGATTTAGACTTCTAGTGTTGAGCAGCATGACACTCAGATTGCATTTGTTTGCAGCTGTTGTGGTGGTAATTTGGTCCATGGAACAGCATCTAAAAAAGGCACCCTTTCATGACATGACTCAAATCTTCATGTAACACTACCCATAAATGCATATTACATTCTTACTCTACAAGGAGTCAAGAATCAAGCTTTTGAAAAACAAACTGCAGTATCTTATTCATGCATTTTAATGCTTGGAATATGAGAAGAATGAATGTCTTGTACTTCTTCTAATGCTGTTATCCATATCCCTTTATAGGATCATTGGACCATAGGAAGTTACTAGGCTATATAACAGGCGGTACTATGGCAGGCAAACTCTCCAGCCAGCTACCTCTCACACTTGGTGTCCCTCAAGGCTCCATACTAGGTCCTCTACTCTTCTCTATTTTTATCAACAACCTTCACACTGCTATCCCTAAAGCTACCTGTATTCAATATGCAGATGATTCCACTGTGATCTGCTCAGCCACTTCCCCATCCGAACTGCAAATACTAACCCAAAATACATTTAACACTATTGAGGACTGGCTCACCAACCAACGCATACTGCTGAACCCCAATAAAACAAAATTTCTGCTCTTCACCCCCACTAGTAGATCTGCCACACTTTCATTCTCTGTCACATCTAACAATAGTGCCACTATCTCCCCAGATCAACATACCAAACTTCTAGGGGTTATCGTAGAGAATAATCTCAAATTTGACCTACAGGTCAAAAAAAACATACAGACCATCAATAAGAAGCTTGGATCACTGTATAGAAACAAGACATTTTTAACCCCACTGGCTAGGACTGCAATTGCCAGGTCACACCTACTCTCTACTCTTTTATGCCTCACCTGTACTCTCATACCTCAACAAATCTGAACTAGGTAAGCTGTCCCATAGCTACAACCATATTGCCAGATTCGCCACTGGCTCCACCTATAGAACCCACCAATGCCAGAACTTGAAACAACTGGAGCGGATAGAACTGCCTAGCTTAATTCAATTTAATCAGCGCTTAATAGCGCACAAAATTCTGTACTACCCTGAGGACACCCCCTCACTTATAAATATTATTAAGCCATATAGCAACCTGAGATCCATACGGTCAACCAACAAACTATTGGTCCAAACCCACAAAACTAATAACTCTGCTGGTGAATCCTTGTTTGCCAACTTTGTTGGCAAAACCTGGAATTCATTGCCAAACTATATAACCCTACAATCCCCCAAAAGTCTCTTCAAAAAAAACCTCAAACAGTATCTCAAAGTGAACTGGCTTTGCCGATGTACCAACCCCAATTAAGTTATAAACTGAAAGCATAATCTGTAAATATCATAACATGCAACTACGTCACCAAGCTCTATATCCAATCTGACGTCTCTTGCTTTTAATTTTGTCTGTCCATGAGAATTGTGAGTCCCTACTAGGGAACACTACTAAGCCATTGTACATAATCACTTTGTTTTATATTTTCTAATGTTATCCAACTTCTTGTGTAATCTATGTAAGTTTGTCTATTTGGAGCTTTTCCCCCTGGGCCTCTGCTGAAAATGGACATGTATCCAGTCAGACTATCGCAGTAAACAAATGTAAAATAATTAAATAAACATTGGCCCTGAGGACCTGACAAGCCTAGATAAGAATTTAGTCCATGTTCCAAGTCAGCACCTGATGCCCCTGTCCAGTAGAGACACAGGTGAAATTCCAGGGTTGTATTATCTGTTCCCCATCCAGCTACCCAGGTCGCCATTAAAAAGGGTTAATGGGGTACTGTGCTGAAGAGGAAGTCTATTCCACAGAAGGGGAGTCACTGGGATACAAATCTGTCCTGCTAACAAGTCCTATTGAAGTCACAGACCAGGATGAGTTCGCATGTGCAGGTTACATGAGTGGAGCTTGACTTGCGGATATGCATCAGTCTCATAAAGACAGGGCCTGAGATTGCTTTGTATGCCAGACAAAGGACACCTCTGAGGAGTGTGTATGAGAATGAGTAGAGGGACAGGACCTTTAGCCTGTCTGTGTAGGGTTGATGTTTGAGCCCCTAGATTCTCCTGGTAAGGAACCCCTGTGGTCTCTCCAGCTGCTGCATGTGCTTTGTGAGGTACATGCCGAAAGGGGCATTGTATTTAATAATGGGTCTTATAAGGGAAGAATACAGTGATGTTATGACCTCCTTGTCCCTGGATGAGATACCCTCACTAATAATGTAGGCCATGTAGAAAGTTTTCTGTACAACGGAGATAATATGGTGGTCAAAAGTCAGTCTGCTATCAAGCTGGGTGCCCAAGTCCCTCACAACTGGTTGCATGCTTAGGACCTTGTTATCAATGTGATAATTTGTGGGGATGTCACTCTCCCAAAGGGGATGATGATGCATTTTTTGCCATTCAGTTTGAGGCCATTTTTCTGGCACCAGTCATTTATTTGGGTGAAACCCCATGGAGGATGTCCATGTCTATATCACTAGGAGAATTGATGACAGTGCCCAGCCTGCAGTCATATGCAAACTTGGCCAGCCATAGCCCACTGGTTTTGGCCTGTACCTCAAAAAACTATATCCCAAACAACAGAGGCCTCAAGACCGATGTCTGGAGTACACCGTTAATTACGGCTTGAGGTAGCGTCCCCTCTTTTGACTAGGTGGGTTCTATCAGTGAGCAAGTTTTCTACCTATTTGGTAACATAAAGATTGATTTCTAGTTGAGAGAGTTTATCTATTATACCTGAGTGGGGATTAGTATCAAAGGCTTTGGCCAGGTCAAGGTAGGTGATGTGTACTGTCTTCCCCTCATCTATGGCTTTGGTGACTGTCTCAAAGAAGTCAAACAAATGTAACAGGCACAATCTCCCCTTGACAAAATCAAACTGTGTGGCATTGAGTGTTTGGAAGTTTCCAAAGCCCTTGTTAATGAGGTCCATGATAATCCGATCGATGGCCTTGCAGATCAGGCTAGTTAGGTTGATGGGTCTATAATTTCCTGGATCAGTGGACTCTCCTCCTTTGTGCAAAGGAATAACAGTGGTTGTCCTCCACCCAGTTAGGATGTAGCCAGTACTTAGGCTTTGGTTGAATAGGGTGCCTTATGGTGCTGCAAGTTCCTGCCTGAGTTCATGTAGGATGCAGCCTGGGATGTTATTGGGTCCCATGGAGGCTGTATTTTTGCCTTTGGGAGGCACTGATGATTTACTCCCTAGAAATAAGGGGAGGGGGCAGGTCCTTGGGATGTCCTGATTTACTGATGGGGGGATAGAAGGGTGAAGTTTTCACTGAACCTGTCTGCCAGCAGGTTGGCTATATCTCAGTGTATGTGTATGTGGTGTCCTTGACCACCAGTTCTGACAAGATCTAAGTCTTTCCCTTGAGATTGCAGACATATGTGAAGAAGGCCTTATGATTGTCTTTAGTAGATGTGGCCAGTTTGGACTTGAAGTTTGCTTTGGAGGATTTCACTAGTGCTCTTATTTGCTTGTTCAGGCTAAGGAGAGATGACTCCAAATTAGGCACCTGTTCCTTCTTGATCCTGGACAGCAATTTTTTCCCTTTATTATAGAGTTAATGTTTGCAGATGTCCACCAGGTTGGTTTACTCTTCCCTCAGGAGGAGGATTTTATCCCGTCAGGTATTTCTGATCCCATGCAGCTATATAAATGCTCATATAGCACTTTGGTGTAGGTTTGGACACATGTGCCAGTTCCTGTAGAAGGGGTGGGGGCTGTGAAGCTGTTTATACCTTCCTTCAGGAGGTTGCAATGAGCTTTGGAGAAGTTTTTTTGTTTAACTCTGGGGGGGGGGGGGCGCGGTGGGGTTGGGGTAGATGGTGACTTCAAAAGTGATCACTTTTTGGTCAGATCTTACCAGGGAGGATGACACTGTAGGGATGCTGCAGTGGTTACTCATGCTGGTTAATACCAAGTCCAAGATATTTTCACCTGTAGAGGAGATGTGGATCAGCTGATACAAGGCATTTGCATTGACAAAATCAATAAATCTCTAGGCATTTGTGTTTTGGCATGCATAGTTCTTCCAATCTATGGCTGGATAGTTAAAGTTACCCGGAATTAGGGCAAAGGTTTGAATCTTGATAGATTCAAAGAGGTCCAGATAGGTGCAGTGACCATCTTGAGTCAATGTTGGGGGCCTGTAGTTTGCTATGATTTGAATAGGGGTCTTGGCAATGGTTAACTGCACCCGGAGCGTCTCCTGTGCTTTGTTCTGTTTGTCCAACCTGGAGGTGTGTATGTCTTATATATATATATATATATTGCAAATCCACTTCCTTTTGCTTTACTGCCCATGGTTTGGGATCTGAATAAATGATAGGATGAGTAACCTGATATGGCTGGGGTACTCTCTGCAGCTTTGAACCAGATTTCTGTGACTGCACAAATATCAGCATCTTCCAGCATTAAGAATGCTTGCAATGAGTGCAGTTTCATGTTTAGACTCCTAGCATTTAGCAGCATGACCTTTAATTTGTGTTTTGATGAAATTGTCATGTTGAAGTTTTGACCTCATGTCACTGCCTAAAAAGGCACTATGGAGGAGGCAGGATCCTATACCAGAAGCCTTAAGCCCAAGGTAGACAGATGCAGGCCATCTCTAGGAAAGCATTGTGGTTTATCAGTCGTGTCTTCCCAGGCTGTTAGATACTGGATCCCCTTGGAATGACACAAGGAACTAATCTAATGGTTAAAGTCAATCATTTTCTGTTTGTACTGAGGCATCATTCTGGGTGACAGTAGAATGCTGCTTAAGGCTAGGAACATACCTGCCTGGGACACATATTCAGTGAGCTTGACCATGTCACTCTTCATATAGTCCAGGGAGATACATCTCAAGTCATTCACACCTACATGGACTATGAGATAAGTCATAACAGTACCTGTTGTTGAGAGACTTGAGTGCATGGGTGATATAGCAGATTCTGGCACCTGAGAAACAACTAACCATGACTTTCTCCTTATCCAGCTTGGTGTCTCATAATGGAGTCTCCTATGACTAATATATTGGGTTTACATTTAGGCCTTATGGGCTGTGAGACACAGGTGTGTGGACTATGTGTGGTGTGTGGTGTGTGGTGTGGTGGGCAGTGGAGTTCACATGTGTTTTTGCCTCAGATGTCTCTTGTTTGGATATGTTTCTGTTGAGGATTGTGTGTGTGTGTGTGTTGTGTAGGTGGTGTTTGAGGTGTGATGTTTGTGTTGACAACCTTCTCAATGCCAGATGATACTGTCTTGTGAGGGACAGAGCATAGACTCTAGGTTCTTAATGTAATTGCATCTCTCACAAAATGTGTTCCTAGGTGGTAGTAGTAGAGGATTGTCCATGTACATGAGGCAGTTGCTACACTGTG
The DNA here is from genome assembly GCF_019279795.1 of Protopterus annectens. Classification (NCBI taxonomy): domain Eukaryota; kingdom Metazoa; phylum Chordata; order Ceratodontiformes; family Protopteridae; genus Protopterus; species Protopterus annectens. The sequence continues at coordinate 528,938,447 of NC_056728.1, read as the reverse complement.
TCAGGATGCCCATTTCAATCAAATTGGCAGGAGAAAATGTAGGAAACTGTCCACCCATATTTGTCAGAATCTGAGGGTGAGATGCCAGAGAGAGATAAGAGGGTAACAGGTGGAAGGTCTAAGAGTAGTACTACTTGGTGATCACACAAGTGCTACTAAGGGAACATTTGTACTTGGAATACCTTGCAAAGGATTAAAAACAGTGCCAGTATGGTGCATGATGTGCAAACAAGCCAAACCTACCTCAAACGCAGGGTTTAAATACAAAAAAATAGAAGATTCTAGTAACACAGAAATGTCGCCAATCCTGCAAGTCCCTGCTTCCTTTACCAATAAGCTTGTGCCAGACAAGGTCCAGGCAACCTTGCTACTCTCATTAGCAGAGGAGATAGGCCCCTACCAACACAAGATGGCTGCCAGAAACACAGAAGGCAAAAACAAACAGCTTTGGATGCAGCAAACCTGTATCCAGACTATGCTACTCAATTTAAGGGTTAAGAATACAGTAACATGCATAAAAACACAGATTAACCACTTATGGACAATACAGAACTCACAGTATGAAAAAATACAGTTAAACAATAATGAAATGCAGTTAATCAGTAAACTGCTTTAAAACAGTGCAAATGTGATAAATTAGCTCACAATCACTGCAATATGAAACAGCTCAAATAAAGCAGCAATTCAGTAGAATACTGTCATAAATTTAATAAGGCTACCGAAAAGCAGTAACAAATGTGGCAAGCTACTGACAAGCAGTAACAAATGCGGCAAACTAAATGCAGTTAAACACCTAAGCATAAGCTGCAAAATGAAGTAGGAAGAAGCATAATTTTTAAGTAGAAAGTGAGGAGACAGAAGATAATTCAAGTTGGGCCTTCACAACTGATCACAATGTATTCATTAGAATTAGCTGATGCAATGGGTGGACCTTCAGGACTAATCTCCCTGTACTCAATAGAATGAGCTGATGCACTGGGACTGGGAGGAGTATCCAACATGAAATTTATAGTAGAAGTGGGCAACTCAAAAGCCACCAAGCTTTAAGACTACAACAACAGTTGGGCAGGTGAGTGGGGATACAAGATCAGGACAGAGGTAAGGACTGAATTCACTAAACCTAAAAAAACAGTTGACAGTTTAAATAGATATGAATGAAATATTGTTTTACTTAATTAGAAGTGCAGAAAACAGTTGAAAATAAGCGCTTATCTTTTGTAGTCTCACAGCAGATTTTTTAAAACAGAAGACCAAGGGCAGAAGGCCTAATTCACTGCAACTTTGAGTAAACAAGCACAAACTGGTTTTAACACTGGATATTTAAGGCAGAGAAACAAGAACCAGCAAAATTATCCAATCAAAAACAGAGCCCTGTAGCAGTAACTCTAGCCAAATCAGACCAAACTGAACCCCCTGCCATGAAGAAAGAACTAGGCATCTCTAGACAAAAGATTAACTGTACTACAAGCTCCAAAGGTCACAAGCAGTACTAGATTCAGCTCTATGCTAGTGTTTTTGAAGTGCGGCAACAATTAAAATGAAAAGAACAGACAGAGAAACAAAAAGGAGACAAATATCAGAACAGATGAAAATACTGAATTCCCTAAGCCTAAAAAACAATTGCACAGTTTAAACAAATATGCAGCAAATATTGTTTTAGTTAATCAGAAGTGCAGAAAACAGTTGAAAATAAGCACTTATCTTTTGTATTGCACAGTTTAAACAAATATGCAGCAAATATTGTTTTAGTTAATCAGAAGTGCAGAAAACAGTTGAAAATAAGCACTTATCTTTTGTAGTCTCACAGTAGTTTTTGTAAAACAGCATAGCAAGAGCAGAAGGCCTAACTCAGTGCAGCTTTGAGCAAACAAGACTATGGTACTCTGTAATGTTAGACACCAACTTACATCTCTCCACTTCTGTTGGCTGCCTTAAGAATAGAACCCCTACCTATCTAATTACAGATACTGCAAACCATAAGACTTAACACACACACCTCTGCTCAAGTCTCATTAGGCCAATCATTGAATATAATGTCTCCTTTGGGATGTACTGATCATTGAATATAATGTCTCCTTTGGGATGTACTGTATCTGTCCAGACAACATGCAACAATCTGAATGTCCAGGGATACCTTACTAAATTTATACAAGGCCTAAACGTCATGTTCTACATGGAACATCTCAAAGCCCTGTCATTATACACAGTATCCTACAGACTGCTAACAGTTGACCTGTATCTGACAGAGAAGGCATCCTCTGCACCATTAATGAAGGATTTACTGCATATAGGCAAGTAAAATGTCATCAGAAATACTTGATCTAGGGATCTATACCTCTTCTGCAACATCAACAGAATGGTTTGGAGGGACAAGCATATCTTGCAGAGGATACCACTGCTGTGGAACACACTCCCTGTTCATATAAAATAAAGTTCATTGCTCTCCATATTAAGGTGCAACTATGGATGGGAAATAGAAAATTTATCCCAGAACTGCCCACTGTACTACTAATGGACAGAGGTAGTTCCAAAATGGTATATCCCATGCATGGATCACTTCCAATTAGCTATGCTGTGATTCCCATTATTCTCATTAGAGTTAATACATATATAACTACTGGACATGGAATGGTAAGGCCACTCTAAAATCAAATGAGATAGGTTATTTTGAGCACAAAAAGAGAAACTGGTTAGTCTAAAAATGGCCAGCAAGGTTAGCAAGCCTAGTGCTTACCTATGAACCTATATGAAAAATAAATGTATTTGTGTTTCACCTAATGTCAGCAGAGCTACATATAAAATTAGCTTGTTTACTTTACCACTGTTTTTATTTTAAAAGGTATAATGTTACACAGATTGACTGAATCACTTTGTTGAAGTGGATTCTGCCATTATCATGAGTCAAATACATATTCAGGTACTGATTTATGAATAGACCATGACCAAACTTAAAACCCCTAATAGGGCTCAATTATATACCTTGTGTTTTTGTATTTCACAGTATAGCATGATACAATGTAGAAGGAATATGCAGCTTTGAATTCAACATACACTAGTAGGAATTTTAATTAAGCTTATAATAGTATGTGTACTCCTGAAATTCAGACTATATCCTTATCACTCCTATAAAGCAAGTGGATATAGCTCCCTATTCCAGGCGTTGTTGTTGTTGTTCTTCTTCTTATTATTATTAGTAGTAGTATTATTAGTATTACTATTATTATTATTATTATTATTACTTTCAAACACAAAACTGATATCTTAAAGACCACACACAAAGATATAGTTGTTTAGATTTTTGCTGTACTTGTGTATAGTCTTAATGCAAAATATGTAGTTTTTACTTAATTTTCTTCACTGGAGCTCTGCTGAGTTAAAAAAACACTTGTGTTAGCATTTACAGTAGGCTGAGCAGATGTTCATTTACTTCCTGATTACAATGATGCACTTGTGATCATTAACAATCTGAGCAGCACAGGCACATTGCTGGTAGTTTCAAGAAGATTTCTGCTCGTGAAGTGACCAAGAATGCAGCGCCATCAATTATTCAGTCAGTCAGTTAGCCAATAAATAAAGAACAACTAAAGGCAGTTAAGTTCAAACAAAAGGAAACACATTCAAGCAAAAGGTAACAAAAGCAAAACTGAACAATACAAGAATCCTAGTATAGAGTATAATGCTTAGCATACATTTAGTGGGTTACATGCAACACTGTTAAAAAAGTTGTCTACTACAGAATCAGTTGTGGATTAAGTGCACTTTGGGTCCTGGGCAATATTCAAATCTCTGCCCACCCACCCACACACAAACACTTTATTTTAGGACCATATGTAAATGTGCATTTTCTTTTGTATATATCTTCCAGATTGTTTTAAATGTGCACTTATCTACCAGGTTACTTCAAATTATATGCCCTGCTTAATGTCAGCAAAGTTTGACTGAGTGTTTACTCTAAATTTGAGAAGTTCTGAACATTTTTTCCAGACAGATGTAAAAAATTCTCCCCAATAATAAAAATACGACCCATTTCATAAAATTTCTTCCATAAAAGATTGTCTGATCTGCTATCATTATAATCCAACAATACTTACTTTTATCAATAATATCTTTATTGACTGTAAAATATTCCTTCTTATTGCAAAGCTGGTATAATGACTGTTTAAATTAATCATGATAGTTAAGTCAGTCATTTATATCCAGAGGTAGCCTCTTGACCCTAGCAATATAGTACAATAGTAAAGTCAGACATTTACATCCAGAGGGAGCTTCTTTACCCTAGTAATACAGTGGCATTTTTGTTTGTATGCACCTCGGATACCCGACTGTGTTATAATAATCATAATAATACCCATGGCAATGTATTTCAGGTTTGTTTCAAAAAAGCACACAGCAGTCACCATAAAGTATTCCAACAAATGTCACACAAATCCACAATAGTCCTGTAATGTAAGATTAATGACTAAGCTACAATAGGGTATATTACTTTCATTCATACATCTACCCCAACCAGCAGATAAAGTATTTTCCTGAAGGTGTACACATCAGACATCAGATTATGATAAAAATAATGGCAACAACATTAATGTATTTCAAATTATTTTCACACAAACACAGAGCAGCCACAGTGAAGTATTCTACTACGTCACCCAACTGCACACTAATCCAGGAAAGCCAGAAAAATGACTGTTTAAAATGTTCATATTAAAAGAGAACAATTTGCTTTCATCCACAAATGGTCCCACACTCCCCATTAAGTTATAGCCACTATGATGACTATCTATAACTCAGACATGTGAATTTGATAAAAAGTTTGGCCACAGTAAATATATTATAACTTTTATTTGAGCAAACAGTAGCCAAAATAAAGTGTTCAACTTGTTTCACAAAAATAATATTTGATCTGCAAAACCATAATAATGAAGAAACACAAGAAGTCATGTTCATCTGCAAAGAACTCTGTACCCAGCAGCTGTAGATACTTTGGTGTCTGTGTACATCTTAGATGTCCAACTGTAATAAATAAATAAATAATTAAATACATGCAAACATACATGCACACACACACACACACACACACACACACATATATATATATATATATATATATATATATATATATATATATATATACATACATAATTGCATACATATAAACATGCATAAAATAATGCTCCCACTGAAATGCACTTTAACTTTGTCTTACAAAATCATACTTGATTGCTAACCCCCACAGCAATGAACACATAAAATAATGCTCACACTGAAATGCACTTTAACTTTGTCTTACAAAATCATAGTTGATTGCTAACCACCACAACAATGAACATTTCCTGGAAAACTATATAGTGACTATATCTGTTTGACTTCCAGACCAAAAGAAAAAAAAGAAAAAAGAAAAACAATTTACACATGCTAGCACTTCTGCTATTTTACACAGTGAACATCACTTGACAATTTAATATTTGCAGAAGTTATGTCCCTTACCGCTTAATGAATGTGGCAGATCAATGGGGTGGCAAGGTGCAGAAAGCAAATTGACTGATTGGTTAGGTGTGCTTGACCTACTCCACAGGCTTCTGAAACTTTGGATTCTTTAAATTGGGGCACCATGGACTGCTTTTTATTTATGTATTTAGTTAGTTATTTTTAAATTAAAGAAATATATCATTTATTCAATTTGACAATACATGCATAAATGGATTGTGCTATCCCTGTTCAAAACAATGTCAACTGTGAATCTTTCACTTCTACTGAGAATGACCCCCCCCCCCCAGAAGCTAGAGTACATGGGAAGCCATGCAAATCACACTTGTTAAAATCTGCCACTGACACTCATCTGAACAGGAATGTTCCCATGACTCTTGAGTTGAGTATGTTTGTTCAGAAATTTCTATCATGTTTTTTATTTAATTTTGTGCATATAGTGTAGTAAAATGTATATTTACATAGAAAAATATGAAACTATGTATCAAATGCACCCTACCATTTATACAGCACCTGTGTTACTCCTACATGCACAAGGTATGATACCAGCTATTATGCCATACTTTAAAGAATTGTAACCCTACCTCTGATCTAGGATCACAACTAAAACATTGTTGACATATTGTAAACATTTAACAAAACACTTAATTTTACTTTGCTGGTGATGTTCTATGAATTGAACTGTGACAGGGAGAACTGGAATGGTAAGTAAAATAAAAGGGGGGGGGCAATAATTAGTGTGAGTAGTCACATCTTGAAGAACAGAGAGTATACGTACTAGAAAGTAACCTGCCAAAAATGAGGCTCCTTGGCAAATGGATACAAACTTCTTGTCTGTGGTGATGTATTTAATTATTTTAATAAGGCCATAGATGAAGAGTATATAATAAGGCTGTCTTCTTACACAAAACAGAAAACTCAGATAATATGCCGTCAGATGCTATTGCTCCTGTGTCTTGTGCAAACACCTTAGAAATCCTCACAGTACTCTAGTATGGTGCTTCACTTGTTTACTTTAGTCTTTCAGGCATTGATAAGAGCCATAAAAGTATCCTTGCAATCCTTTATTACACACAGCAAAAAGGTAAGACTAAGTAAATAACTGCATAGGAAAGAAGTAGCAGGCAGCAATGTATACTAACCAGTGTACAATAACCTATAGGTAATTCTGTACAACTGTTCAGTCCTTGAATGAGGGCTTTTATCCAAAATCCCCACTGAGGAGAAGTACAATTAGTTTTAGAACCAAGCAAAGTCATTAAGCAGAACTTGCATTTGATATTCAGTAGGGATGAGTTATATGACTAGACCTCTCAGTACGAGTGATCCAGTATTCTCCAGATATGCCAGCTTTGGTATTACTGAGCTATACCATGCTGCGGAATATTATGTAAGGTAGAGAATGTAATGTGTGTGTGTGTGTGTGTGTGTGTGTGTGTGTGTGTGTGTGTGTGTGTGTGTGTGTGTGTGTGAATGCTTGTTTTGGACATTTTCTCGATAATCACAGAGAACATTAGAAAAAGATTAAATCAGATACTTTAATATGTGATCAAAATATCTGTTTCTGTAGGGTGTGAATTATATGACAAATATTCAATGCAGCAATAAGCTTATTCATATTTGCTAATCAACAAATAGTACTTTGTTTCTAAAATAATGACCTAATGTTTTTTTGGCTGCAGCAAAGTTGTAATTAGTCTTGCTTTGTATGACTGAGTCTGAAGCAACCTTATTCTACTGTTATTGTTAAGCAAAGGTAAAATACACTACTGCGACTATTTTTTAACAAAATCAGACATCTTATATACATATATATATATATATATATATATATATATATATATATATGTGTGTATATATATATATATATATATATACACAGTCAAGTCACAATTATCAATAAAGTATGAGTTATATCTGAGGTGTAAGTAGTTAAATGATGACAATAATCAATCTCTGTAGGGTATGAGTGCAGAAAAAATACCAGTCCTGTTGTTATGATCAAGTTAAACACTCTTTAATCTAGCCTTCTTGGATGTAGAATGCATTTGTTTGAAGCAGATTGGAGTACTTTACTGTGACTATTTTAAACTATAATCAAACATCTGAGATGTTCACAGTCAATAAAGTGACTGTAGTTTTTGAATATAGGCACTATCTGTGGATAAAGGTAACTTCCCTTTGAGGTTATAGTGTCACGCAATGTATTTTATTTCTTAAAATCAGGGTTAAAAAAGATCATTGCTAATAGCTTATGACTGCATTTGTAGGAGGATTGCAGTGTATTATAAGTAGCAATCTGGCCATTATTCCTTTCACTTTCAATCACAGTTAGACATGAGCATTTTACACAGCTAAAGACTATATTTGGCATTCTAGATGGCATGTGTTTGAAAGCACAACAGCACAGGTTGAGTGGTTGGAAGAAGTCAATTGGCAGCAGTAGGCACCATGGAGTCCTTTGTGAAGAGCTACATTTCACCTATGAGCCTAACACTGTTTCACCTAGACTGACACTGTTGACTGCAATTAACTACAATAAGTGGGTACTGAGGCAGCCTGGGGATGAAATTGACTGATTCCAGCTGTTGATTGATCACAAGGTAAACAGGTATTGAATCTCAGTAATGTAATCCTGTACATTCAGTTGCTTCCTACAGTCCCTTCTTGCTTTGAAGTCATCAAACACCAATAGATAAGCCTGGATTTAAAGCTCAGTAGCAAGTAAAAAATAGAATGTTTTGTCATCAGAATTATAACCCTCAAACAACATTTTAGACTTATATTCAATAATATACATTACATTGCCACTATGCCAACTCAGAGCTGCTATATTGCCATCAGACTTTATTAAGGCTCATAAAACAGTCTTTATCAAAATTCCAGAGAAAGAACCATTGATGTGAATAACAACCTTTATAAAGCATCCGAAAAAGATCAAGGCTCAACCTCAGGTCAAAGGGTCAAAAAAGTCTATTTTTAAGACTGGACTTTAATGTTAGGAATAACACAGACAGTTAAGGGTCTGACTACAGGACTTAGCCAAACCTTGGAAAAGGGTGCGCTTGGAGAATAAGATCTGAATACCCAAGCTATTTTCTAGACTACTTAGGGGCACATTGAAAGCCACATTAACCAGTTGTCCTTCATTGTTCTTTTTATCCCCTGAGCATAGGGTCAAGCAGTTTTTGGTTACTTGTGCTATTTACGGTGGTGGATTTGTCTTTTGAGCTTTGCCTAAAAAAGTCACTATGGGGTTGGCAAAAGCCTTGGCCAGTATTCGAAAGCCTAAGGGTGCAAACCATCTTGTGAAGCAACGTGGCTTGTCGAGCATGTCATCCCAGGAGGACAGATACAGGATCCCCTTTGAATGACACCAGAAATTTAGCCAATTGTTGAAATTGATCATTTTTTCTTTATACTGTGGCCTCATTCTTGGTGGGGGCAGGAGGCTACTCAGGGTCAGGGTCATACTGGCCTAGGCTATGTGATCAGAGAGCTCTTACATGTCTGTTTTCATGCAGTCCAAGGAGGTATGTCTCAGGTCATTCACACCAACATGGACAATGACAGTGTTGTATTTGTACTTGTTCTGGAGTGACCTGAGTGCTTGTGTTATGTGGTGGATCCTGGCACCCAACAGGCAGCTAACTTTAACCTTCTCCTTGTCCAGTCTAGTTAGTGGGATATCAGTGAGCCTGACTATAGAGTCACCTATTACTAGTGTGTTGAGTATGTTATTTTGCCTTAAGGGCTGTGATTACGTGGCATACTGATTATGTAAAGTATGTATTTCATGGTTTGTGATGGGGTGTGGAGGTTGCTTGGGTGTCTGCTTTGGAGGTCTCTGTTGCTTTTGCAGATTTTTATTCAGAGCCTCCATGTTTGTTTTTGTGTATTCATGTGTGTTATTTGCCTGTGCTGGTTTAGTAGGTCTATGTGAGACTGGTGGTGTGTTGTAAGTATTTCCCTTCTCCTCTTGACTGTCAGTTCCAGTCTTGGGTTGAGAGAGCTTTGCCTCCAGTTTGGCTGTATAATTACATCTCTTGCATATATTAGTGTTTGGTGATAGGAGGAGTGGGTTGTCTGTGTACATGAGGCAGTTGTTACATTGCCTCAAAATGCCCAGATTCACCAGTTGGACTGGAGAGTACACCTGAAACTGCCCTTTGGACATGCCTGAATAGGTAAAGTGAGCTGTTTTACTGATTGACTGGTAGGGACGAATAGAGAGCCTTGTCCTTCTGGACAGTATGGGGGGTATAGTGCTAGGGTTAATTAGTGCTTGCTATGAGTTTTGAGCAAGTGCTGGCCTGTAAAATGAATGGTTTGTGTGCTTAAGTTGAAAGTTTGTCTAGTTCCAAGGGAAAAATTGAAGAGTAGACTTCGTGGAGCTGGGAATAGTTTAACCCTAGCTAACCAGCACTGCCTGGTGTGCAAAACCATGCAAATGTGCTTTTTATAGCGGGGAAATGAAAGAGATAGAAATTAGCCCACAATGGCCAATAAACTACTAACTTCTGGGCTAAAACTACTCCTCCAGGGACAGATAGGCTGCTCAAAGCTCCCCTCTCTCACAGGTGAACAGAGAAACTTTCTTCTATCCAAGTAAGGTATGGGCACCACAGAAACTTGTAATACAACCCTGAATTCAGCAATAACCTGAAAACTTGACTATATTAGTTCAGAAAGGTGGGAAAAAAGTATATATTTTTTTTGTTTGTTTGTTTTTTTCAGAAAACAAAGAAGATACAATAAAAAAAAAAAACACTTTAAATGCACAGAAATGACTATCGCACTTAAGTGTGTAGCCTACAACAGTTAAACAGAATATTTAAACACAAAAATGACTGAGTTCAAGTGCAGGCAGCAAATAAGTACAATATGTAGCAGAAACAAGCTGTTTAAATCACAGAAACGCTAAAAATTGGGGTTTTAGGCGAAATTAGTTAAAGACAGCAAGAAAATGCAGAAAAATGATACTTAATCACTCCAAAGTCTCTCTTTTGTCTCTCTGCTGCTGTAGAACTCTGCAGGACACCTGGCAGGCACTTGCTGAGCTGAATACAAGCGCAAAAAAATGCGCAAATGTGTTTTTTATAGTAGGGAAATGAAAGAGATAGAAATTAGCCCAAAATGGCCAATAAACTACTAACTTCTGGGCTATAGCAAACACGGCGCACAAATTTCAGAAAGAAACAGTTCAAACAAGCAGGCACAATAAGCCTTTAACCAGAAATTCCCAGCTCAGAAGGGCAGTATCTAGCCTCTCCTCCAACAAGAGTGCAGACCACATACCTACTTAATGTGAAATAACTGGCCTGGAGCCCAGGTGCTTAAACCAGAACTAATGCACGTTTATAATAACCGACACTGAGCCTTCAATCAGCAATTCCCAACTTAGAAGGATGTAAGCTACCTGTCCTGCTCCTGTGACAACAATGCAGTCCACAAACCTTCTTAATGTAATACAATTGGTCTGAAGCCCAAGTGCTTAAACCAAAAGGCTTAGAATAACAGTTACAATTTAATCAGGCTACTACCAAGTAGTAATAACTGCAGCAGAATAATACAATTGAGTACTTTTAAGAAGAAGCACAAGCAAAATAAGGTAATAAAGTGGAAAGAAACACAATTACAGTAAAAGCAGATGAATAAAGTGCATTTTTCTTATAACAATAGAAAACGAGCAAACTGATTTAAACAAATTACCCAATTAACCAGTAAAAAAACTCAAAAGTGAGTCCTGTTCCAGCAGTCTTTAATCAGACAAGTTCTAACCGCACATTCCTGCCACTAGGGTGCAGGGGAACCTTCTCCAAAAAAGATGGCCTGGATTAGTGCTCAAGTTATACAAACAAAGCTAGATTCAGCAGGCCTGAATCTAGTCTATGCTCCAGCAGACAAGGTGCACCAATATCAGAAAAACAGTTCAAATAAGCAGGCACAGTAAGCCTTTAAGCAGAAATTCCCAGCTCAGAAGGGCAGAAACTAGCCTCTCCTCTCCTCCTACTGCCTTTGCCCAGAATGATACCACAATATAAAGACAAAATGATTGACTTCAACAATTGGCTAAGCTTCTGGTGTCATTCAAGGGGGATCCAGTATCTGTCTGCTTGAGACGACATGATCGACAGACCACGATGCTTTGCCAGAGATGGTCTGCACCTGTCGCCCCTGGGATTCAGGTTACTGGCCAAGGCTCTTGCCACCCCTATAGTGCCTTTTTTAGGCAAGGTTCAAAGGACAAAACCACCACCATAACAGGTACAAGCATGCAAAATCTGAAGGTAATGCTACTCAGTGCTACAAGTCTAAACCTCAAAATGCACACTCTCGAGGCACTCCTAAAAATGGAGAACATCGATATCTGTGCAGTAACTGAGACCTGGTTCAAGGCACCACAGAGCACCCCTGCAATACCAGGCTACAACTCTTACCACACTTTTTGGCCACAAAACCAGGATTGAAACACTAAAGGTGGAGGAGTGTCCATATTCACCAAGGATATTCACACCACCAGGCTAGATTCCCAGCACAATGCATCTGAAATTCTCCAGGTGCAACTAACACTAGGTAAGACTGCAATCCAAATTATAGCTTCTTACAGATCCCCCACAATGCCCCAAGATTCTCACTACACCTTTCTAAATGTACTGGAAAATATTAAGATACAACCAAACACCCTAATACTGGGTGATTTCAACTACCCTGCCATTAACTGGGAAAACTACTCGTGTACCAACATCTTTGCCCAACGGTTCTTGGAATTCATAAATTCCAATGCCCTGGATCAAGTAATTCATAGTCCCACCAGGGGCTCCAATATCCTAGACCTGGTAATTACCAACATGGGAAATCGATGCTCCACACCTATGGGCGCCCCCTCGTTGGTCAGGTCAGACCATAAGCTAATCACCCTTAACATCCACATCCCACCTCCACTCCCCAGTAAGGAAACCTCCATAAAAAACTTCTCCAAAGCCAACTTCATGCTACTCAGGTCAGAAATGACAAACTTCATGACACCCATGCAGACAGGAACTGAAAGTTCAACTGCTGAGTCCTACACTAAGGAACTGTATGAGAACATCCACTCATGCATGAATTGTGCCATCCCAAACAGAACCAAGATGCACTCCTCCAAAAAAAGGAGGCCAATCTGATGGTCCCCTGCCATAAACAAAATTTACCACAAAAGGAAGAAACTGTTGTAGAAAAGAGGAAAATCCCATGATGCAAAAAATTCCCTTACCAGCCTCAGTAAGAAGTTGAGATCCCTTGTAAAATCCTCCAAAGCTAGTTACGAAAATAAAATTGCCAAAGATTCCAAAGACAGCCACAAGGCATTCTATAACTATGTCAAGAATCTAAATGGCAATGCTCAGATCTGCTCTGAGCTACAACAGAATGGCATTAAATATACTGATCCTGAGGATATTGCCAATATCCTGGCAGATCGATTCAGTGCCAACTTCACCCCCCTCTCACCCCCTAAATGGCCCATCTCAATACCAGAAGATTGCCAAATTCCAGTAATAATGGACACACAGGTAAAACATGCACTCTCCAAAGCTAAGAATACAGCATCCATAGGACCAGATGACATCCCAGGCTGTGTACTACATGAACTACAAAATGAACTGGCACCTCACCTAAGTGTTATGTTTAATCATACCCTCACATCAGGTTTCGTGTCCACTGAGTGGCGCACAGCTACAGTTATCCCACTCCACAAGGGGGATCCATCTTGGATCCCGGAAACTACCGCCCCATTAGTCTGATGAGCCTGATCTGCAAGGCCATGGAACGTATTATCGTGGAACTTATAAACAAAAATATTGGCAACCTTCAAACACTGGACTCCACCCAGTTTGGGTTCGTGAAGGGCTGATCTTGTCTCCTGAACCTGATTGACTTCTTTGAATCAGTCTCCAGAGCCGTGGATGAGGGTAAGGCAGTTCACACAGCCTATTTGGACCTCGCCAAGGCCTTTGAAACCATCCAGCACTCTGGAATCATAGATAAACTTACTAAGCTGGGCATTAATCCCTACGTCACTCAATGGGTTGCCAACTGGCTTACTGACAGAACCCACACTGTAAAAGTAGCTGACTCCAAATCCAGCTCCAGACAAGTGACAAGTGGAGTACCTCAGGGTTCAGTTCTGGGACCACTCTTGTTTGGCATCTACTTCTCTGAAGTACAGGCCAACACTAAAGGACTCTGGCTAACGAAGTTCGCAGATGACTGCAAATTGGGAGCCATTATTGAATCTCCAAATGATGTGGATACTCTACAAAAGGGCCTTACAGAAACAGATGCTTGGTGCCGGAGCCATGGGCTCAAGCTCAATGCCAAGAAATGTATAGTTATCCCCTTTAGGATAAAACATGTACCCATGAATTACCACATAGGTGGTAGTACACTAAACACCGAAAGTGTGATAAAAGACTTAGGGACACAGTTGGACAGTGGTCTCACCTTCAATAACCACATCGCCACAACAGTCAGGAAATCCTTCTATGTGGTACACCTCATCACTAAGGGCTTTTCATCCAGAAAAAAGGAGGTCATTGTCCCACTGTGCTCATCCCTCATTAGACCCATTATAGAATACAACGTCCCATTTGGTATGTACCTCTCAAGACATCTGCAACAACTGGAAAGGCCGCAGAAGTACCTCACTAAAAGAATCACAGGCCTAAAGCAGATGCCCAATGCTGACCACCTTAAAAAAATCCAGCTATACTCTGTTGCATATCGTCTACTCAGAGGTGATCTCTGCTTAACATACAAGGCCATGTCAAACCCAGAGCTGTTGGACATGCTACACTCAAAGAAATCCCAATCCCTCAAAGCCACACGCTCCAGGGATCTAAACCGTGTCATCACAATAACCAAAACATGCTGGAGGGATAGGTTCCTGACCCAGAGACTCCCCAGACTCCGGAATAGACTGCCCATATATGTCAAGCAGAGTGCCTCCTTGGCCGTCTTCAAAAGGAACCTTGACGATTGGATGGGAAAAAGGAAATTTGCCCCGGGGATCACGTCAGTCACCCTGCTAGACATGGGACCAGGGAAGTAAATAGTGTGCGAAGAAATAGCCAGGGAATTGTTATGGCTAGGCTTGTATTAGCTCTAGGGCCGATAGCCTAGTACCAACCTATGAACCTATAAGAGTGCAGACCATAAACCTTCTTAATGTAAAATAACTGGCCTGGAGCCCAAGTGCTTAAACCAGAACTAATACACTTTTAGAATAACATACACTGAGCCTTCAATCAGCAATTCCCAACTTAGAAGGATGTAAGCTACCTGTCCTGCCACAACAGTGCAGACCACAAACCTTCTTAATGTAAAACAACTGGTGCTTTAACCAAAAGACTTAGAATGATAGTTACAATTTAATCAGGCTACTACCAAGCAGTAACAAATGCAGCAGAATAAACACAATTGAGTACTTTTAGGAAGAGGCAAAAGCAAAATAAGGAAATAAAGTAGGAAGAAACACAAATACAGTAAAAGCAGATAAAGTGATTTTTTATATATAACAATAGAAAACAAGCAGACTGATTTAAACAACTTACCCAATTAACCAGTAAAAAACCTCAGAACTGAGCCCTGTTCTAGCAGTCTTCAATCAGACAAATTCAGGGCCTAAGTGGGTATGTCTTCTCAAATGTTCTCTCTGTATTAGGCAGGATGAGCTAATGAGACTAGACTAGGATAGAGCTGGGATAGAGCTGAACAGATGGGAATGGTAGGAGTATCTGAAATCAAAATATGATCTCACTGTACTTGGATGAGTGAGCAAATGAGATGGGCCCAGGAAGAGTGTTCAAACACAAATTTACAGGAAGAGTGGTCAATTCCAAAGCCACCAAGATTAATACTACAATAAGAACAAGGAGGGTGGGTGGGAAAACTAACTGCAGACAGAGAGAGAGAGAGAGCTCACAATTTTCAGTGAACAAATAAATAAGCAGATAAATGCAATACTATTTTTAACACAATATTCAATGAAACAATAAAACAGAAAAAATAAACTGCAGTATTATCTTAAAACACTGCAAGTTTGAACTTATCTCAGCTTGTAATAAAGTTGATGTAGGTATGTAAAAGCTAACCAAACAGCTCAAGTATGCAGCCATTCAGCAGAAATAATTTCAGAGATAAGGGACTAAGAATTTTAGCCTAGAGGGTTTCACTGTGCCTTAGATTTCTGCACCGAATACCAATGAAGTGAGAAGAATAAGCCTACTAAATGCAGACAGAGACCTCACAATTTTCAGTGAACAAATAAATAAGCAGATAATGTGTGTGTGTGTGTGTATATATATATATATATATATATATATATAAATATATATATATATATATATATATATATATATATATATAAATATATATATATATATATATATATATATAAATATATATATCAGTCTACTTCATATGATCGACACCCATTTGATCGACAGCTCATTTGGTTGACAGCCAGTATTCAAGGCACTAACAGGGATTTGCCCCCTCCCCAATGTTGTGCCACCCTGGAGTTGTTATATATAGTTAGTGGGGGTGTAGTTTTTCATGTATTTTCATGCTTTTAAATAAAAATAGGTGGGGACTTCGCCCCCACGCCCCCCAATGTGGGGTGCTGTGCCCCCCACTCCCCTAACTATATATAACAACCCCAGGGTCGCACAACATCGGGGAGGGGGGCAAATCCCTGTTAAGTTCCTTGAATTCTGGTTGTCAACCAAATGAGCTGTCGACCAAATGAATTTCGATCAAATGGTCTGTTGATCATATGAAGTAGACCCATATATATATATATATATATATATATATATATATATATATATATATATATATATACAGATTCACTTTATAATCTTGAAATACTAAAATACAGAATTTTAGGATCTCAAGTCTATAAAGCTGAAAGCCCAAATAACCGACACCCACAACCGCAAAATTCAAAATTTGTGATCATTCACATACACACACCACCACACAAACAAGCACACATACACCTACCTAATAGCACTACAACAAACAAAACAGCACACACAAACACAACATAACAAACAAACACACCTACCTTACCTGTAAGCAGGGAGGCAAGCCACCCTGCAACCCCCCCATGTGGGGGGCTGCACCCCCCCATACCCCCGCTACTTATATATATGAACTCCAAGGTCACACTTTACACACAAACACATAAAACTAACCACTACACACATTCACACATACTAAAATCCCTACCCAATACCCTTACAAAAACACCAATTACCTGAATCTCCAGCTAAATCCACAAACCACACTGCACATCATGAAAGCGACAACACACCGGCAGATTCAACATTTCCGCATTCGATATTACTAAAATTCGATATTTTAGTATTTCAAAGTTATAAAGTGAAACTATATGCAGCTATATATATATATATATATATATATATATATATATATATATATATATATATATATAAAATGATGAAAAAAATCCAGATGACCACCAAGGCTTAAAACAGGTTTATTCAGACAAGGGCTTTCATGTAGAACAAGCCAAGCTTTCTCAAGTCTTCAATAAAACAGTAAAAATCCCTACACATTTTATATCAAAAAGCACTAGGAATTAATCAATTAAATACATAATTAAAATAAATTCACCCTTAAAATACATCAATTAAGTCTTCAGCTAGTATTACATCTTATTTATGTGAGCGAGCTTCTAGCTCAGGTTTAATGCAGAGATAGTTGTTCAGCCCAGGATATACATGATCTTGCAGCTTTAATATCCACTTTAATTCATTTTCTTTCAATTAAGTTGTTTAAATTACCCCCTCTCTTGTCATTATTAACATTTTGTAGGACTCTAAGCCTAAAATGATGTGAAGGGAATTCCACTGTATGCTTAGCTAAAGCATTTAATTTGTTCTTATTTTTTACATCATACATATGCTGATAGATTCTGTCTCTGAGACGTTTATGTGTTTTTCCCTATATAAAACGTGTACATCCTGTGTACTCTGCCATATATATTAAGCTAACTTTTCTACAAGTAGCATAGAATCTAGGCTGAAATATGAAGGACAAAATGTTGTTGTGTCTTTCGGCTTTTCCCCGGTTAGGGGTCGCCACAGCAGAACTCCGATCCGCTAATGATTGGCAGTAGATTTTTACATGCCAAATTGCCAGCTCTGATGCACAACCTTCAATGAAGGTATGCCCATTCACACATGTCTCTACATAGAAGACACTCTAGCTGAGAATCGAAAAGGGCAACGTCTTACTGTGAGGTGACAATGCTACCGCAGCACCACCACCGCAGTGTAAATATGAAGGACAAAATAGGGTGTTTAAATTCCTGTACAGAAGAAACATATTGACACATTCTGCACTTAATGCAAGGATATGCTTCAAGCTTCAGTGAGGACACAATATTCTTTAGCCGATCTTTACAAAGTAACTGTTTTAAATTGCTCTTGTTCTTATATGCAAAACTGGGTACCTATAACTTTTTCTGTTTCCTTATCAGTTATCAGGAAATGCCAGTTGTTCTTAATTATATCACAAACCTTGCTTGTATCACTAGCATACTTGGTAACAAAATGTACTTTATCATTATGCTTGAGGTTCCTTTTTACAGTTACATTCATTGCTGACTTTACACTGATAGAATTAATTCCTTTACTGTTAGCAGCAGTTTCATTATTTACAGTTTGAAACACAGTTTTATCATACCCCCTCTGCAGAAATAGTTGCTCCAAGTAGTTAACTTTTTTCTCTTTATCAGTTTGCACATTGCATATATTGCTAGCTCTAATTAATTGCCCTTTGATAATATTTGGGAATATGTGCTTAGGATGCATGCTATTACAAGCTACAAGGCTATTTTTTCAACAGGCTTTTCTAAAGAGCCTGGTGTTGATTTTACCCAAGCTGTCACTATACTCAGAGACATCTAAAGAGTCTATTTCTATGAGTGAGAAGGATGTTGTAAATCTCAAAAAGTCCATTGTAGATTCCAAGTACTTAGTGAAATCCAACAATAGTGATGGCTCCCCCACTCACAGCATAAAGGTGTCATCGACAAAATGTCTATACATCTTAATGTATTTACTGTACACACTGTTAAATAAATACTGTTTCTCCCAATAATAAACTACCATGTTCGCATATGGGTTTTGCACAGGGGGTGTCCATGGCAACCCCTCATTTTTGTAAATATATATTGCTATCATATACAAATATATTGTTAGGTAATATTAAATCTAATAATGTGCAGATCAACATAATTTCATTTGTATCATTGCTCCCCATTTCTTTCAGTTCACTTCTTATTGCCTGAACCCCATACTCATTGGGTATACAAGTAAACAGACTTTGTACATCAAGGGTGACCATATAGCAACTACTTAGGCCTGGTGTTTCCCCTCAGATCTCTCAAAAAATGGGATGTATCTTTCAAAATGGTGGGAATCTGCCTTACTATAAGTCCTAATTTACTCTCCACATATATCGAAAGGGGCTTTATAACCCAGCCCCCTCCATCTACAATTGATCTTAGTGGTGGTTTGTCCAAACATTTATGTATTTTGGGCAACCCTTTGATGTAAGGTATTCTAGGTAATCAGCTGTGAAAAACCTATATAGCTGCTCATCAATTTGTCTGCACATTAACAAATCATATAAACATTCATTAATATTTTTAACAATTGTCAAATGCTGAACATGTGTTATTGGGACATATGTATCTGTAACACTCAACATTTCCTTCATAGAACGAACATAGTTACCCCTATTTAGAACAACAACAGCCCCTCCTTTGTCTGCAGGTCTTATGCTTAGGGCTTGATTGTTCTGCAGACAGCGCAGGGCATATCTCTCATCTTGTGTAAGATTGTAAAAAGAGCCGCTATTACTAGTATAGAAACTATTATAAATTTCATTTTCACAAGCTAAGATTCTACATGGTTAGGCATGGAAGGTGTAAAAGAACTTTTTTTACAAAAATCTAGTGCTGTTCTGTCTGTCATCATTTTTAAAAAAGCTATTTAAGTGCTACATTTCTACCAAATACTCTTAAATCAGTCAGCAATTCACTTACTTCAGTACATGCAGAGGGTATGAAAATCAGGCCCCTGTTTTACACAGCTTTTTCAGCTTCAGTTAGACTATAGTCTGACAAATTAATTAAAAGTTTATTTACTGCCTTTGTCTCCTGTTCGAAGTTGTTCTGTTTCCTGAGTACTTCCTTTTATATATATAAATACACACACGTGTGTGTGTGTGTGTGTGTGTGTGTGTGTGTGTGTGTGTGTGTGTGTAGATCCCTATTATAACATCAATGTTATGGAACATTGAACTGCATAGCATCCAAAACATATGATCAACGTTCTATAAAGCTGAAAGCTAAAAAGTCAACAAAATTCTGTGTTTTTTCAGAGGGCAAGCCTCTCTGCAACCACCATACCCCTGCTAATTATATATATACCAACTTTGAGATCACACTGCAGTGGGGAACCAATTCCCATGGTATTATGATCTAAGTAGAAAACATCAAATTTTCAGAAAATCTTATATATAAAGTGTGACTTTCTAAAAAGTCGAAGGGGTCCCATATATGTATGTATGTGCATATATATATATATATATATATATATATATATATATATATATATATATATATATATATATACATATATAATAAAAAGTCGAAGGGGTCCCATATATGTATGTATGTGCATATATATATATATATATATATATATATATATATATATATATATATATATATATATATATATATATATATATATATATATATACACACACACACACACACACACACACACACACACACACACACACGCACATGCATACACATATGTATACACATACATACATATATACATACACACATGCAGGTATATATGCTTACATGCTTGCATCCCAAAATGTCTGCAAGCTGTGCATTATGGTTTTCACTTTGCAAGATGGAAACTTCAAAATTGAATCTATTATTGAGAGCAAAATGTAGTAATGCACAGTAGTTTTACTTGAAACTTAAACTTGTGAACATATTAGCATGCTGCATGCAGACATACTTAAAAAAGTGTAGAAATCACAATGGAAAGACAACATTCCCCATGTTTCCTACCTGTTATAACACATGCACATGTATGATACCTACACCCCCTACACTCAACAAGCATTATTTGGCAGAGTTACACATAATGAATCCTAATGAAAATATACCACTCTATAAGACAACATGGGTGTTTCTTGTAGTCCTTGAAATCAACTTTGTTGATGTGAAAGGCTCAGACAATACTTCTAAATGCATTTTACATCCTCAAAATAGCTCAGTCAGGAAAAGCATTTGGATAGTGCTCTACAGACATTGCATACATTCTAAACATAATCTAAGCACAAAATACAGCAGTTCACATAGCTTCATAGGTTTATAGATGTAGACCAGGCTGTTGACCACTGGGACCTTTATAAGCCTAGCCAGTCATCCTAAATGTATACTGCAAGCATTTGTGCCTTAGAGGTTATTTTAAGGAGTATTTGTAAGCTAGGGCAACATTTACATGCTACCCCTATCTGTTAAAGACATAAGTGCTAGACCAGGGTGTATTTCCAGTTTCCCACCCACTGGTCTATGTTTAACTTGAATAGGATTGGGAGAACCTCTGCCTCACATAGCAGGGATGTCTGTTCCAAAGAGGAGGTATTCTCTGAGACACATATCTGTCCCTCCAATGTATCCTAATTATGTCACAAAGTTTAAATCCCTTGATGGACTAATTCTGATGCTATTCATTTTAGACATATGCAAAAGGAATCCAGAAAAGCACGAACAGGACCAATAAGTAATAAATCCAAGGTGGAAAACCAAACCAAGATAGACTGCTGCTCAGAAAGTCTAATTCTTTAATACGAAACCATGAAAAACAATGAAAACACAAGTGCTTTCACTCGGTCTGTGCCGAGCTTTATCAAGTGAACATCTAAAGTGCTGCAAGGCTTTATATACACTGAAGTTAATTATTAATTAATCAATTAAAAAATTAATCAATTAAAAAATTAAAGCTTAAAAATGCTGGAGTTGATAAATTGTTAAAAATGCTTCTTTGTTAAAAGTTAAACCTGGTTCATTATAATAAATGAATACAGTAAATATTAAAACTGAAATGTAAAATAATCGAAAGAAACTGTAGGCAGTGCATTTAGCAATAAATTAAAATAAATCATTTATCATATTTCACTTGAAGATTTTTTTATCACCAATGAATGAGCTTCTCATATTCGAGCCTTTCTTAGCTTGAGCACACTGTGTATGTTGATGTTGTCATTTAATCCAGGGTGTCTGCCTGCATCTAGTTTAAGTTGCCATATAAGTTCCTTGTATTCGAGGGTCGTCTCCCAGTCACCTCCCCTGGCATCCGGGGTAACTTGCTCCAACACTATGAATTTAAGATCTATCCCAGGGCAAGTAAGTGAATGCTTATAGAATGTGTTAGACTCCCTTTGTTTACTTAGATCATAAAAATGTTCGTAGAATCTTTTCCTAAATGGCCTCTCAGTTTTGCCTACATAGAAGCTTGAGCAGGTGGTGCAAAAACCTAGGTAGACAACCCCTTTACTCCCACAAGTGTAGTGATGATATGATTTGATGTTAAAATTCCTGGAGGGAATGTAAAGTGTTGGAGCATTAATAATGGCATGGCATTGATTACAGGACCCACATTTGAAAGTGTCTAGTCGTTTGTTAGAGTTATTAGCCTGGAAATTAGGTTTTCTTTCAAATAGTTCCTTGAAATTAATGTCCCTCTTTCTTGCAAATTTAGGGTGTGGTGGGAGGGCATCTTTGAATTCTTCATGAAAGGTCAGTACAGGCCAGTGCCTCCTGATGATCTCCTCAATATCAGTGGAGTTGCCGGAATAGGTATAGATAAAACTATTCTGGAAGGTGTCAGATATCGCTGTTGTGTTAGTTGTGACAGAAGGTTGCCCTGTACCAAGAAGTGGTGGAAATGTTGTTTCTCTGTTATCAATCACTTCCTTAGCTAAGGAGGTGATAAGGGAGAGAGGGTATCCCCTGTCTACAAACATGGACTGCAAAAAATGTATTTCATCCAAAAAATCAACAGTGGAGCTGCACATCCTAGAGGCTCTAATGAACTGGCCCTTAACAATGCCTTTTTTCTGATAAAATGGGTGTGCACTTTGAAAATGCAGAAAAGAATTAGAAAAAGTAGGTTTCCTGCAAAGTTTAGAAAGGAATGTTGAATTGTTATAATCTTTATATAAAGTCACGTCAAGATAGTGAAGTTCGTGCTTGTTAATGTTGTGAGTGAACACCAAGAAGGAGTTAGTGGAATTGATATAACTAAAAAAATCCTCAAACTGATTGAGGGTCCCATTCCATAAAATACAGATGTCGTCTAGGTATCTTCTATAATGAGTTAAATATTGAACCCAAGTAGAAGAAAAAATGAACATACGTTCCCATCTGTGCAGAACAGCGTTGGCATAAAAAGAAGCGCATGAGGCACCCATGGCCACTCCTTTCCTTTTTCTAAAAAGCTCACCATTAAAGAATATAAAATTGTTCTGTAATAAAATTTCCATAAACTCCACTAGTAGGCCAGTCACCTTATTGTTGAGATTAGTTTCAGTGGTTAAGAAATCGTTAAACCACTCGAGCCCTGCTGGGTGGGGTATACTAGGAAACAGGTCTTTGATGTCTATAGTTATCATAAGGAGTTCAGATGAGAAAAAGGAAGGTTGAATGTCTCTGAGAAAATACCAGGAGTCTTTGCAGACGTGATCTAAAAGTGGGATGAGTTGCTTAGTAACATGGTCAATGAATTTACCTAAGGGTTCAGTGATGCTTCCTGCCCCTGAAACAATAGGCCTAAATCTCAAAGGGTCCAAACCTTTGTGAATTTTCGGAATCCCGAAAATTACTGGTATTTTAGGTTTCTCGACATGCAGATAGTTGAACAATTTTTCATTTATAGCTCCTTGGAGCAAATGGTCAGTAAGCATATATTTGATTTTGGAAAAGGCTATGTTAACTTCATTTACTAGATACAATTTCGTATTGTTCACTGTCCTGTAACATGTCGTGGATGTAAATGTCATACCTGGAATTATACATCAGGACAACCCCACCGCCCTTGTCTGGTTTCATGACCCTAATGTTTTCTTTTTTCAAATGGTTAATAAACCAGATTTCATATTCATTTAAGTTAACTAACTGTGGTTGTATTCCTCGGGAATGTAAAGTTCTAAAATCTTTCTCAACTAGTTCTTCAAAAAGTTTAATTAAGGGGTGCACAGGTGGGTTGAAAGTGCTAGTTCTATAGAGCCCTGTATTGGTATAGGGCTGCCCTTTAAAGTAATGTGCTAGATTTAAATTTCTAGCAAAGAGTTTTAGTTCAACTAAAATTTGGGATATATTACAGCAGCGCAAGGGACAAACTGGAAACCCCGAGTGAATAGATCGAAGGTCAAATCTGTAATTTGCAAATCAGTATAATTGTATATAATGAAGTTGTCTTTTTTAACTATAGAACAATTGTGGCCTGCAGTGTTGGAAAAGTTATAGTGTAGGAGTGCCATTTCAGGGACAATGGGGATGTCATTTAACCATGTTTGTTGCTCCACATGTGAGGGGATTGTTTCTGTCCCCATGCCCCCGTCCTGCCGGGGGGATGCTGAAAATCCTGATGGGAATTTTTTCTACCTTTCTCAGCTAACCTCTCACTCCTACGGGGGGGGGGGGGTTCATGAGTAGCTCTAGAATAGAAATCAGCCCCCTTATTTTGGTTGTTTTGATTGTCCTGTTTATGTTCCCACCGGGTCCTATTAGGAAAGGGGTAGGCTGTTCCTTCTCTATATTCAGCTAAGTCCCTGTCTAACTTACGTATCTTTCGGTTAAGTATTTTTGTACAGAATTGATCAACTTCGTTAAAAACATTGTCATAATCAAACTTCACAGTTAAAAAGTTATTGTCAGTAACAAGGGAGTTGTTTAAAACATTTAACTCGTTTATAAGAGTATTAGCCTTCGCTTCATACTCTGAAATCATCACATTTAAAACCTCCAGTCCAGCTCTGTCAAAAATTTCACACAGTTTTTTGTAATATAAAGTCCCCGGTTGAACATTATTAGGGAACTTATAAAAACGCAAACCCTTCGGTATGCGTTTCACATTAACACACTCCCTTAAGTACTCAATCTCGAGTTGATTGCATTTATAAGTGTAGAGTTTGTCTTTTAGTTCACCAAAATCATTCTCTATGGTGTTGTAGTTATTAGAGGACACAGTACCTTGGTTAAATGTAAATTGCCGACCTGCCCAGGTAGTGAAATTTAAGTCCTTGGGCTGTTTCTCAGGTCTACTGGTCTTCGAACGAGCCGTGCCTTAAATTTTTTTATTGATTAATTTTTTAATTGATTAATCAATAATTAACTTCAGTGTATATAAAGCCTTGCAGCACTTTAGATGTTCACTTGATAAAGCTCGGCACAGACCGAGCGAAAGCGCTTGTGTTTTCATTGTTTTTCATGGTTTCGTATTAAAGAATTAGACTTTCTGAGCAGCAGTCTGTCTTGGTTTGGTTTTCCACCTTGGATTTATTACATATGCAAAAGGTCCATAAGAGTGGGATCCAAGGATGCCTTACATATCAGGTAGAGAGATCACCCCTCAACAGTCTGTAGGAAACAGAGTATAGACATAGGGCATTGAGGCAACCTGCATAGGACATGGTGCTTGTGCCCTGTATTCTTCTTGTGAGGAGACTCTGTGGATTTTCCAGCTGTTGCATGTTCTGCTCAGGTACATACCAAAAGGAGAATTGTACTCAATAATGGGTCTGGTGAGGGCTGGAAACAGTGGAATAATGACTTCCTTGGTCCTAGATGCCATACCCTTGCTTAAATGTTGAGCAAAGTTGAGTTGCCTTACTGCCATAGACACATTTTGGTCAAAAGCCAGGTTATTGTCTATATGTGTACCAGATCCATAACTGCTGGTTCTACTGTTAGAGGGCGTGCTATTGATAAGGTCATTTCCTTGGGTAGATGACATCCCAAAGGGTGCATTTATACATTATTTGACATTGAGTTTTACGTCGTGGTTTTGGCGCCAGTCATTTGTCTATGTTAGTCCTTCATGTTGGATGTAAATATCTTGGAGGAATTCTATGACTACTCCTAGTTCGCAATCATCTGCAAATTTGGTCAGCCAGAGGCCCTTGACATTAAACTTGACTTCTGAGAAGTAGATGACCAAAGTGAGTAGACCCAACACAGAGCTCTGAGGGATTCCACTAGTGACTGGCCTCTTTGTGAAGGTGGTCTCCCCATCCTAACTTTCTGACTCTTATCTAAGGACCAGCTGGCTATCTGATATGTAACATATGGGATTATGCCTGTATCCATGAGTTTGGTTGTAATCCCTGAGTGGGATATTGTACCAAATGCCCTAGCCAGGGAAAAGGTAGGCAGTATGCACCATTTTGGCCCCATCCATTGCCTTGGTGACCTTTTCACAGAAGTCTACCACATTGAGTAGGCATGATCTGCCCTTAATGAAACCAAACTGGGTTGGTTCCACCATTTGAAGGCTTTAAGTGCCCTAATTTATCATTTCCATGATCATTTTTATCTAGTGTATATTCAAATGAGGGAGTTTTGTTCACAAGCAGATACACTTTAAAGCTGCAAAATTAATTCATACTTGTAGAAAGCAGGATTAAAATTACATTAGGAATAATCTATTAGTTTACAACAGTTTGCTATAAGATTATCATTAAAAGTCTCTTAGAATGCAAAATAATTTAAAATGTATTAGACTGCTTTCGTAAAAAGTATGCAAAACCATGTTATCTTTGTTACCAGTTACCTTTTGAGGGCTCACAGAACTTAACAATTACTGTGTAGGTTAGCATAAAAAACTACAAAATTCAATTATTATGATCCCATAGGTGGTGCTCGTTAATGAAAAAACAGTTTTTATTTTTTTATTTTCAGTAGTAAATCTGCCCTGGTTTTTAATTTTCCATTACTCTCTTTCAACTTGTGAAGAATATATGCTAAATGTAATGTAATTTACAAGTTACATGTAGAGGGATGACGAAAAGTACAAAATAGCATTAGGTGGTAAAATGCACCACAACTGGGAAGGTCAGTATGCAGAAAGATTGTGCACAAACATCTGTCACTGTAGCACTGGATGAATAAAGTAGGCACAATTATATCACTGACATATGAATGAAAATTTAAATAAGGAAAATAAAGTTTTAATAAAGCAGTAGTGAAAATTAGTGAAATCAGAAATGTAAGATGACAATATAGCAACTACTTAATGTAATCTAAAAGATTAGCCTGCAAAACAAAGTTATGGATCAGAGATGGGAAACAGTTATGACTAAATGTAGCAATGCTGTGCTACTTCACATAAGAGATCACAAGTAATGTGTAAATTATAAACATAAACACAAAAAAACAAGCATATTGTGTAAAAAATGTTACTAGTGATATGCTAGTGTCATGACTATAATTTACAAGTTTGCATATTTAAAAAAAAAATGGCACAAGGGAAGTACCAGCAGAAAATAACGTAATATCTTGCTAGGCATTATACACTTATGAATTCTCTAAATGGTAAGATGTAGTTATGTTGCTGGAAAAAGCATGGTAGCTAATGAAATCACAGTGGCAATGCTGCAAGACACAAGCATGGAAATAACATCAACCAATTCAATAAGATGATATAATGCATGAAAGATATATATGACCCAGAATTTATTTTGTTACAGAATCTTACTAATGAGATACTATACCATTCCAAGATGGAGTGGCAGAGGTCAATAGTTTGAGAAGATTCTGGCTGGAACAACTAGATGGCCTGTGATGTGCCATCAAATAAGAGATCAAACTAGTCACAGCAATGTACACCCTGGTCAAAGACAGCCTTGTAATTTCAGTTAGAATCAATGAGGAAATATCCCAAATTTCTGCATCTAGGATATTAAGCAGCTTCCATTGTGTCATAGGAAACAGGTGAGGGACTACAATGGATTTCCAGAGACACACCTGGGACATTGTTGTTTCAAAGAGACCTTTCTGACTGTCAGCGGCATGCATATTGTGTTTCGGAAATTAGCCTGCATAAATGTGGCATTGTTACTTCAAATACAAGGGGTATTCCAGATACAGCCACCAAAAACCTTGCTTTCAGTTACAAGGACAGTGTACAAAATAACTTGCATATTTCATGAGGATACTTGGAAAGTGTACACCTGCATCATTTATGACAAATTGTGACAGCAAACAGAACTATTTATTTAATTCCACAAGAGATACTAGATGCATAATGTTGCCATACTGGCTGATGCCTTAAAGCATCTGCAAAGAGCAGAGAAAATACAGACAACCTTACACTTGTTCGATGCACAAATACACCTCCCACCAGCTTTTTAGCATATTAAGATCCTACAATAGCCACTTCTCACTTCAGCCATGTTCACCTCTAGCTGAAATCCAGTGTTGGTAGTGGGTTAAATTATCAAGCTTCACCTGATACTCATCAACATTTAACTCCAGCACCCCATCCAGAAGATAGCACTGCTGTGTTTGACCCCAACACGAAGGGCTCTCTACTTGTACTATACCCCAAAACTACTGCACATTTTGTCAAAATGGCTGTGTATCAGACACAATAAAAACAGCATCAACAGAACAAGATAAAGCTACAAGACATGTACTCATATAGTGCAGATCAGTAAATGATGAAACACATGGCTAAAAGTATACAGAACTACTGACCAAGAAACCATACAACACATGCCAGTCTGGTAAAGCCACAATATCCTCATCAGTCAGCTCTGAATATGACTATGTTCTCCATACCTAAAGGAAAGTCAGTAGCTACAATGCAGAAAAGCAGATAAGTACTGTCTAAGAACTTGTGAACTACAAAATTTATGAAGTCTTTCACAGACATTATTTGTGATGCCAGTGCAACATATATCTGTCTGTCTTGCTTGTCTATGCTGTCTGTTCTCAGGTCTATACTGAATTAACGAAAACTTAGAAAAGCGAACGCTAATTCATCAACCCCTTTTAAGCGAAAGTTTAAAATCTCGAACACCTGGAATAGAGATTTTTTTCCCTGGGAAAAAAATTGCTGTTCCAAGAAACACACACACAACACAAGCACACCAAAAAAACAGCAATCCACATACATACACTTAAAATCCTACACCTACCCTACACTAAACTGTACATACACTACTATCTATCTACTTACCTTAACCCAAACCCTAACCCTAAGGTCCGTCACTATCGCATACTCACCTGAACCACGCCCTAACCATAACTCACCTACCCCGCCCTAACACTAATGTCTGTCACTATCACACACTCACCTCACCCACGCCCTAACCCTAACTCACCTAACCCGTGCCCTAACCCTAACGTCTGCACAATCGCACACTTACCTGAACCCAACACGTAACTTTCCACCACAGTGCTGAAAATAGCGGAGCCACAGAAACGGCCAACCAAATCCTTTCCCTAGGAAAAAAATTCAGAGATCTGCAGCTTTGCTATTTTCAGCATTTGCTGAATAGGGGTCAATATTAGAACATTCACTGTTTTAAAACTTCGATCTTCTAATACAGATCCCTGTTCTCATACCTGTCAAATGCTGTGTTATAGGAGACAATGAGCATAAAGATGTCATATAAGATTATGTCACCTGCATTCCTGATCTATCTGTCCTTGAAATACAGCAACTGTCAGTCTTCCTGCAGTGTTGTGTCTGGTCTCTGGAAAACAGAACACAGTACATGTCTAGATCTGTCATACTGAACTACAGGTCTTCAACATGCCTATTGCAGGTGCACTGAAGATGTTACCACTAGGAAAACTATAAACCTACGAAGGTCTGGAGCCTGTATACCCTCAATAAGAATGAATAAGCAATCCACAGCCACAGATACATGTCGTTGGGGATGGGAAGTTAGGGAGAGTGTTTCCCTGACCCATCTGTAAGGTCACTAGTCATTTCTGACATGATGTCAGTGAATCTGCCCTTGCAGTGTAGCACAGTGTAACTATAGGTACCCACTGCATAAATATTGACCTGAATTGTCAACCATAGCACTCATTCTGTCAGAATTTGTGCCAAAATGCCTAAATAATGAAATTGAATGGGTGTGTTAACTCTGCCCCAAACCAGATTTGACTCCTTGCTGACTGTACTTCTAATGATATTGCAACTAAGTCAAGGAAGCACAAATTGTAAGAGATAAAGGCTGAGATTTATAGACAAGTGTTGTATGAGTACATGGCACTAGTGTTCCGGAGTTGCTTCTTGGGCTTGCTCATAGCTATGCAGATAATGCATAATGCATTGCCATGGAATCCTAGCACCCTTAACTTAACTACTAGGTAACACTTTATTGTAACCTATGCGTCTGTAAATTCCATCAGATAAATAGAAAAGAAATGTGAGGAACAATAGCTGTTCGTATATAATGGCAGTGTTTTAAGAGCTTATCTAAACTCTTCACTTACATTTTGCTATTGAGACAAATTTGGCAAAATAGGATTACAGTTAGTGAAGTCTGATTAATAATTAAATATTTGTGTTTCATTGTACATGTGTTCAATATCCAGTGAGCTGAAACAACTTTATGTTATCAGGGATAGTCTACTTGTCTCTAATGATGTCTTGATGTCTGCAAATGTTATTCTAGGATTTTGTTTTTGGATGGGTCCTATAACAATTTGCTACAGGACTTTGTTAATTTTTCAGGTTTATTTTAGTGCTGCATTTCAAAATTCTAAATGTCTGTTATACCAATGAGACTCTGAAAGGGTGAAACATGCCTTCAGTTTATGGTGATTCTCTTACTGACCTGATTGCATTATTAAAAGTGCATGTGACCTTATGCATTCTAAAGCTGCTGTTACAAAACACTTTCATGTCCTGTGGAGGTAATTTATTCATCTGTAATGGTGCCCTTTTTAAGGGAGGTCTGTAGTTATTTATATACACATATGCACACAAACACACACAGGATAGATAGAAAGATAGATAGACAGACAGATAGATATCCACTGCAGAATGTATTCATGCAGAAAACACTACAACTCATAACACAATATAGTCTTATGAAATGCAAATATACAATGCAGGTTCTTACCAAATAATTCTTGTTGAAAGAAAAAGCACATTAAAGTAACTTTAGGTATATCATACTGCTGAGCCACATTCTCTTGTATCAGATCTCTCTGAACTTCCCAGCTGCTGTCTTTCCTCTAATTTTCTTAGGACAGGAAAGTTGTCCAGGTTCCTTCTGGTTCCTTCCTTCATGCCAGTTTCATTACTCTATAACATTTCTTGAGTATGGCAGTTAGCACAGAGAGTTAAGGATGTGAGCTGTTAATGATTTAATTTCTGTAGCACAGGGTTTAATTCCCTCTACTGTCTTTGCCTAGCAGGTCACTTGGTCATGGAGTACTTTGGGGTGATTGGGAATTTGGGCTGGGTTCCTTATTGGTCTGCTAGACTGCTTACCTAGTAACTACCTACTAACATAGAACTACTGCTCTGGGGTCAAAATCTGCCTCAAGTAAGGGTGAGGCATGAACAACACAAAATATCAACGTGAATGTCTTTCCCAAATGGCACGACTGGTGGGTACATACACTAATGCAGTGCACAGGCTGCCATCTCTATAATATAAGAAACCAGTCTTACAGTGCGATATTGCAATGTTACTAATAGCTCATAACCCAACTACTGATTATTGTAGAGCCCTGCTGCTTCTGTTCTTTCATTATAGACTTTTTGAGTACTCTCTTACTTTTTTCTAAATTGTCTGTTTAGTATTAGATGAATATTTCACTTTTGTCCTGTTCTGTTATGGGGAAAAATACTTTTTTCTGGACTGTATTGTAACTCTCAAGTCATGTGAAATCAAAATTTTACTTGCCCCTTTATTAGGCTCTATAAACTGTAAACCTAATATTGCACTGAATCTTTCATCCATAGGGCATTTATAAGCCTAAATCTAGTCTCCTCTTTTCAACCTGAAGTACTCGGAGAATAATTTAATACAAAACAATCTTTCTGTGTAAGCTTAAATTTCGTCCATTCAAAAGTATTCTGTATATGATTTTATACAAAACAAGTCTTCTGTGTAAGACCTGTTTTTTAATGAAAAAGCAAAAATATTTGGTAAAGTAGTTTTGAATTCTTTCTTATGTAGCAACATGACAATATGAGAAAATACAAAGCTACTAGAACAATATTCCATAACTAACTTGAGTAATGACAGATACAGTGGTAGAAACACCTTTCTCATTTCTAGCTTTAACTTTTAGTAAAAGTTTTCAAGTCAGGAGGTAACATTTTCTAACTATATTATTTATACTTGACTCAGCTTGGAGAGTCTCACTCACTAGAAGTCCTACATTTTCACACACAAACATACTCTTCAGTATATTCTCATAAACTGCAAAAGGATAGCATCTTTCAGAGTGGCTTGTATGCAGAACCACACATTTTATTGTTACAGACTATTATTACCATCATTATTATTACCTGCATATATTTGCAATTTTCCTGGTCAGGGATACACATCACCATGGCCCCTATTTTAGCATTATCTGAAATTCTATATAATCAACAAAAATCTATAGTTGGCATTGTTGTCATAGAATTGTTAAACATGCTGTCCTAAAACAGGCCCCTACTGTATGAACCTATGTTAAAAGAATTTGATTCACTGTCTTTAATCCTGATTAATAATTACATCCCTCATAACAACTGATATATCCTGTTTACTCTTTAGCCATTTCTTTTTTATACCTTTTAATATTTTTCAATGTGGAGTTGAATTAACTGCTTTTGCCAAATATAAATATATTATAAAAGTAAATATCTTATTATATACACGTCTTCTACCAAGCTATTAAAGTGTATATGGTTTGCATTATAAGACTTTCCAAGGTACAACAGTTGTTGAAATGTAGCCCTACTATTAGATCCATTTGAGAGTAGTAGTGATAGAAGAACTCTCTCTAATACCATTCAAAAGTATGCATGTGAGACTTATCAGTCTATTGCTAATTAAAAGTACAGTAAAAGCCATTGCCCAAATGCTGAAAACAAATCATGTGTCTAGAAATTTCTAGAATGTTACATGTTAAAATGGGTTTATATTATAAGCTCGAAAGACCATTTAATCGAATACATGAACAGTGACACATATTTACCGAACTGCAAATACACCGAATGCTGTAAACCGTGAAATTTAAAATCATGAATCATAATACTCGGCCAATCCCACCGCCCGCAACATACTACCTACCCAAACAAAATAAGAAACCACATATATACACTAACCAAAACCCCACTTCTAACCCTAAAGTAAACCACCAAAACCCTACTTCTAACCCTACACTAAACCTTACATACATTACTATCTATGCACTTACCTTAACCTGCACCCTAACCCTAAGGTCCGTAATTATCGCACACTTACCCTACAGAGATATACCCAAACAAAATAAATAATCCACACACATACACTTAACAAAACCTTACTTCTAACCCTACATTAAACCTTACATACATTACCTATCTATGCACTTACCTTAACCCGCACCCTAACCCTAAGGTCCGTAACTATCGCACACTTACCTTACAAAGCTATACTACAGATGGGCCAACTATGACGAATCAACATTTAGAATTTCTCAGTTTTGAACGTTCACTGTTTTCGTGGTTCGCGCAATACGTGTCGCTCTTTTCATATTCACTGAATAGGACCTTCAAGCTTCTAATATAAACCCGTTAAAATTACTGTTTAATTTGAACATATTTATATTAGCAAAAAGCCATTTACCCCATCAAGACTAGTTGGAACAGTCTAGTATGAGTCTATTGAAGATTATATACCATCTCCTTATTGTTGGATTGCCCACATATCTAAGATCAGGTGAACGTACTTTTTCTTTATTGTCTGCTTGGCAAATTATTTTGCAAAAACCTTCCCTGTCTGTTTACTATCTAAAGTGTCAGTGTTTACTTTGAATGATATAAACCCAATATAATTTGCAATATAGATTCTAACAAGTTTAATTTTTTTCTTTCGTTATTTAATGTGTACATTACTGAGCTTGTTTCATACTTTCTTTAACTTCGTCTTTATTCTCCTTTTTTATTCTTCAGTTACATTCTATAAGCAATAATACGCAAAAGTGTGTGTGTGTGTGTGTGAGCTATTGTGTAAATGATGCATGCTCAGGGGTCTTCTGATGGACAGCACTGCTGGCAGTGGGCCTCTACACCAACAGAAGAGCATTATTTATAAAATAATACATAATGTGGAGGGCACTATTGCATTTAGAGAACAGGCTATCTGTTAAATTGTTCTGTTTTTTTAATTATTACATATTTTTATAGTTTTAATGTAAAATAGTTTCTCCACCTAATGTTTCAAAGTTGTTGAATTGTATGTTAATTGTTTTTGAAGGAAGTATTTTGCATCTAAAATATAAGTTGTGTAATTATTTAATGTCTATACACACACACACACACACACACACACACACACACACAAGTCTTCAGAAGCACAGACATGCAGACACACATATACATAGAAACACACACAGACACACACACACACACACACACACACACACACACACACACACACACACACACACACACACACACACACACACACACACACACACACACACACACACACACACACACACACACACACACACACACACACACACACACACACACACACACACACACACACACACACACACACACACCACTTATTTATTTTATTTTACATTTGTTTACCAGGAGAGTCTGACTGGGCAAGTTGCCCAATTTCAGCAGAGGCCTGGGGAGAAAAGCTCCATACAGTACAAGATTAACAATACAGAGATATACACATATAAATGTATTTAAAAAAATATAAAATGCAAAATATGCATAGGAAATTATCATTAGAGAAAAACATCAAACAGTCCAAGATTAGCAATACAGTAATGTACACATAAAAATATGCATGCAAACTATATATAAGAAACTATCCATAGAAATTTGAGGAGAACGTAATTAGAAGGAAATAAACCCTTATCTCTCTCTCTTGAATAATTGTAAGATCGTGTGAAATACTTGACAAATAGACAAAACCAGTATATATATATATATATATATATATTTATGTGTGTGTGTGTGTGTGTGTGTGTGTGTGTGTGCATGTGTGTATGTATATATACATATATATATATATATATATATATATATATATATATATATATATATATATGTATACAAATAAACACACACACACATATATATATATAGATAGATATATAGATATATATATAAAAGATACAGAATATGAGGTATCTGGAGTACAGTATGATATTTGATCTAGTGGGAGGTTATCCTGGGTCTGAGCACGTACACTTCAATGACCTGGTTAGGTACGACCACAGAAGGTTTTTAAAGTTATATTTATTATCTAAGATCCACATTTCTAGAAGAAAGGTATTCCATGGGCCGGATTCACGAAGGCTAACACGGAGTCTAAGAGTAGTGTAAGACTCCATGTAGCCTTCGCGATCCAAGAACAGCCCAAAGTCCGTGTAAAGTCAGTCTAACACGGCTCTTACACGGAGTGGGCGTGGCTAAGCTAATCAGCCCACTTGCAGCCGAATAGCATGCAAATGAGGCTGATTAGCGATCCAGGAAGCCAAGAACAGCCCGTGTAAGAGCTGTGTTAGCTGCAGAAATGTACTCAGTTGACAACTGAGTACGTTTCTGCAAACACGGCAATGGAGCCATGTCAGCTCCAAATAAAGGGTGCATATGTTATAGGCAGCATGCCAATGGCCAAATATGTGGCCATTGGCAATGCAACCCCATGCAAAAATATTAAAAATAGTTTTTTTTTTTTCGGCAATTGCCGATGTGTAAACCCAGCGCAGCCCCACGCAAACGGGCTGCGCTGCATAAAACATAAAAACGAAGGTTTTAAACCTACAAATGTAGGTTTTATGCAATACATGGAATGTCAATGGATGGACCAGCATAGGAAAACCAACATGGCCACCGTGTAGTGGTTGCCAAGGGGGGAAGCCAAGTCTAAGAGATGTAACTAAGCATTAGTAGGCAATCTGATGCAAATTAGGGTAAGGATACTGAATTCCACTGTCACATAGCAAATGAGCACAGTCTGAGTAGTGTAAGAGTTACAGAAGGGGGAGGAACAGAGTAGGAGATAGGTGACATCACAGGGGGGAATGGCAGAAAGGGATAAAAGTCATTGGAAGGTAGAGTTACATGACAGATGTCAGAGAGGTATCAAGGAAGGAGGTGTGCCTCCAAGTAAACATGAGAAAGCCAAGAAATGGAAGGTGTACACTGTTGCCTACACCAAAGTTTCTTGCTGGACGTGTATGCGCACGTGTGCGCGCCGTGAAGCGCGAGTAAGACGGTGTGCGCGCGTGTAAGGCAGTGTGCGCGCGTGTAAGGCAGTGGGAGCATGTTGGGAGATGTTTAACACCGTTTGCGCGGGCGTGCACGCATTTAAACCCGAATAAGCAGATTCTGAACTGTGTAAGTATGTGTGCGCGCGTGTAAGCCATTGTGAGCGTGTTTCTGCTGGTTTGAACATGGCTCCACCCTGAGGAAACAGAGGAAAAAGGAAGCAACAGATGTACTAGGAAGTTAGCAGGGAATACTGCTGGAGCTAGCAGGTGAAAACAATTAGATGCAGGCAATTACACAGGCAGAATACTAGGCCAGCCAAGCACTTAAAACTCTGCAAACAGCAGTGCAGAATGTTTCTCTCAAGAGACACTGCAAGACAGGAGTTAAGTTATCAGAAGTGAAAACTGAAAAAGCTGAACTCAGAGCAGAAATGTTAGGGGCTGCCATAGCTGTCATAATGAGACATAGGCGACTTGCTGAGGGTGGTGACAATGCAGATGGTGCCAGACAACCCGCAGTGAGGAGACGGAGAAGAGTGTACAGGCCCAGGGTCACCTACCACGGGTTACATGAGCTGGAGATAGTAGAGCTATAGAGTGGACAGAGACCTCCTGCAGCAAATAGTGGAGCTGTGCAGGCCACGCCTCACACACAGAACCAACAGAGGGGAACCCATCCCAGTGGAAACCAAGGTATGTGTTGGCCTAAGAATACTAGCAACAGGTACCTTCCAGAGACCAACTGGCGGTATGATGGGGATATCACAGGCATCAGCTTCCAGGGTACTGCACCAGTTCCTGGATGCCATGTCAGTACATGTCGGTGATCATGTATACTTCCCCAATGCCCGTGAGGTATTGGCCAGCAACATGCGTCTCTTCCAGCAAATAGCGGAATACCCTGAGGTACTGGGTGCCATAGACTGCACGCACATACGCATCAAAGCACCAGCAGGAGAGCGGGGTAGGGCCTACATAAACCACAAGGGCTTCCCCTCCATCAACTGCCAGGTCGTGTGTGATGCCCAGGGCATAATAATGAATGTGTGTGCCGGCTGTCCTGGGAGCTACCATGATTCCCACATCTGGCATTTGACGCAGCTGTACCAGACATTTGCCAATGGGGACATCCCACACGGACACCTAGTGGGGGATGCAGGATATGCACTGGAGCCGTGGCTGATGACACCCATCAGAAACGCACACACACCTGAACAGGAACGCCATAATGAGGCACACGCACAAACACGTAATGTAATAGAGCGTGTGTTTGGGCTGCTCAAGTCACGGTTCCGGTGTCTGGACACATCTGGTGGAGCCTTGCAGTACACACCAACTACATGTACCCAAATTGTCATGGTATGTGCTATGCTACATAATATGATCATGCGAAAACAGCTGCAGCAGGACCAGCATAGGTCTGGGCCAAACAGCCCCCCACCATCGCCAAGGCCACCACAGGCACAGCGTGACTCGGAGGAGGAACAACCTGAGCCTGCCCCAGTAGGCAGAAGGAGGCGTGCCCAGTATGCCCTGGCCTTGGCAAAGAGGCAACGCATAGCACATACATTGGCTCAGTAGGAACCTTGGGAATGATACCCCTCTCCGACTCACCATATAGTAACAGGGATGCCTAATGTGACACAACCTGCTCACAAATATGTACAGGGAAGTGTAATATGTGCATCCGACAGAGGCAGCCCTGCAGCACCACCTGAGGCATGAATGCTATGTGTCAAGTAATGTAACACCAAGTACCATATGCACACCTGAGGACTCGTCTAACATCCTACCCTCAACAAGCAGCATGCCACAACAGGACAACGAGATGATGAAGTGCAACAATTTCCGAAGTAATGCAGTTAGGCAAAGGGGACCCACTGTGTGCCAGTCTGGGATGACATGCTGAGCATGACATGATGCACCACCTGCCAGGACTGGCGTGCACCTATCAGTGCAGGCCGTATGGATACTGGCAAAGGCTGTTGTCATGCACAGTGTGCCCTGAATAGGAAGGCGCAAAACACAAACCTATCTCCATAGGTACCAGAAGGGATAAGAATCAGATAAGGGATAAGGTCAAACAGCAAGATGCATGCGGACTAAGCCCACCCAGTATGGAGAATGTTGATAACTGTGCTGTAACAGAATACTGAGGCAAGGCTCACAACAGCACCCTAACACTACCAGGTTACACCTCATACTGTGCTGTACATCCTCAACACTTGGAACAAGCTACAAAAGGAGGGTGACCAGCAAGAATTGTCAAGGATAACCACACCCCCATGTTGGTACCACCACAAAAAGCAGCATGGACTAGCCATGCTCAAGTAACAGTGGCTAAAACTGCCCCCCAGTGTATAGCCTGCTACAGAGTACTGGCCCAACACCAGGAACTGCATCGGGCCCATGCTGGAATACATGAATATATCAAGTCCTCCAAACCACATGATATTGGGTGACTGCAAATACCCAGAAACATAGACTGGGAGCATTATACCAGCTGCAACAGTGTAGGACAAAAGGTCATTGAATCCACAAACCAAAAGGCCCAGGAACAACGTAGCACACCCACAAGAGGGGCAAGCATACTGGATGTGATAATCAGCAACATGGGTACGGGATGTCAAGATGATAAGTGTATTGCTCACTGGTAACACCAGACCATATAGTAATCACACTGGATATACAAATCCTGACCACAGTCCCTGTCCGGGAAATCACAGTGGAAAACATGTGCTAAGCATTATTTGCACACCTCCAAACTGATGTGGAATCCATGAAAGGTCCCGTGCAGGTGCAAAATATGGGCCACGCCTCAGAACCTGTAAGACAGCCATTCCATGAACACTGCCAGGAATGCTTGGATTATGCAGTCCCAAATTAAAACAAGACACAGTGCCTAAATCTGGCATGGTGGACACCAGCCATAACCAAAACATGCAAGAGAATGAGGAAGCTACTACATGATAGAGCAAGCATGAACAATGACGTAATTACTGATCAGTAGTATGGCAATATAATCTGTCCACACATGCAATCCAGTAAGGCCAGGCACAACAAGTGGAATCTGTGAATCCTGAGGCAATGTTACACCTGCCCCAAGTACACAGACAACCACCAACTCCACCCAAGAAATACAAATATATGTGAGAGATGCAACCATCCATCCAAACCGGAGGCAGAGCTCCCCCAACTCAGAACACCCAAAACAAGTCAGTAGGAGAAGGTAACCACACACACCACAAACACATACCCATGTAGACCTATCACAACTGCAAACCAAACACATAAACACAGAAATACATTCCCGGAGGCAGAAATCACACACACAGCACACCAACAGAGGCCACTAAAGCAGACACCCAATGAAACAGCCTCCAAACATAGCACATGCAACACATAGCACACAAAGCTGGTGTGCCAAACAGTCACAGGCCAGAAGGAGAAACAACATGCCCGATACAGTTGTAATAGGTGACTCCATAGTCAGACACACTGCTGTCCCGCACAACAGACTGAACAAAGGAAAGGGTACAGTAAGCTGCCTGTAGGCCGCCACAATATGCCACATAACAGAAATATGAAGGTCACTCCAAAGCAAATAGAAATATGATGCAGTCATAGTCCATGCTGGTGTGAATGACCCGAGATGTACTGCCCTAGACTACATGTAAAGTGACACAGATGAGCTATCTGATTATGTAGTCCAGGCTGGTATGACACTCACCGTTTGCAGCAACCTACCCTTACCAAGAATAATGCCACAGTAGAAACATGGAATGATCAGTCATAGCAAGTAGCACACTTACTGGTGTCATTCCAAGGGGATCCAATGTCTGTCTGCTTGGGATGTCATGCTTGACAAGCCATGCAGCTGCCCTTGGGATGGCCTGCACCTGTTACCCCTGGGCGTCTGAATAGTGGATAAGGCCTTGGCCACCTCCACACAGCCTTTTGTAGGCAAGGCTGAAAAGACTGACCCACCACCCGAGAAAACATAAGTGGGAAGAAACATAAGGGAAATGCTGACCAATGCCAGATGTGTACACCCCAATATGCATGCTCCCGAGGCCATCCCCAGAATAGAGAACATCGATGTCTGTGCAGTGACAGAAACCTGCTGCAAGGCTCCTGACACCACACCAGCACTACCAGGTTATACCATGTACCATGTGTCATGGCCCCAAAACCTGGAACACTACATAAAAGGAGGTGAGTAACCATAGGCAGCACAGACACCCATACGTCCAGGTAACTGACAATGCACAAGGCAGTGGAGTTCACCCACGTGCAACTAACTGTAGGCAAGACTGCTGTGCAGTCTGTAGCATGCTACAGACCGCACTCTCACACACAATAACCCCCCCCCCAACCGTCCTGAAGACACTGGACAGTATGAATGTCCCACCAAATACCAAACAAGGTACCACGAAATACCACATAGGTGGTAAACCATTATGTATGGAAGGAGTAACCAGGGACCAAGGGACACAAGTGAACAGTAACCTGTTATGTGACACCCACATTGCCAATGTGGCTAGGAAGACTGTCTACATGTGACACTGTATCAGGAAAGGAGTCACATCTATGGCAACAGAGGTCACTGTGCCCCTATACTTTATCCCAATCACACCCATAATCCAGTACAATGCCTCATATGGGATCTACCTTACTTGACACCTGCAGCAGTTAGAAAGACCGCAAAGGTACCTCACCAAGAGGATAAAGTCTCACACATATATGTCATATGCTGCTAGGCTGTAGACACCCCAGCTGACTCCAGTCACAGACTGCCCACACAGAGGCATTGCATGCCTGTTGTAGGAGGCCATGCCCAACACAGGAGTAATGGACATGCTCCACCCCAGACAACACATATCCATTGGAGCTGCGAGAGTGAGAGATGTCAACCTCAACAAATAATGAAATAGGATGTGCCGGTGGGACAGATACATAATCCAGAGGCTCCACACACCCTGGACCAGAATCCCACCCCATGTTAGGCAGAGCCCCTCACTGACACTGTTCAACAGGAATCTTGCCAAGTGGATGGATGATTGTAGAGTTACAGTGGGGGTCTTCACTGTGTCATGTCCAGACAGAGGCACAGCTAAGCAAATAATACATGGCCATAATATCCACATAGCAAGGGGTCTCAAAAGCCACACACACTCTGGCTAGACTAACAAATGCCCAGGGTGGATAGCCTAGTATGAACCTATGAACCTATGTAGATACAAATTGTACAGGACACGAAGGATAATCCCAAGGCTTACACAACTGATGGTAGGAGCCATGTTGTGAATTCACAGATATGCCCTGAATCACACAAATACCACAAACATGCACACATATTGCCAACATACATCCCGACAGGTGCAGTGCAAACCCCCCCACCCCCACGAATGCAGAATAGCTATCCCAGCAGACTGCTGGCCCCCTGACATAGCAGATGCTGAGGTAACAGACAACATCTCCAAAGCAAAACACACAGCAGCAATGGTATGAGATGGTGACCTGGGCTTAGTGCAACATGGAGTCTAAGATGAATGGAATGCCAAACCACACTACTGCTCAATGTCAGCCGTACCACAGAATATGTACCCAAAGAGCAGTGTACAACAACAGTGGTCCTTCTCAACAAAGGTGTTGCCTGAATGGATACTGAACAGTACTACCCCAGAATCCTGAGAAGCCCAGATTGCACAGCTATGGAAAGGAGCAGCATGTACCACAGACATATGGATGTTGGGGACCTACTGACACCGGACCCAACCCAGTGTGGCCTCCTCAAGTGCAGATCCTGCCACTAACCATGTTGGACTCAATTGAAACAGTCATTAAGGTCATTGATGAGGGCAATGT
The DNA here is from genome assembly GCF_019279795.1 of Protopterus annectens. Lineage (NCBI taxonomy): Eukaryota > Metazoa > Chordata > Ceratodontiformes > Protopteridae > Protopterus > Protopterus annectens. The sequence continues at coordinate 528,896,515 of NC_056728.1, read as the reverse complement.
GCTCCACACAGTGTATCTGGACCTTGCAAAGGCTTCTATACAATACCCTACATGTTCAGTATAGATAGGCTCACCAGCGTAAATATAAACCCACTTGTCAGTAGAGGGGTTGCAAACCAGACCAAGGACAGAACAGACATGGTCAGACATGCTTCAGCCATGTCAGACTGCAAACCAGATATAACTGGCATCCCACAAGGCTCTATCCTGGTATCTCCCTCGTCTGGTATATATGTCCCATAGGTACAGGCAAACATGGAAGGACTGTGTCCTAACATGTTTGCAGAGGACTACAAACCGCTCACCACATATGATCCACCAGCTGACACATGCATCCCACAAAAGGGCCACATAGAAACAGACAACTGGTGCCATAGCTATGTCAGCAAGCTAAGTGCAGAAACGTGTATAGTCAACCCCCGTGGATATACAGTAAGTGCCCACCAATCACCACATAGGTGTTAACCCATTATGTAGTTAACATGTAATGAGAGACCTGGGGACACAGGGTGATAGATATCCTGCATTGGACAAACATGTGCTGTAGTGTTTACAGAAACATACCATATACCCACCTAATCATGAAGGCTGTCAGATCTACATAAGGGAAGGTCATTGTGGCTCTGCAGTCCTCCTGCATCAGTGGTACAATCGACTACAATAGCCCCTGTGGGATGTACCTCAGCAGACACCTCCATCAACTGTAAAGTCCCCAACAGTACCTCATCAGGAGTATCAATCAGCCTACACAGATGCCATGTGTTGCCTGTGTTGCTGGCATCAATAAAAATGCTGCACATAATACAATCTGAATGGCAGTGAGCTATGCACATGACAGACCTGAACCCCAGCACTGACTTACATAGGACAAGCTGTACTGTGTGATCCATAACACAGAAGCCACTCCCACCCATGAGTGAACCCTCAGCACAGGCTACCCATAGAGTCACTTATCAATCTTCCTCAATAGGAATCCTGATGGGTGGATGGGAGATGGTAGGTTTATCCTGGGTATCACTGTCATGTCACAGGTAGACAGAGGCACAGTATACTAACCATGACATATGTCATGGCAAACTCCCCTTACAATGTGTGTTGAAGGACAAACACACTCTCCAACTTGCATTAGCCATGGACTAGGGCACATCGCTAGTGTTTGCAATTGTACACCTATGTTGTGGAATACACTAACAATGTTGGACAAGCCTGGTGTAAGTAGTTCATATCTGAACAGAATGCAACATGGTCAGATGTACACAACTGGCCCCAACCAGGCTGTTGTGCCCACTATCGAAATGTAAAGCAGTGATAGCAGTAAAGCCCAGGTTACTGTCCACCACAGTCAAAGTACTGCCAGTACACTATACAGTACTACAGTGTTAGGTCAGTGTGAAAGGATGTTGACAACTGTATGCAAAGTATCCCATGCAAACACTGCAGGCACAGTATAATCCTGTTGTGTTCACACACAAAGCAGTTGTACAGTAACTACACAACATGACACACAACCCACAACCATGAACGGGTGATAGTTTGTGAAGTTCACACACATCCACAAATGTGGTGGGCTGCAGAGTCCAACATATGGAATGCTCACACTGGGCATGCTCACACACTTTGACAACATGCCATGGGAAGGCTGAACTGGGCATGCTCACACACTTAGTCCAAATCTTGGTTTAGCAGTGGGACACACATATCTGGTATTGTTATGTGTTATGCCAGGAACCAACCACATTACAGCAGTCTGCCCAGTGCACACAGTTAAATGACTACAGAGACATACGTGATATAGTGGATCCCTCCCATATGCAAACAGTTTCCACAGATGCAGAGGTTGTTCATACCAACAGGGAATGCTATGGCAATAAAGATATGCAAACAGTCTATCAGCAACAAATAATGTGCATTTGACAATTAAACATAATGGTGTAGAGGTCAACACTAGGCTGTTTGCCCTAGGGAATGACAGCTTAGCCATAGTGTGCTTGGTGTTTGCTTCCCCACAGGATGCACATTCCCCTTTCCAAACACAGATGATGTCAGCACCCTATAAGTACAACAGGAGAAATGAAACTTCCCAGTAATCCGAATAGCGCGCGCCGCTAATGCATCCGTCTCAAATGTCATTACATAGTTAGGTAGGGGTTCAAATCCTGCAAGTGCTCAGTGTGTGTGTGTGTCTGTGTGTGAGGTTGGTGTGTGTGTAAGTCTGTGTGAGGGAAATGTCCCTTTTGGCAAATAGGAAAAGACACTACAGGATGCACATTCCCTTTCTAAACACCGATGATGTCAGCACCCTATAAGTACAGCAGGAGAAAGGAAACCTCCCAGTAATGCGAATAGCGCGCTCTGCTAATGCGTCCATCTCAAGTGTCATAACCTAGCTAGGTAGGGGTTTGATTCCTGTGAATGGCAAGTGTGTGTGTGTTTGTCTGAGGGGGGTTAGTGTGTGAGGAAAATGTCCCTTTTGGAAACTAGGGGAACACACTACAGGATGCCCATCCCCTTTGCTAAACACCGATGATGTCAGCACCCTATAAGTAGAGCAGGAGAAAGGAAACCTCCCAGTAATGCGAATAGCGCACTCTGCTAATGCGTCTGTCTCAAGTGTCATAACATAGCTAGGTAGGGGTTTGATTCCTGTGAATGGCAAGTGTGTGTGTTTGTCTGAGGGGGGTTAGTGTGTGAGAGAAATGTCCCTTTTGGAAACTAGGGGAACACACTACAGGATGCCCATCCCCTTTGCTAAACACCGATGATGTCAGCACCCTATAAGTAGAGCAGGAGAAAGGAAACCTCCCAGTAATGCGAATAGCGCGCTCTGCTAATGCGTCCATCTCAAGTGTCATAACATAACTAGGTAGGGGTTTGATTCCTGTGAATGGCAAGTGTGTGTGTTTGTCTGAGGGGGGTTAGTGTGTGAGTGAAATGTCCCTTTTGGAAACTAGGTGAACAGACTACAGGATGCCCATCCCCTTTTCTAAACACCGATGATGTCAGCACCCTATAAGTAGAGCAGGAGAAAGAAAACCTCCCAGTAATGTGAATAGCGCACTCTGCTAATGCGTCCGTCTCAAGTGTCATAACATAGCTAGATAGGGGTTTGATTCCTGTGAATGGCAAGTGTGTGTGTTTGTCTGAGGGGGGTTAGTGTGGGAGGGAAATGTCCCTTTTGGAAACTAGGTGAACAGACTACAGGATGCCCATCCCCTTTTCTAAACACCGATGATGTCAGCACCCTATAAGTAGAGCAGGAGAAAGGAAACCTCCCAGTAATGCGAATAGCGCGCTCTGCTAATGCGTCCGTCTCAAGTGTCATAATATAACTAGGTAGGGGTTTGATTCCTGTAAATGGCAAGTGTGTGTGTTTGCCTGCGGGGGGTTAGTGTGTGAGGGAAGTGTCCCTTTTGGCAAATAGGATAAGACACTACAGGATGCCCATTCCCTTTTCTAAACACTGATGATGTCAGCACTCTATAAGTATAGCAGGGGAAGTAAAACCCCCCAGTCATGCAAATAGCGTGCTCTGCTAATGCGCCCGTCTCACGTGTCATAACAGTCAGATAGGGGTTTGAATCCTGCAATTGGCAAGTGTGTGTTTTTGGCTGAGGGGGGTTAGTGTGTGTGAGGACAATGTCCCTTTTGGTAACTAGGTGAACAGACTACAGGATGCACATTCCCCTTCTACACACTGTTCAGCAGACGGCCATGGCTCTGGCACAAGTTGTCTGTTGCTATGATGCCCCTTTGGAAGATGCTTGTGTCAGCTGGGGAGTCGATTATGGTGTCCAGTTTGCAGTCATCTGCATATTTGGACAGCCACAGTTCATCCATGTTGGCCTGTACCTCCAATAAATATGTACCAAACAAGAGGGTCCCAGGACTGAGCCTTCTGGGACACAACCTGTAACTGTTATGGGGTCTGGCATGGCTCCAGCAATGCTAACCATGTGGGTTCTGTTCTTGAGCCACTGTGCAATCCATCTAGTGACATAGGGGCTTATATTTAAGCTGGTGAGCTTCCTAGAATGCCCAAGTGGGGTATTGTTGCGGCGTTTGCAAGGTCCAGGTAGGCTGTGTGAACCACCTTCCCTTCGGCAATGGCCTTGGTGACTGTAGCAAAGAAATCAACCGGGTTACACCCGATAGTGCTGGTGTGCTCTCAGTAGCCCTGAACCAGGCATCTGTTACTGCACACATATCGATGTTTCCCATGCCAAGGAGTGTTTTGGGTGCATGCATCTGGAGGTTTAGACATCTGGCGTTGGGTAGCATTGCTCTTAGTGTCTTATCCCTTGTGATACCTATGAAGGTGGGTTTGTCATGTGAGCCCTGCCTAACATAGGCACTATGGGGGTAGCAAGAGGCTTTGCCAATATCTGATAGGCCAGGGGTGACAGGTGCAGGCTGTCCCTAGCAAAGCAGGTAGTTCAACAGGAGATGGATGTGTGAAGGTGTAGTGCCTGTGACTACCTAGCAGTAGCATATATGACTGCTCACGTGGACACATGCCAGGCAGGTCATATGCACTGTGTCACAGGCAATGTACATGTGAACAGGTCAAACAGTGGCAACCTGTCAAGTGGGACATGGCCATACATATAGTAGGCTATGCAGATGGCACTAGGAGTCCACAGAAGCTCTATAACTATGCATTGCAGGTGTGATCGGTATTCCAGGGTAATTGCAAGCAAACATGCATGCAAACAAAGGTACAGTGAACAGGGCTCCATGTAGTCCATTGTACAACAAACAAGCTGTACCAGTTCCATAAGGTAACACTGCAAATATGCAGGCGCTATGCACATGTACATGGAAATACACTGGTCAGATGGCTAGGGTCCAGTCTCAGTGCACACAAGTGTACGGAACATGCATGTACTGTCAGGATGTACAATAACTGGATAGAAACCCATGTGCCCATACCTGCAGTAATACACATGTCAAATAACAGACACCGATCCTTCTCTCAGTGGTGCCATACTTAGTAGGATGTATGCTCCCTGGCCTGCCACCACAGTATCCCTGACATATATGGGGACTCTCCCTCCTGTGACAGTTCGTTATGTGTGTTGGTGCTGTCTAGCATGGTATGAGATGTGTGCATGCAGTGCTAGTGTGCTCCTGTGTGTCCTGTACCAGTTGTGTAGTTCTGCACACATATCAACATCCTCACACATCTGCATTGCAGAGTCTAGTGTGGGCAACATGCCACTTGCAATTTACATGTCCATCATTGTGTATTACTACATTCATTACCCATCCCTGTGCTACCTATGTATGTAGCCTGCCGTTGACATCATTACCACCAGTATACCAACATGTGCAGATGATACACTATGGTACTTACCATGGGTGTAGACAACAGGACATGACAATCACACAAATACTGCATCAGGCATGCTGTGATATACCCACAATTAATTCAGCACACAGTACTGTTAACAACATGATACTATTACTACACATCTATGTGGTCACCCTGTGCATCAGCAACATGTTAACCTGTACCTGCACAGTTGTTACAGAATGCAGGAGGTGGCACAGTTTCATCATATGCACAGGGTGTGAACTTGGTATGCCTGGGTCAGCCACCCATACCACCAATTGACATGTATGTGTATGTGTGTTGGTGAGGGACAGCAGTAGAAGGTGGGGCAGTGTTGATGCAGTGTGTGCGTATGCGGTAGCCCTAGGTGTTGTTATTTTGCATGTGTGTATGGATGCACACAGTTCCACCTCATGGCTGCCATATACTGCTGTTTGTGGACAGCCACAGACTGTACCTGCCAGGTCATACAGATCAGTGTCTCTGGCCACGGACACGGTACCTGTGCCTTGCAGGGGTGCTACGGACCGTATCCGGTACCAACCCAGACTGGGTACTGTCATCAGAAGCAGGTGTTCGTTGACTGGACACAGAGCCCTGTCGGGCCTGGCCAGAGCCATGTGCACGTGGTCTCCTGGGGCGGTCTGATGACAGCACAGACCCAGCATTGCTGGGGCTGCTGCTGGCACTACGGGGGCGGCTGCGGCCCTGTTGTCGTCCACGCCGACTGCCAGCTACTGCTGTTGCTGGCATACGGCCACGTCGATGACGCAACCGCCCACCATCACCCTGGCTCATGGACATGTAGTTGTGGAGCCGGTGTAATATGTCCCCACAACGTCTGTCTACGACGTCGGTGAAATCACGGATGGCGGCTGCAATGTCACACATACCGTCGGTCATGGCTGCGCGACATGCTGCCAGCTCCCTCAGACCCTGTCTGGTGTACCGTTCCATACGTGACTGTGCCTGCATGACAGTCCGAAACATAGCTGAGGTTGTAAGACCTCTGTGGGCACATCTGCCAGGGGCAGTATGCCCATGGATGCTCCCACGAGAACCCCTGGACATCTGTCTGTGTGGTACCATCTCTGGGCCATGCCCATGGCTGCTGTGTGGGGAAGCATGTGCCGCAGATACCACATTACCCTGGTCAATGCCCACTGTATGCTTTCCATCACCTAGGGACAGTGGTGACAAGGGGTGTATTGGCAGGATAACTGTGCGCATGGATGGGGTCGACAGCTGTGTACTGTCAATTGGCTGACCAATGGCGGACCCTGGCATACCGTCCTGTGCCATTACACCAATGTCATCAGTAGCAGTACCCACGGCACCTGACTCAGGTTCCCTGCTAGATAACACCAGAGCAGCAACAGAACCTGTGGGAAGGAAACAGGAAACACAGTTTACAATGTCTACACACTGCCAGCGATGCACACATGCACAGGTGCACACATGCACACATGCACACATGCACACATGCACACATGCACAGGTGCACAGGTGCACACATGCACACATGCACACATGCACAGGTGCACACATGCACACATGCACACATGCACAGGTGCACAGGTGCACACATGCACACATGCACACATGCACAGGTGCACACATGCACACATGCACACATGCACAGGTGCACACATGCACACATGCACAGGTGCACACATGCACACATGCACACATGCACACAGTTTCACACAATTGAACAGTACTCAGTATGCGTGATATTGACACACAGACACAGACACACCTACATGCATACAAGGGGCACCACTAAGTGTGCCAAAAGGTACTATTACTATCAACAACTTTACAGGTAATGTAAATAGACACTCACCAGCATGGATAGGCTGCAATGCAGTGATACCGGAGGGTCCTGCAGACATGAGGAAACTAATGTTAGTGGGCACAACTGTGCCAATGTTACTGAGTATGATACAGGTCAGGAGTACGACAGTTGCCTTTCAAAGGTCTGCAGCTAATATTGCGGATATCACGCTTGCACATTATATACTATGGTGGCAGCTACAAACAAAGGACACACCACACACATGCATTAACTACCAGTGTACACAACAGTCAACTACACATATGACATATTACCTGCACGTTCAGTGTCCTGCTGTTGTGCGGCTCCAGCCTCCATCATGACGCATGTCTGCTGCTGTTGTTGTTGCAGGTGGACTGGAGCCACTACACTCAGGAGCAGTCCCTCCAGTCTGGTGAGTGGGGGATGTGTAGCCACCCCACCACCTGTGGCGACCTGTTGCCTGTGGATATCTGACGCACGCTGACGGACATGTCAAATCAAATCACTGCAGTGATGTCGTACCTGCTCATATGTCCTATTACGCATGCCTATATCATTTACCCGACAGACAAGGTCCTGCCACAGTGCAGCCCTCACCTGCTGATTCTGGCTGGTGCGGGAAAAGAGTGTTGCATAGTCCCGCACCAGGCTCTGGTGTATCTCCTCATCCTCAGCCACGGAGTAGGTTGGATGTCTTGGGTGGGCCATGTACCTGGGAAAAAAGATAACATGGTATCAGCAATCTATGTTGGCAGACCTTGGCACACATACTACACATGCTACTTGACTGTCATGATACCACATATCACACATATGTAGCATCTGTCTGTCTATTGGTGGATACACATGTAGATGGCCAGGTATCAGTGCTCGGCCAGCAACTGTTGTACAGTACCTGCCAGGCTACGTACGACATACTACTGAACACCAGCAGTCAGAACACCAATTCAGGTGAGGTGCACCTCCTCACTCTGGGGGTTTGTGTCTAGGTACTGTATGGCGATCGGCGACTACTCTGGGCTGACCACACCCTGCTTGCCCTGGATATACATATCCCACCTCCACCACCAGCACAGATGGCTACAGTGCACAACATTACAGATACAGACGTTACACTTTGTAACAGTGATATGGTATCCTTACAGCCCACTGGGCCAGTGTCTGAGACAACCCACAATGCTGACCCCTACACAATTGCTTTCTACAGACATCTCCAAGACCGCATGGCTCATGCATTCCCATATATGGCCAGGACACTGTCCACAAAGGGACAGCATCCTGTCCGGCGAACCCCAGCCATATACTGATTGTATTACAGTTGATGTAAGCTACTGCAAGACAGAGCATCAGTCTCTGAAGGGAGGGTATGTCTGAGCAGCACTGGTAAGGATCTATTTCCCATCACACTGACTACATGGGCAATGTTGAGTGGGACGTCAAGCGTGATACTGCAGATGACCAGGAGGCCTACCTGACCTATGTTAGCGACCTGGTCAGGAGCCATCCTCTATGCCCATGGGTAGTATACTACACATATTTCACCGACACCACAGCTAGACGACATTGTGGCGGACAGGGTCAGTGCAGGTGTCACCCCGCCCTCCCCCTGTATTAAGGCATGGTTATCCCTGCTGACCCTAACCTCAAGGTCATCACAGATATCCAGGTGAGAGACACCCACAGGTCAGCAGAATACACGACATGGACGGGACCTGCTGGTATCCCCAGTTGCATGCTACATAACCTCTGACAGGCGCTAAACACACATATAGAGGTGCTATGTTACACTACCTTGACTACAGGGTATGTACCTGTACACTGGCGCACAGCACCAGTGGTTCCACTCCATGCAGGAGGCACCTCACCATACCAAAACAATACAACACAATACATGACATTGTAATACAAAACTATACAATATGCTAATGCCCCCGTGTCTACAGCAGCGTACTGTTCTGCTAACCTGACCATTGTGACACATGTGGTGTGATGGTACCTGCTGCCGTCACACAGTTACACAGGGTGACACATATGGCATATTACCTATCTGAGTAACATGCAGCAGGGGTATGTGTGACATGTACACATGGGGAGTCTCACATCTTAACACTGTGTGGTTTGTTGCAGGGTGTGTCCTGTCTGTGAGTCTGAACCCGTACCTACACATGTGCACACTATTGCAGTGGCACAGACGACACACAGCACACAGGTAGGTTGTGGATGGTGGGCGGTGGTACAATGCCTGTTGGACATCTGTCATGGGTGTGACCTCCATATGTGCATCTGGGGGTGGTAACCTGTACGTGGGCAGCATATGTGTACTCTGTGGTGTTGACAGTCACTGTGCAATGGTACTGTGTTTGGGTGCATTGTCACCGTGTTGTACATGTCACTGTGTCCTTCTCCATATCTGTTGCTGTCGTGTGAGGTCCATACCATGGCATCCATTACATGCTGTGGGGGGGTACACCGACCTACATGTCCATGCCTGACTGACCATGTGTGCGGACACATACCATGTTCAGCTATTCCAGGGATAGTGTGCCACTGTGACTATCATTGGGGCCACTATTGTACACATGTCTGACCCTGACCACCCCTGACACATCCAGTGGTGGGCGGACACTCATTTATATGGTGGTTACCTGTGTAGGTGATCTGGACTGTGGTATGATACTCCGGATGTGACACTGGTGTTCACTCCGTGCCTTTGTCACCAGGCACCTGTTGCAATAGATCTGTACACATGTGCCTCGCTCCAGCTCTGTATACATCTCTCTCACTCTCTCTCTATACATATATATATGTATTAAGATATGTCTATATGTCTATTTATATATATATGTACATATGTCTGTATACATTTGCACATATATATATATTGATGTGCATATTCTGCTGTAGATGTGGGGGGGTGCAGAGGGGGTGTGGGCGACAGGGGGGGGCAGGCTGTGTTGCAGGTCATCATATACAATCATACCTGTAGGTGGTCAGATCAGTCTGTCTATGTATATGTATCTACATATATCTATCTCTGCATGTGTGCATTACATAGATATGTCGCTACAATATTCTATCAGCATCTGTCTATGTAGTCCTACATCTCTCTCTCTCTATGTATGTATACATATATGCATATCATATGTATATATATATACATATAAGATATATACACATACATATGTTGACATAACTACATAGCCATATGTTGGACAGGTATGTCAGCATATATGTCTACCTTACTGTATACACACACTAACATACTGCTAAACATACATAGCTGTGTAATCTAATTAGTACATGGCAGTACAACCTACGATAAAACGACATATATATGTGCACATAGATGCTCACACATACAACTGTATGTACAGCCTTCACTGATAGGTGCTGTATATCCCCTGCCCATTACACATCTTCATATACATATGGATACAGCCCAATAACACATATGGAGGGTTCACAATATGTACACCTTGATAGTATTACTTTACAGTACCTGTGTTTGTCACAGCTGCGTCTGCTACTGTCTGGCTCTCTGTCCTGCTGCTCCACTTCACAGTTGCAGCTTCCAGGTAGCTGTTGCTGGGGATTCCTGTCTGTCTGCTTAGTTGCAGTCTAGTTCTGGGTGTGGTTCTCCCTCTCTCTCTCTCTCTCTCTCTCTGTCTCTCTGTCTCTCTGTCTCTCTGTCTCTCTGTCTCTCTGTCTCTCTCCGGGTGCAATGTAATTATTGCATGCGTGGACATGGAATACAGCATACTTTTGTAGGTATCTGCATATGCCCATGTGATGGCCTCTGCACCAATTGTTAGCCAGCATTTGCTAATTGCATGCAGCCTGTTGTGTACTGATTGCAGTTCTCACTGTGATTTCAGAACTGTGCTATAAAAGGGTGAGTGAAATAGGCGTAGCCCTTTCAGATGTTAATGGCAGGGACCATGCTGTTATGCTGTGGACAACATTCTGTGAGTGTAAAGGTTGGTATCTCTAATTTTACTCGGTGGGTTGTGGGTTAACATTCCTCCATTCATTTCTCCAGTTTCCTGTACTGACTGTGTATGTACACTAACAACTACTACTATTGTTGATGTGTGTGTGTGTGTGTGTGCTTTCCTTTCACCTTTGCTTGCACTCTGTTGCTACGTCTTCAATAGTTGCCCTTTACTGTCAGTACTGGTGTGCCTGCTAGGTGTCTTGACTGTTGTGTGCTGCTGTAGCTTTCCTATTTCCCATGTACATTCACACCCTGGAATGCTTGCTATATCTGCTAGGGTGTTACAGCATGCAGTGTGGTCTGGCCATGGTGTGGGCCTTGACATCTATTAGCATATGTGGGTATGCTGCTGAGCAGGCCCCAGAGGCTTTCAGGTTCACCAGTTATGTGCCTCATGGAATGGTACATATCAGTGGGGTGCACCCATTAATATGTCTGGTATGCTGCAGTTGTGACTGTGGGTTAGCATGAGCATAGGTATTACTACACTTTTTCTGCCATGCAGTGGTGAATACTTTCCGGACTCCATAGTTACCATTGCATGTGTTACACCTTTCTGCCTACTGTTTGTACATTTCACATGGGGTCTGTGGGGCATCCCTGTAAGACATTCACTGTTGCTATGTCTAGGTTCTTAACTATTCAAATATGGTGGTGTTGGACCCGTCATGTGTACAGATATTTGCAGGCTGTCCACATTTCTGCCTCATAATTTGGTCATTATCTCATGCACACCTTTATCTGGCAAGCCAGTCTGGGCTCAAGTCCGAATATGGTGACAAACATTCAAGTTCCAGACTGCATACCCTTCCAAACATCCCACAAGGTGTAGACCCTGTTACTTTCTGAACTGTCTGCATTTGTTGTAACTTTATTTGTAATGTGTCCCTGGTTTTGGGCCTTTGCTCCACATATTTTATTACTTGGTCCGGATGTGTTCCTGTAAGAGGTTGTGGGGTATGGGCAGTGCTTATCCTGCTGTGAGTATGTGTGTGTCTTGCAAGGTGCTATGGTGACATTATTACCTACTAGCTTCCAACTAGCATGGCTGTTTCTGTTCACACACTACTATTATGGAAATCCACCAGTTTTGTTTGTGATTCTAAATGTCATGCTTTGTGTACTACACATCTATATTCCCTTTACATTCATTCCTACTGTTAAATGATATATTTACTTTAGCACAGTGTTTCTATATAAGAGTCATGGCTTAGTGGTAAGTCATGCAGACTATAGTTGCCAAGGTCCTGGGTTCGGGACTCACAGTGGGATTTTATTTTTCTTTTGAACTGAGTACGGGACCTGTCAATCAAAGTGAATAAGGCACTTTTAAGCAGTTGTAACCGGGTTAGCGCTGGGTTGCACGGAGCTCACGCATGCGCACTGGCGGTTAGCTCCGCGCACACCCGGTTACAACCGCTTAAACGTGCTTACTCTTGCGCATACCCACGCTATTTTCTTTGAAAGAAAAGAAAACGAGGAGACAGGAAAGTGGTGAAAAAGGGGTCACAAAGAGGGTAAGACAGTAGGGCAACAAGCTTGGGATGTGCAGGAGGGATGTAGGTAAGGCCCATAGCTGCCCATTTCTTCAGCAGCAACAGCTGTGCATATGTATGTAATTTGGTGTAACATTTGAAACCTTCCACCCCTGAGAGAGGTGTCAGGACAACAATAATACCTGTTGTACAGCAAATTGGAATTGATGGGTTCCATGTCCAGTAGACATGTGTGCGGAATGGGCAGCTATGTATGGGGCGTAATTTTTTTGTGGGTACAGAGTGCCCTTTTTTTTCAGGTGAGAGTGGTATGTCAGGTGAAGGTAGTCGGTACAGCTGGGGAGGTAGGTTGGATAGGTTAACAGACAAGACAAACAAGACGCATACAGGGGCGGTGTATGACACGTGTGGGGGGGTTACACAATTGACGGGGACGGAGGTTGGGATGTCCAGAGCCCATGAGCCCACAGATGGCAACAGTGGAACTGATATCCCCACCCATAGGCAGTTGCCACTGTTCCTTCACTGCCCAGGACGGGGCTGTGCTGGGGGCTGTGTAGGTGGGGCAACGGGCAAGCCCGTTAGTTGTGCCACCTGTGCCTCGAGCTGGCGTAGGGGCTCAAGGACAGAGTCCCGAATCTCCCTACGCACCACAGTCCGGACGCTACGGAGGGTGAGTGGTGGATCTTATCCGGCCACACTTGCAGAGGGGGGGGCGAGCCCCGTCCCCTGCAGCGCTTCCACCCGCAGGTGGCACAGGGCCACCGGAGGAGGGTCCGGACTCGGCACTAGTGCCAGGTGCACTCGCCATCTGAGGTGGGAGAGGTGGGTCCGCCGGAACCCGCCTTCCCTGTTGTTCTATGTTTTGCATTATGTCATGACAGTTTGGGTTAGTGACATATAAATACCATTCACAGTTAGTTGTAACAGCATGCATTAGTATTCCCATTAACCACACACCCAGTTATTCACACCATTGAACAGCGTGCATAGCACATGCATAATTTGAACAGTAATACACCGTCCAACAACATGCAGGGTTGATTGATGGCAACAGGCCATCAGGTGTGGATGTATGAATGGGGCGGATGCATCAACAGACATGCAAATATATATGACCCAACAGGACAGATGTCCAGGGGTGGTAATTGTGATTGCACATACCATTTTCCCGTGGAATGGATTATAGATGGTTAGAGGGTGGGGTAAATCAGACATATTATTAACACCTTCGAATACAACCACATATGCTGTACATTTCTAATAGCTACAGTTATATACACACTACTGTTCTGACTACAGTGTCCTATATGTTAACTACTTAACCTTGCAGATGGGACTGTTACTGCAACATAACTCTACATTTTATTGCTGTTCATACACGATTCATATCGAAGTTTGTGCAGATACATCTCCTGTTAACTGTTCTTTCTATAACTGTAGACAGGTGTGGATGTTTGGTATATCAGACAGTCATCCTATCTGCATATTTCAGACTGGGAGCAGCATATCCAGATTTTGGTGTACACATTCCACATGCAGCAACACTTTGAACAGATGTTTCTGTTTGGTTTTGGGTCTCACATGCATTTAATTATGTCCTGACTGCAGTATAGTTTATTCAGGGGTTATTACTACTGTAGTGCTGTATTCCTGACACTTTCTCACACTCTCTCACTTGCTTTCATGTTACTATTCAGACTGGTACTTCTAGGCTTTATTGACATGTTTTAACAGAAATTATTACAGTTCTTTCCAGCACTCTCACTTCTGTCATGTTTCAGTATTTCCACAGGAATATATCTCACACAGGTGAATTCATCCTCTTCTGCAGCTATACTTTACCTGCTGCTGCAGTTTGTGTACTATTTTCTTACAGGCAGGGCAGTTTTATTTAAAAATATGTGTTGGACAGTCTCATGATTAGGTTCAACTTACAGGCTGGGAACTGTTGTAATCAGGCAATACTTGCATACACTTTCACACTCTGTGAGTTGCAGATTTAATTCCTTCCTGGCTACACTGCACTCTTATGCTAACTGTCATACATTTATATATCTTTACAGTTACTAGTAGTGGATTACTGACCTGCCTGGTGGCAACCGCACCAGCCTATCAGCATAGGCTCTGCGGTTCGCAGAACGGACACCTGCAGCTGTAATATAAATGAAGTAATATTGGAATACACATCTCCATGATTTCAGGTAGTTTAACTTTCTACAAACATAATTAATTTATACTTACTCAGTGGTGGGGCGTTGGGTGATTGCCAGGCCTCCTGGATCCAACGGTTCAGTTGGTCCTGCTTAGGTCTCTTCAGGTCCGCATGGTGGTGACGGACCTGCTCACCTGTCCTAGGAATTCCTGTGGCACTGGTGAGTTCATGAGCCCACTGGTCCCACGCCTCAGCCTTGTACGCTCCCCAAAGGACCTGGCCCTGCATGAGTTGGGCCTCATGGTTGTGGACTAGGAGCCAGGCCATGTACCTGGACTCCTCAACACCCCACCTCTGCGCTCGGAAGCGACTACCCTCACCTACACCTGACATTCTAACTGCAGGTCTGTTCTACAATCGTTTATGCTGTGTATTCCTGCCTATGGGGCTTATATAGTCCGTTTTTCCCGCACATATCTGTGATTGGCCAGTTTGGAATTGTATCAACTTCAGTAAACCTGCATTGTCATGCTGTAGTTTGTATTCATTCCTATATATGAGCTAATATTGCATTTCTAGGAACTGCTGTCATGGCTTAGTGGTTCTGTACCTTGACTATGGTGTATAGTATCCTGGGTTCGAACCTGGCCACTGCTTTTTATTTTTCAGGACTGTCTAGACATGTTGAGGGGTGTGTCTGTGTAAAGGCATTTTGGATACAGCTTGCTCACCGTTGCCCGTCGGTTAGCTCGTTTGCGCGGTGCGCAGCTCCGCGCAAACGGGGTACGCCGGTTTAACACTCATCTGGCTATTGGCACGCATATGCCGCTTAGCTCAATTAGGGGCACATATATTTAGCGTGGTAAACCACTGCTCGGCTACAGGCACTCATTTTGCACCAGTTAAACCTATGCTTATCTACGGGCACATAACCTCACTCTGTTGAACTGTAGCTCAGCTATGGGCATATCTGGCAGTTTATATTCATTTCTTAGCTCACATTTATTCAATATAAATAGGCTGTTACATTGCATTTTACATATATTCTGGTTTTATGTGTACATATATGTGTCAGAGACTTGTTTCATGCTTATTTTGAGAAAAAAAAAAAGTTGTGGGGGCTCGAACCATGAATGCCTGCTCTGCAGTCGGCATCTCTACCACTTCGCTATTGCTTCCTGGATTATTTTGCATATGTAGTTCTTATATGCTTTCCCACTGACTGCTAACTGTAGCTGCGCTACGGGCACACCCGCGCAAACGAGCGCACTCACGGTTAAACATCTTTACAATTTAAAAAAAATATGACATGTACATTTATATTTCTTTTATGTTTAATAGTCTGTAGGGGCATGTGTTGTGTTGTGTTTATTCACATTTCCGTGGACTCTGTTGTGGGTGTGTACTTTGGGCACTTTTAGACTTCTGGGGGCGTGTCCGCTTGCAGGGCGCAGCCTACGGACACGCCCCCTACTGTCTTACACGGCCGTGTTCGACTTAGGTGTGATTCAGCATGCTCTCATGAATATGCAGAGCATGCTGACATCACTCAGTTTAACTGCAGCCTCCGTGTAAGAGTTATAACTCTTACATGGAGGCTTCGTGAATCCTGGGGCATATTTTTGCAAAGGCACTGGAGTACAGGGAGTCACTTGAACAATTCTTGCTTTTAGATATTTCAATTAGTGCTTTGTTGGTGGATCTTACAAGATGATTGTTAGTGTAGTGATTTAGTAGGCCTTCTACAGCTGGAGTTTTTTCAGGGTCATATAGGATCTGATGAGGAATTGTAAGATAGTTATAGGTCAGTAAGTTTGGTAGTTCTATCTAGGATAGTTGTTTGAGGGCAAGACAATGGTGGGTCCTGAAAGCTGAGTTAGCAACAAACTTTGCAATTTTGTTATAAAAGCTAGTTAATTTATTTAAGTCTCCTTTGTCTTGGTTAGTCAGTATGGGGTAAGCATAGAGAAGTGTAAAGAGTAGGTGGGTTTTTGCGATGGTGGCTCTACTGTTATTGGTGAGGTTGTTTTTGCAACTGTAGAGGGTGCCAAGTTTTTTTATGTACTTTTGTTATTGTTTGTGCTATATGTTTGTTGAATTTCGTGTTGTTATCTATGATAACTTCTAATAGTTTGGTTTGTGAAACTGGTGATATGGGGGTATAGTTCAAGGAGATTATTTTAAATGAGGGAATGGGGTCTGTAGCTTTTGAAGGATGAAATAGCATTAGTTGTGTTTTTGTAGGGTGAAGTATTAGTTGTGAGTCAGACAATCACATTTCTATGGCAGTAAAGGATTCTTGGGTAATTTTCTGCAGAAGTT
Organism: Protopterus annectens; assembly: GCF_019279795.1. Taxonomy (NCBI): domain Eukaryota; kingdom Metazoa; phylum Chordata; order Ceratodontiformes; family Protopteridae; genus Protopterus; species Protopterus annectens. Next base: position 528,879,397 of record NC_056728.1, on the reverse strand, counting down.
AAAGATGGGGCAGAGCAGATTAATGTGTAGTCATCAGCATACTGGACCAGACTGGCATGGAGAGTGGCTTTGTGAAGATCATTGGTAAATATAGTGAAGTGGAGAGGTCCAAGGATGGATCCTTGTGGGACACCTAAGGTTACTGGGAGGAGAGGAGATAGAGAGTTTTGCCATTTTATGGGTTGTTGAGTGTAAAGATAGATATTTTTTGAACCATAATAGTGTGGAGTTACTTAGCTTAAGTTTAGAGAGTACAGTTAGGAGTTTGGAATGGGAGATGGTGTTGAATGCCTTGGAGAGATCGAGAAAGATAGTGGAGACTAGGTTACCGTTGTTCCATTGTTGATTTATGGCATTGGAGAAGCTAATAAGGGCAGTGATAGTGCTGTGATTGGGTTCTAAAATCATGTTGTGTGCTGGCAAGGAGAATATTAGTTAGGAAACAGTTGGTCAGTAATTAGATAGTTCGGTTGAGTTGCCACCTTTATGAAGCAGTATTATGTGTGAATGTTTCCAGAGGATTGGGATGCATTGTTCAGAGAATGACCTATTTATTAATAGGAGACAGGGTAAGAGATGGCCTTGGATGTGATTTTGAGGTATTCTGCTGGGAGTTTATCAGCTGTTAGGGTTGTGGGTTTAAATTTTGTCAAGTAGTTATAAATTGTTTCGTTGGTACCAGTTGTAGAGATAAGCAGTTTTTATATGTGGTTGAGGCATTGGTATTAGGATATGTTGTAGGGGAAACAGGCATTTGTGAGGTTTAGAATGGATTTGGTGAAGTACTGGTTAAAGTGAGTGGCAGTATTCTCTGTGGTGGTATCAATATTTGGGGGTGGAGTACTGATTTTCCCTGGTTGTAGGATTTTATTGATGGCCACTTATAATTTTTGAGGGTTAGATTTGTGTTTTGCATGGCTGTCTGAGTAGTGATTTTTTTTTGTACAGTCTTATTTGTTTTTTGGCCTTGTTTCTTAGTTTGAGGTTTATCTGTCTGTCTTCATTAGTTTTGTGGTGAAGCCATGCTTCCTATGCCTTATCTCTGGGTTTTAGGAGAATTCAAGTTCTTTTAGTGAGCCGGGGGCATACTTGGACTTTGTTTTTACTATTCTCGTAGGGTCAAGGTGATTTAGTATGCTCAGAAAAGTAGAGTTAAGTAATCTATGGCATTATCTATGGAGAGATCTGAGAGAGGTGTCCAATTACAGCGAGTAAGTGTAGTTATGAGTTCTTGGGGTTTGAAATTCTTTGTATAACAAATTTGTTGAAAGGAGGTTGTTTTTATTGCTTTAACTTGTCTAAGAATGAATGTAGAGAGGTGGCCGCTAAGGGTGTCATGGAGGGATTCAAAGTGTCAGAGTATTAGAGTGTGATAGGTTAGGACGGTTTGTAAGGATCAAATCTAGTATAGACTATTTCTTGGTTGATTTATCTAATCTGGTGAAAATATGGATTAATTGAGAAAAGCTGTGGAGGTTTATGTGGTTAGTGGGGAGGGGGGAGTTGCAGTTGAGAAGTCTACATTAAAGTCACCTAATATAACTTTTTCTTGTTATGGGAACACATCTTGAGATGTCTCCTTGTGAGTAAATGAATGAAAAAAAAATCAAGGCACTGCAACTCTTTGCTCCCTCCACCAACCATAGCTCTTAATGTCCATGATTTTGATGCTTCATGGTGAGCTAATTTTTTTTTTAAATAAACCACTGAGAATTAATTTTATTTCCAGATCATTAAAAGTCTCATAACTCTTACCATTTCCTGAATCCATACTGATGGACTGCCTGTTGCTGTCAGCACCAGTGCTGTGTCTCTTTCATAGCTGTATGTTTCTCACTCACTTTCCTGTGCCCTCATGCACACACACACACACACACACACACACACACACACACACACACACACACACACACACACACACACACACACACACACACACACACACACACACACACACACCCACACACACACACACACACACACACACACACACACACACACACACACACACACACACACTTTTCTGTTTTATTTATTGATTTTTTTTTCATTTTACAATTTCTAAACTTCTGGTTAGTTAGCATAAAGAATGGCAGTCATTTCTTTTTTTTTTATATTTGAGTTTCATGATAGCTTAATATACTGCCATACAGCAGGGGACGTGCATTTCAGAGTGCATTACCTGTACATTGACATCTTGCTGGAGACTGATCATTCTGAACCACAGTGACAAAGTACAGGAGGGACATTCTCAGAAGTATCTTAATATGTTACCACCAGATAGAAACAATTGACTCAATGTTCAGAAGTATTTCCGTTTTCTAAACATTGCTCTCATTTAAACATTCTACCATGATATGTTTGTTCTCTTAATCTTCCTTCCCTTTTGCAGTCTAAAAATGGTATATTTTGTTTAACCAGATTGTCTACTTTTATACACTAAGCCAACTTTCCTTGGCATTGAGTAATGATATTATTCCTTCATAGCTTTATAGCTTCATTGGTAGTTTTGTAGAACAATCTAAATCATCTTTCTAGTGCCTACTGCCTAGAAGTACAGTAATAAATCTAAAAGACTAAGTGAAGCTAATACGGTAAGAGGATCCTTCCTGAGCAATATTTATCTACTAAACTGAATCTTTTGAAAACTGTACCCAGGATAGTGTCCTGCTTGGTGCTGAAGTCAACATGCTGTGAATAACCATACTGGAAAAGTAATAACAAGATCTTCATTGCACCTTCATGGAGCAAAGATTACCCCAATTTACTGATGGGATATTTAAATCTCTACCTAATAATGTTCTTCAAACTGGCATAACATTTATTTGTTCCTCACAAAAAGCTTCATAACAATGAGTTTCAAATTTTTAGAATCCTATAAAAGTCAGCTATTGAGATTATGAAGAAGCTGTCATATTTCATATACTGTAATTACTACCGAGTACTATAGTGTTTGTTTGGCATGGACTATAACACTCCCAGTGTATGAATCCCTTCTATATTTTTGTTATGCACTAAACCCGTACTGCGGTGGTGGTGCTGCAGTAGCGTTGTCGCCTCACAGTTAGATGTTGCCCGTTCGATTCTCAGTTAGAGCGTCTTCTGTGTGGCGACATACGTGAATGGGCGTTCCTTCATTGAAGGGTGTGCATTTGGCCCGGCAAGCCAGTACGTAAAAATCTACTGCCAATCATTAGCGGACCGGAGTTCCGCTGTTGCGACCCCTAACTGGGAAAAGCCGAAAGACACAAACTAAACCCGCCTGTAGTAATTCAATGGTTAATAATAGTAAACCATGCATTTGTTACAGTGCTAACATCCATTTGTTCTTATGCTAAAATATTATTTTTTAATTTATTTAAACTCCTGATAGTACTTAATGTGAATATTTATACTGGCTTGTTGTACCTGGGCTCCTTTCATTAGTTTGATCAAGGGAGTTTCAAAAAAAAGATTACACCAATTTGGTTATATTTCATGGCAGGATTTTTTTACCCACATGGCTAAGGAAAAATTTTCACAAATAACCTTGAATAAAAAAAATCCCCAATACTAACATATTTATTTTTATTCTTACATACTAGTTCTCTAATCATACTATTCATTTCACTTACATTTTGGTTAGCAAAGCCAATAAGATATTAACTATTTTCCTTTCAAAATAAAATATTGTCTCAGTAACTATAATACTATTTTTTTATGAAATATTCCTTATATCATTATTCCCTGTTACCACGGTTGCTTATTTTAACTTCAGTTACATATACATAGTAGTTTTTTAAAGCCAATTTTTATATCTTTAAAACTGCACCCTCCAAGATATGCTATTGATGTTTGTTCTCTCTTAATTCTTGCTAAGACATGTATTTCTTTCAGGAATGAGACTAAAGTGTCTTTCTTCAGTTCTTCCTAGATATCATTTTACCACTGTCGGTAATGTATTTATCTTACATGTTGCCTTTTTTAATTATTCATAAACAAATTCACTGCATACACAAACTTAACATCATTGCTTCTACTTAGTTAATGCCAATGGGTCTCTAATGTTCTTTTTTTAATTATTCATATTCTGGTTGTTGTACATTGCAGTCCTCAAAGACAGACGGTCCACTATGACCTCCCAGTTAATCTAATTCTAGAACAGAGTTTCTCTCTAGTGCTATACATATCTTCTTTCTGTCTTCTTCTACTATAAAATCTGTCTCTGTACAAAAGGTATCCACGCTATTTTGAACTGGTACATCTATACTGGGTAACTCATTGTTAGGTATATCTTCATACTTTGTTTTCTTCACACACACACACACACACACACACACACACACACATACACACACACACACACACACGCACATAATGGATTTCACATGTCTTGCTCATTATGGAGTACTGTTTTAGTAATCACCTTGTTTTTCTTTTACAAGTGCATTTCATCTTGAGTGGAGTTTTGTAACCACATTGTAGTGTCCATAAACTGTTTCATTGCTTAATGTTTGGCTGCATATGCAGTTAGGTAAATGTCAAAAGATAATTTTAAATTCAGAATGTGCTAGTTTCAGTTCCACAGTCAAGTGCAAATACCTGCACTATTGCAATCTGATTAAACTTTGGGCCTGCTGCAAAATGCTTTCTCTCAGTGTAAGTGACTTACTCTGCTGTAGTGTCTTACACTGAGAGTGTGTTTCCTGGTATCTGGCTCGAAGTCTAAGGCAATTTATAGATAGGTCATACACACATGTATGCCGTTCACACAAAGAGCAAGTCGTTTGGAATCAGGGCAGGCTTACACTTGAGTAAATCACTTACACTGAGAGCAATTCTTGGAATTTGGCCCTTTTGTTTCCCCAGAAATGTCAAGCAGCTATAGAGCAATCAAAAGATTTTGATTTTTCTTTTATAAAAGGATCTTGGAATGGCTTAAATTTATGATGAATACAGAGAAAAAGAAAACAATATTTTAACCAGTCAAATTAAAACAACTATGAGAATGCCTACAAGTCAAAAATGTTTAATCTAAAACTACATTTGGTTTAAAATATATTTTAATATTTTAGTCCCTATGATTTCAGTGCCTGCAGCTTGTATATCTGCAAATTATCCATGTTAATCCAAATTGTAACCATCCCTTTTCTTAAATTTAGATTTTATCTAGACAATACCCTGTAAAAGAAGCATTCACATAGTAAAACACTTAACTCCAAATACTTGCTCTGAATATTCATTTCTTAGATGTAATATCAGTGTAATGCTCCATTATTCTTGGCTGAGTGACCTATTACATTTAACAACATAATACAAAATCAAATGCATGAGACCAAATGAACAACATATACTAGTGCTACAATTTAAAAAGTGTCTGACCACACATATTTAATCAAAACCACTATGATAAACTACTCGGGGCAGGTCATTTTTTCACAGTTTGTCTTAAATGACACATTCTTTTTATCACAGCTGTAACAAAATGTAAAACTGACTGATTCATATATTCAAAGACTGCTACTAGGCTGATGACCCAAAAGGCCTTTCTAAACCTAGCCAAGTTTTCCTGAAAGAATAATGGTGTTCCATATCCACATAGGATGTTGACAGCCAGGAATTTATGCGCTACCTCTGTACATAATGTCAGACCAGGTGTAAATTTATTATTCACCGTCCACTAGTCTAGGCTGCACTTAAACTGAGTAAAAGGTGAACTCAGTTTCACATGGATGGGAAGCTTGTTCCATAGGAGGGGTAATCTATGGGACACATAGCTATCTCTCCAGCATGTTCTGTTTAAGTCTCAGACAAAATTCAATTCCTTAGACTTCGTATATTTGCTACTGTTTGACTTACAAACATGCAGAAGATTCATAAGTGTGGGGTTTGTAGATGCCTTGTAAGCCAGGCATAGATCACCCCTCAGCAACCTATGGAAGACTGAGTAGAGAGAAAGGACTTTAAGGTACTCTGCATAAGGCAGGTTTGTTACACCTTGTATTCTTTTTGTAAGGAACCTCTGCGGTCACTCTTATTGCTGCATATGCTTGGTCAGGTACATACTGAAGGGAACATTGCACTCTATGATTAGTCTGATAAGGGCAGAGTACAGTGGTTTAATGCCTTCTTTGGACCTAGATGCCATACCCTTACTTATAATTTGCATGCCATAAGAGTATTTCCTCACCACTTTGGCATATGGTGTTTAAAGGTAAGGCTACTGACTATATGCGTACCCAGATCCCTGACCACTGGGTTGAATCTTAGGGGCATATTATCAACATGGTAATTAGCCAAGATGGTTTACTTCCCAAAGGGCACAATTATGGATTTCTTAGCATTGAGCTTAAGACCATGACTTTGGCACCAATTGTTAATCAGAAACAGGCCTTCTTGAAGAATGCTAGTATCTGCAGGGGAGTTGATGAGAAATAAATACCAAAAAAGGAGTGAGCCCAGTACCTGGCCCAAGGGAACTCAAATAATGACTGGCCTCTTGCTGGAGGTGGCCTCACCTATGTTGACCTTCTGTATCCTACCAGTGAGCCTGTTATCTATCCAGTGGGTGATAAAAGGATTTACACCTAAATCAGTAGGCGTGTCTATAATGCCTGAGTAAGATATTGTATCAAATGCCTTGGCCAGGTCAAGGTAAGAGGCTATTTTCCTAACATATCTGGCTATACTTCCCTTTGGGCCCAATTTCAAAACACTTGCTCTCAGTGTAAGTGACTTACTCCAGTGTAAGCCTTCCCTGATTCCAAAAAACATGCTCTTGATGTAAAGGGCTTACTTCTGTAAGGCTATTTGTAAACAGATTTATACTGGGGTGCCTGATTTCAAAAGGCTTGCTCTCAAAGTAATTCACTTACTGTGAGACTAAGTCTTTTGGAATCTGTCTCTTTGTGTTTATGCAGAAGTCTTCACTGTAGTTCAAGTTTATTTTGGAGAAATGGAAAGTAGTGTACTCTGGCCATAAAAACCTTGGTTTGGAACTCAGCTGGAGAGAATGGAACTGGTAGCAAGACAGGAAGAAATGGATATAGGGACAGAGCAAGATCCAGCATTAGGAAACAGAGGCAGTCACCTAGGGCTCATTGGCTTGGGGGACACTAGCTGGGGAGGGGGGACCACCACAAACTTAAATTTCTTCTTTTAGAATGGAATCTGCATGTACTACATTTCTTCTTTAAGGATGCATGTAGAGTGTGTCATTAGTAGCATCTGACTGGAACGGAGCATGTGATATTTTAAGAAACAAGCTCCAGAGAAATGGGTAGTGGATTTTTTTATAGTGTGTTTGTGCGTATGTGTGTAATGCCCTAGTTAAAGGGGACATGCTAGTTAATTTAATCAGGCTCAAACCCTGTAATTTAGCTACATGTAACAAAAGACAAATCCATTCCACCAACTATGAGTTTCTTTGCATTTTCAAGGAGTTGTAAGTTTCATTGTATTTGCATGGAACTATGAGTTTCAGTACATTTGCAAGGAATTATGAGCTTCAAGGGAAGAGACTTCTACTGCTCATGCTAAGTCTGTTTTCAATGTGCAACTGTTTTGTGTAGCAAATGGTTATTGCTGTTTGTGCTAGAGAGCTAGAATGCACTGTTAGTAGCACAACAGGTAGCATATTTGCTTTTGCAGAAGGCTGTGGGTTCTAATCTCATACTATATAGTAAGACTGCTGATACTGTGTTGAACGTTAAGGGGGGTACTGCAATCCTGAGTTTGCCCTCCTTTGGATGAGATGTCTTGTAACTATGAACCCGTTGTTAATTTGCCATCCATTACCTATTGCAATATTAGCAGCTTACTATTTTTTTTAATGTAACATAGGCAATTTATTCTTCAAGGCAGGCGGCACTGAATTTGTAGATGAAACACTGAAATATAAAGTTGTTTGCTAGTAGCAACCTCTTCATTAGTTATAGATCTCTTTATTGTTGAATTATTTAGATGACTTTTACTTCTGCAGAGATTGTGCATGTTGACTGATATTGGTGGATTGTAATGACAGAAGTTTGAGGGACCCTTTCATGGTTGAAATGTTCTGAAATGGGCAATTTTGTCATGGCTGGTTTATATGTTTTATTTCATTGCTTACTGGAAAAAAATGTTCAAAACTACAAATGTAAAATGTACTCTAACAATTGGTGTGCTGTATTATACAAGGAATACAATTTAATACAATCAGGAAGGTGAATCAAAGAACACATGTATGTATGCATGGTCCTAAAATGTGCAAAAGGAGTCTATGGTTTGAAAACAGCCCAAAGGTAAACTTAATCCACCAGATGCATTTTCTTTGAATGTGAGTTTCAATGTCTTTTCAATGAATGTGAGTTTCAAGGGCAGAGAAGTTTACTGTTAATGCTAAGTCTGTTTTCATTGTGAGACTATATTATTTTGTTTTGATTAGCAAATATCTATCAGTGCCTGTGCTATAAAATTTGAAATAAGTTTTAAATTAAATCCAAATATATGTAATTATTCTAAACGTAAAGAAGAAAATAGTATATACACTAATATATTTTAACAGTATTTATGGTAACTGGGGAGAGATAGACAAGTAATGGGACACTGGAATGGCTGCTGTGGGGGGAGGAGTGATCCATTACCCTGTATAAGGCCCATATGACCATGATCTGGCTCTGTATGGAGATGATGATCACATTTTATGTAGACTACCAGGAGCAGAATGAAAAAGGCAGTGGATGGGGGAGTGGAAGAAGCAAACCAACTGCTAGGATCTATCCACCATAGTACAGTCATCAGGAAAGCAAAAACGAAATAATGTTTTCATTCTACCCAGTCCTGATCAGGTTACACTTTGAGTACTGTAAGCAGTTTGGTTGCCATACAAGGAAAGGTGCATCTCTCTACTGGAAGGAATTCAGAGGAAAGCCGTCGGAGAAAAGCATGCAACGCACAAAAAAGGATATCTCCAAAGATTAAAGGAAATCACATCCATTTTATTATTTAACAGAAGAGATGCAGGATGTAATATGAGTGCATGAGATCATAAAGTCAGGAAGGTGTGAAAGGGGTTACAGGCAACAGAATGTATGGACTAAGGACTGAATGGAACAGTGACAGCGTCTTTTTACAGAGAGGGTATTGGGCCCATAGAATGGTCTACTGGTATGTGATACTAGGGAAATCCACAAAGGCTTTCAAATGTGAACAGGGTTGGTATAGAAAGAGTGAGAGTGAAAGTAAGATAGAGATGAATTGGAAAGTCAAAATATTTAATTTTTATTTATTTATTAGCATTTGTTTATTGGGATAATCTGAGTGAACACAGGGGCTGTTTTCATTGGAGTCCCCAGTAGAAAAGTTCCACATAAAATACGTGCATTAAGTTTACAAAATGTTGCAGTAAGAAGGACAAGCCTAATAAATCATTATTATCAGGTAATAGAAGATGAAAAGTGCACATTACAGCAATGAATAGGTAGTCTTTACTAATAAACTAAAAGAGGAAAGAAATATCTTGAACATTAAGAACAGCTAATTGGAGCTATTGCAGAATAAAAATATGCTATTTGCATTGAATACATTACAGGCATGGTTAGGGCCTTAAATAATTAGCAGCAAGCAAGAAGACAGTTGTTGTTGTTTGTCTTTCGGCTTTTCCCGGTAAGGGGTCGCCACAGTGGAACTCCAGTCCGCTAATGATTGGCAGTAGATTTTTACGAAACGTCAAGGTGCCAGCTCGATGCCCAACCTTCAACAAAGGCATGCCCATTTACGCATGCATGTCTTTTGAATGCTACCCAACCACGGGGAGGACATGCAGACTCCACACAGAAGGCACTCCCAAGCCCAGCCAAGAATCGAACTGGAGAACCTCTTGCTGTGAGGTAACAACGCTACCGCCATACCACCACAGCATAGCAAGCAAGAAGACCGTAATAAACGTATTTAAAGGCAGAGTGGATAGGTCTTATTATTTCCTGCCATCAAACAGATGTAATATAAAGTGATCATTTTATGTTTTTTATGTTTTAAATGACGTCCTTCTCTGACCTGTATGTAAACATTTTGAATATCTTTGTCTAGTAAATTTCTATTTTAACCATGTTACAAGTTAAACATCATAGAAAAAATGAGAAATCACAACAAATCAGAACCAGCCATCTACCAAAGAGAAAAAAAAAAACACAGACACATATGTAACCAGAAACAGTTATTTTGAAACTCTTTTATCAACGTATATACCTGCATTGTAAAACCAGTGTTCCAGAAAAAAATGATTAAAACATGCAAGTAAACACAATAACACATAACAATAAAATGGTGCTGCATAACGTTTTCACTTTGTGGAGGAGCAAACAAGCAAGCACAGGGAACCCAATCAGGTAGCTTTCCAATTCACATGCAATGGCAGGACAAGTTAAAGCATGCAACCATTTTAAGTACTGTTGGACCCTAAAATATTTTTTGTGAGGTGCAGTTCAATAGTGCAGTTCAACAGTGGGAAGGAATACAAACTGTAGTTACAGCATACAACTTCGCAAGTTGCTCATGTACCACATATCTCTCTCAACACACACACACACACACACACACACACACACACACACACACACACACACACTCACACACACACACACACGTGAAGAAAGTTTAGTTTAATAAGCCTGAATATTAAACTAAGCACTACAACTATTTGCGAAACTAATACCTAATCAAAACAAAGCAGAACATAAAATAATAAATTATAATGAAGTAAGCAAACATAGTAATAATCAAAGATATGAAGGTAAAAAATAAAGGAAATAAAGTTGGAGATCAAATGAGTCTTCAAGCTTCTTTGTAAATGCAGTCATGAGTTTCAATATATTTAAAATGCATTGTGTATAACTGCCACTTATAAATTTGAAATACAGTAAATTTTATAACCAAATGAAGTGGTATTAGTATTATAAGGATGAAAAATTCAAGGATGACAATATATTTGTAAGAAAGTTAATTAAAAGCCTACAGTTAGTAAATTGAAACTGGACACTCTTTTACTTTACTGTGTATCTACTATTTTTGACAAGTTGTAAACAAACAAAAGGTACTCTAGGTATATATGTTTAAGATATTTTTAGAAGACATTTTTTGTAGAAGAAATTTAAGCCTACTAGGATCCTAGCCACTTCAGACTGAAATAACTGATTCTCACGGCAATACTAATGCTACAATGATGTATACCTCTCCTGTTGTTATCAGTTTCTCCAGTGTTTTGCCTTGAATCATAATAGTGCTGTGATCCCCACAGAGTTGCAGCTGGTTGACAATTACTGCATCAAGGGGCCATGCCCTTTATAGCAGCTATAATTATTCAAAGTTTTAAAGGCTGCTATTTATCCTACATTTTATAAATTATGCCTTTGATAGTGGAACGTATGTATAGATTTTGTTACCAATATCTATTGCAAAACAATATAAACCATACACAATACTGACTTAAGATAACTGAATTCTGATATAGAATATAACTGTAACAAAAGTCAATGTTTATTAGAAGGGTGTGAAGTGGTTATCGCCCAGAAAGTCAGTCTTGATGCAAGTGAGCAGCCTGATTTGGACTTTGTGGGCTTAAAACACAATGACAATGAGTTTGATGAAGTAATTGTATTAGACCAAATAGAGCGTGGGTTTAGGAGAAGCCAGGAGAAAATCACTCAGTAGTGTGAGAATAAGTCAAAAGCACATTTTCAGAAGAAAAGAATGCATGAAGATATACAAGACAATGATTTAGCAAATATATGTGTTCCATTTCAAAATAATGTGAATAGCTGTTGTACCGAGGAAGATTTTATTGCAGTATAACACAGGAAGAAGTGATATGCAACACCAGGGAGAAACTGTTCTAGAACTAGATGAAATGGGGGGGGGGGGGGGGACAGAGTAGACAGTCTGTTTTAGAAGATTACAATGTGCAACAACCAGAACTGAATGATTAAAAAAAAAAGACATGCAAGGGTCACATGGAGCATAATCTCTTTACAGACACTTTAGAATATCTCTTAACTGAGCACCTAACACAGTAGGAACAAAACACAGTAGGAGCAACCATGTTGTGTGTGTGTGTGTGTGTGTGTGTGTGTGTGTGTGTGTCTGTGTGTGTCTGTGTGTGTGAGTGTGTGTGAGTGTGTGTGCATGTATATGTCTGTGCAGTGAAACTGTGTATGGAGGTATGCTGGATAAAAATCTTCATGCATCCTCTGTTCTATAAAATGTTGTCATGTCATTATGAGATTGCAGTTTTCTTGGCATAGATCACATATGTAAAAAGTCATTCAGATGTACTCTGTTACCTTATATTTAACTTCTTTATTTTATCTTCATTTAAGAAAAGTGAATTTACAAGCTTAACAACTAAGTATGAATTGCTCACAAATTTCGGCAGCCTGCTAACAAATTGATTGGTTGCCCAGTAACAGAAATTGTAATAAGGAAGGCTAAGCATGCTAGAGGATGGAAGTGTCATTATCTTCTAAAGCAAAATGATAGCAATGAAGATTGTGCTACGTATATGAATGCACCACCCACAACATTTTCATAAAACTGATTATTTCTGTGCTCTAACTTCATTTAAGAGTAATGTGGTTTTAAAGCCAGCTCCATGCTACTAAATAATTAAGCCCTGACAGTGACCATCCAGCAAAATATGTGATTAGTATGCCAGCATGCTAGAGACAGAGCCAGCAATGGCAGGATGCGAAGGAGGGAGTGGTAAAATGAGTTTGTCCAGTCTGACCAAAGGGAGTAGTGCAGGCTACACTGGCCTAAAAATACCTGATGGACAAATGAGCGGTACATTCAAGCTGCAGAAGTCAGAGGGGCATGGAGATAAATTGGAATGGTCACCCAAACCAGTGAAGGAATTACAAGCAATAGTGATTCTTCTCAATGATAGATGAAGGCAAAAGTTAAAGTCAGTAGTTAGCACCATAACACAGAGCATTAAAGCCCTGACAATAACGCAGATGACCCAGGTTCCATTATGGGGTTGAATGCTGGAGATGTCAGTCAGGGAATGTGGAAGTGAGTGGCTAGTGCTAGCTTTCCAGTCCTAAGGAGGAGTGATGTGTTATAGCTTGTTGTGATGCTACATTGTGCACTGAAGTGGGAGTACACCACACAGTATATGGCCAGTGGATATATGCTTTGCTTAGCCAAGCAACCAAATGACAATAGCATTCTGTGGGCATGTGCAGAAATAGGCACGTCACTGCAGAGTGTATGTCATAGCAGATATTTGCATAATAAAGAATGTGCATCAGTCACCTGAGAGAGGGGACTCACATGATTACAATAAAAATCCTGAATGAGTGGTGGGAGAGTTCATAGCTGGAGAGAACGGTACACAAAGAAAAGTTACAACTAGAATTGAACTGTCCAAAATGATAAACTTTATACACTACCAAGGGATATTCTCAAGTCCCTCCTCGAGTGGTTAATAATGAGGTCTTCACTCCTGGAATATTCATTCTTTGGTGTGGCTTCAATGCAGGAGGTAAGGTGCACTAAGAGAAAAATGCATTGGGAGAGAAACGGGAAGGGATAAGACTTGAACAATCAGTGGTGAAATCACTGTGGGCAGTGATATATAGGTGTACAGTATAGTGGAAAGGACTAACTTAAAAAAATGCAAATAAAGAATACATAAAAGGAAAAAAACAATGAGGTGAATACTTCCAAGCTAATTCGACATCTGTCCAATATTTTAAATTTGTTGAACACATTCATGTTAGAATTTATTATTTTATTTATTTATTTTACATTTGTTGACCAGGCTAGTCTAACTGGATATATGTCAATTTTCAGTAGAGGCCCGGGGAGAAAAGCTTCACATTAGTTATATAGCAAATAATGTACATAAAAAAACACCCTTATCGATAGGCCTATGTTTAAATTACATGAGAAAAGATTAAACATAGTAGGCAAAGAACAAAGAGCTAACTATTTACAAAGACCAATACAGGACTATATTCAAATAGTTTAAGCACATATGTTTAACATAGAAACTTAATAAAATTAGAAAAAAAAAGAAATAATAGAGATAAGTGAGATTCAGCTGGTATTAGTACATAGGCATAGCCATTGTGAGTTAATGAAGGTTTTAAATTGCTTTTTGAAAAGTGGAGTAGATGTGAGAGATGTTAGTTTACTAGGAAGCTTATTCCAATAATTTCCAATAGAGTTAGTAAATAAACAATTGCCAGATTTGTTGTTGGATTTAAGGGTTGCAACTAGTAGCTTATTTGCTGAGCGTAGGGTACTGAGAATGGGAATATTTGTAGGATGCCACAACATTTTGTGGGTGATAGTTAATTGTTGAAAGAGCATCTGGTTTTGGAGTTCCAGCCATCCTAGTTGTTTTAGGTTTTGACAGTGGTGAGTATGGAAAGGAGATCCGGTGGCGAATCTAGCAATGTTATTGAAAGATGTGGCCAGCTTATTTAGATTGTGTTTGGATAGATTAGTATAAATTGGGGAGGCATAGAGAAGGGTGGATAGTAGGTGCGTTTGGGCAATAGCTGTCCTGGCTGTAGGTGTAAGGAAGGATTTTAGCCTATAGAGGGAACCAAGCTTTCTATTCACTGATTTGATGTTAAGGTTAATGTGTGTGTCAAAGATGATATTATGGTCAATTGTTACACCTAATAGTTTGGTAGTTGTGTCAGGTGATATTACAGTGCCGCTGTTTGATATAACTGTGAAATCTATGGAGGGAGACTTCTGGGTAGGGGTGAATAGTAAAAGTTTGTTTTTTTTTTGGGTTAAGGAGGAGACAGCATTTGGAGAACCAGTTTTCAACTAAGGTAAACATTTTTTGTGTTAGACTGGAGTTCAGCAGTAGATGCTGCGGTGCAGATTAATGTTGAGTCGTCGGCATATTGAATACAGGTGGTTTGGGGTAGTGATGTTTTCAGGTCATTGATAAAAATAGAAAAGAGGACGGGCCCCAGAATAGAGCCTTGTGGGACTCCAAGGGAGATAGGGAGTAGAGTAGATAGGTTGTTGTCCCAGAGGACTGCTTGTTGTCTATCTCCAAGATAGGATTTAAACCATTTGACAGCCTGAGTGTGAATTGAAAGTGAAGTAAGTGTATCTAACATTAAATGATGATTTACCATGTCAAAGGCTTTGGAGAGGTCTAGAAAGAGAGCAGAGGAGAGCAAGTTGTTGTTTCGATTTTTATTAATAGAGTCAGAGAAGGATAGGAGTGCAGTTGTAGTACTATGAAAAGGCCTAACGCCATGCTGGCAGTCAGCTAAAAGATTATTTTGGAGGAGACGATCAAGAAGTTGCTGGTGAATGCATTTCTCCATGATTTTAGCCAAAGGAGAAAGCAGAGATATAGGACGGGAGTTAGTGAGTTCAGTTGAGTTACTTCCTTTATGTAGAGGGATAATATGTGAAATCTTCCAAAGGATTGGTATATAGCCTTCTGTGATAGTTCTGTTAATTAAGATGGAGATAGGGTAGGCGAGTACTCCAGCTGCTATTTGCAGAAATTCAGCTGGAAGGAGGTCAGCAGAGGGGGTACATGGTTTTAGTTTATGAAGGTGGGAATGGATGAGAGAGGTAGGTACAGGTTGTAGTTGTAAGACATGAGGTATGTTGGTTTGAGAGAAAGTATTTGAGATGCTGGCTGAAGATAGAGTACTTGCTAGTAATTGGACTGTGTCCACAAATAATCTATTAAAGGAGTTAGCAATTTGGCTGGGAGATTTCTGAGTAAAGTTAGCTGGAGTAGGTGTTTTGGAGTGCCCTGGGTGGAGTAGGCTATTTATACCTGACCAGAATTTTTGTGGGCTTTTATGTTGGGCTTGCTGGAGTTTATGACAGTAGTTTTTTTTTTGTCTTGGAGTATCAATTTCTTTGTGGCATTTCTCAGCTGTTTAAAGCTTTCATGATCAGATGAGATGTTTTTTAGTATTTCTCCATTTAGACCAGATTCTATTTCTTTGAAGTATTTTTTGCCTTGTCTCCTTAATGAGCCAAGGTGCAGGTTTGTTCTTAGTTCTGACAGTCCTAGAGGGGGCATGGTGTTCTAGGATTTGTAGAAATCTATTGTTAAAATAAGAGACAGCTTTGTCAAGCAATAGGTATTTAAGGGGTGACCAATTACAGGCTTTAAGTTTGGCTTGGAAGTTTGCTGGGTTGAGTTTTTTTTATTACGGATAGTTCTATAGATTGTTTGGTTAGGTACAGTGGTTTTTTGTCTGGTAATAAAGGTAAGAGAATGATCACTGATATCATCAGACAGTATGCCTGTTTTATAGAGAGGGGGTTACTGTTGACTAGTATCCAGTTTAAGATGGCTTGCTTGTTGCTTGGTTTGTGTATTCTGGTGGGGGAGGTAATGGTTTGATTGAAGCCATACAGGTTTATGTGAGAGGTTGGTTGTGCTGAGCTGCAAGAGTTCCAGTCAATGTTAAAATCTCCAAGGAGTATGGTTTCTTGTGGGAGGGATGTGGAGAGCCAGTTGAGGACATTTTTGAGAGTATTAATGTTGTTTCCTGGTGGGATGTAGGAGCAAATTATATGTAATGATTTGTTAGCATTTAGCTGTAAGTTAGAGATTAGGATTTCAGTGTTACTGGAAGAGGGAGGTTGAATATTTAGTGGTGTAACCTGTAATTGAGATTTATATAGTATTGCTACCCCACCACCCTTTTTACTTAGACGGTCAGATCTCAGGATGTTATAACCAGGTGGGATTATATCATTGTCTTTAGTTATTGGTTTGAGCCATGTTTCTGTGAGACATAGGATATCAAAAGAGTGAACATGCAGCAGGGCATGAAGTAGGATTATTTTATTATTTAAGCTACGTATATTAAGATGGCCTATGAGGAGGGAGTTATTGGCACTAGTGAAGATATGAGACATAATGGGTTGGTCAGAGTGAGGAGCAGAGATAGTATTGTTTGGGCCAGGATTGGGATGAATATCTCTGTGTAGTAATAGGGATTGTAGAAGGCTATAAAGGTGTTTCAAGAGTTTAAAGAAGATGAGGATTTGTTTTCTAGTATGAGACTACTTAATATGGGTTATTCTGTGAAATTGTGGATGAAGATAGAAAGATGAGGATGTTATGTCAAAGTGTGTTTGTAAGGTTAGATGATTAAATAAAGTTGTTTGTTTTAAAGTGGGATGAAATCTTGTACGGCTAAGATGTTCATAGTAGGTGAGGTAGTGGGATAAGAATAGGAGGGTAAGAATAGTAAGAGCGAGAAGGCTATAAGAGAGGCAAGGCCTGCCTACAATAGGCATGGTTGGGACAAAGGGGAGATAGAAGCTGGGAGATATAAGATAGAAAAGAGAGGAGGTAAAAGGGCGGAGTTGTTGAAGGGAAAAAGAGTGAGGTAGTTGGAGGTATCAGGTGATTGGATAGGTAAGTTAAAGAGGTAGTGAGATCTATTGGATAATAGAGGATGGAGGTGTGACTTTGGAAGTATAAGTGTAGGTGCACTGGGGGTGGGTGAAATTCAGGGGTAGGGTAGGGGAGCGGAGTGAGCCCGCAGGTAGAATGGAGCGGGTTAGAGCAAATGAGGAATAGTGTCAGAAACAATCAATAAAATAGCTGAATACAGCTAACTTCTTAGCAGTGCTAGGTAAGAGGGGAGTGTTAGAATATGTGTACAACAACAAGGATTAAAAGTCTGTAGGAGGAGCTAGAGGAAAGGAGAAAAGGACTACAGCAAGTACAGGTAACTAGCAAGATCGTACAGTATTACAGAGTGGATAAGGAGATAGAGGTCAAGAATATTTCTAAGCCTAATAAAGGAGCCTAGGGAAGGGAGCCACCCAGTGGTCAAATACAAAAGTACAATTGAAAGTATTTAGGAAGAGGCAGAAGACAGAGGACAGAGCTGGTCAATTCAGAGCAGGAGAGGCTAATACTATGAAGAGTAGTAGGGGGGTAAAGGCTGCTGGGTACCTGGTACAGGTGGAGATTTAATACAAATTCTAAACTGTAAAAAAAAAGTCTAGGTTTTTGTTACAATACAACTTCACAGCTTAGAAGAGAGGTCAGGCATACTTTCACTGATGCATAGGATGGAGGGGAGTTTGAGAAAAGAACAACAGCTTCCTTTAGGTTGTATATTTGGTAGGTGACTTTGTGGTGAGAGGTCCTTGCAGGATAGACAGGTAGAATACACAGGCCTTACAGCGGGATAGGAGTTAAAAAGTTAGGTGGGTTAGGGAGATAAGAAGAAAGTAGCAGATTAAAAAAATGGACAGTGAATAGATTATAACATTAAACACAAATGAGGTAGAGAGGCAGATAAAGAACAATAAACACACCTTACATATGCATTCCTATGTAGTAAGCTTCAGATTACAGAGAGGATTGGTGCTCTGTAACAGCTAAACACTAGTATAACATCTATAATCAGCATCAGGTTCAAATCATTTAGGATAGATTAGAGCACTTTCTTTTGGTAGACACTAGTATAAACCAGACTGGAAGGAATAAAACAATTTCAAAAAGTAACCTTGAGATAATTTGACAGTTTCTTATAGCAAACACTAGTAAAGATTGGACAACCATTGATAAAAAGTATCAAAACAGCAACATAATATATGGATCATGAGTAGAATATAAGATAGTTAACATGGTCCTAGTGGTGTTGAGCTAGCAAGGTTAAGCAGTTTGCTACAACAAAAGAAAATCTTTTACTTCTGTCTATGTACTTGTGAAAAGATTTAAACTAGCCAGAAACAGGGAGTTCTTCCAATACACAAATTGCAGACACTCACCAGAAAAAACAGACAGCGATAGGCCAATGGGTGTAATAAGTAGAGGGTAAATAGTTATCGGGGGCTACTCTAAATAGGGGGATACCATCAACCTTTCACCTAGAGAGCTGTTTCTAAGGTCAGGTGGAATCGGGGAAGATGACACCGCTTCTTATAAGCAGGGTTGTGTTACGCTGCTGCCTCTTAATTAAAGGGTAAAAGTAGCTAAGGAAAACATGTGAAGAATGTGGCTGCAGTATGCTGCATTTTTAGCGGGACTTTCAGAAAGTATATCAAGTTTCAAAGTAAACCTAGTACAGAATGTCCTGGCAGCATTGTACCAGGCTACACATACAACCAGGTTTTCAAGAGTGGCAAGTTGTAGCAAAATATTCTCAGGCATAAATGCACCACTGACTAGAGGCTAGATAGGGCTCCTGATAGCACAGTGTGCTTGATATAAAGTATGTGGTATACATACAGCCATGTGGAGGGGAGCAGTATGAAGTATGTATATCAAAGAACTGAATATGCTGCCCGAGAAACTAACAGTTTAACCAAGGATTCAAAACAGTATAAGTTAAGTTTGTCCTTATGAAAACATCAAGGTATATATATGTTTGTATACATAATTCTAGCTTTAACAATGTGTATCCAAATAGACCAGTGGTCGCTCAAATCACCTTTAAGGGAATTTCAAAAACAGTGAATTATACAGTCACTAAGCTCTACAAAATGGTAAGTGTAGAATCGCCAATAGAGTGACTAATTAATCTGGCAAATATTGGTAGTAATACTGGAAAAAAGTGTTGATAAAAACATCAAGGTATATATATATATATATATATATATATATATATATATATATATATATATGTATATATATATATATATATATATATATATATATACATAATTCTTGTCCTAACAACGCGTATCCAATAAACCAGTGGTCGCTCAAATCACATTTAAGGGAATTTCAAAAACAGTGAATTATACAGTCGCTAAGCTCTACAAAGTAGTAAGTGTATAGTCGCCAATAGAGCGACTCATAGAGCGACTAATTAATCTGGCAAATATTGGCAGTAATACCAAAAAAAGTGGAAAGAAACACTAGGACAGGGATAACTAGATTGGAAGCATTCTTAGTAGGAGTTAAACTACATAAAGCAAAACTCTTTTGCACTGAGCACACAACAAACAGAAAAAAAAAAACATTTACAGCTCATGAAAAAAACACTTGTACAAAAGCAAGCTTAGTTAACAAGTACAGTGCATAAAAACACTAACGTAGGTATCTAGCAAAGAAACAATCATCGGTACAATCAATTAAAATACGTACATTTAAAGAGGCAGACCCACTGGGCCAGGGGAACACAGCAGCCAGGAGGGGAGTACGCCTAATAATGATGGCGCTGCGTTAGACAATCCAACTTTATGCTATGAGGGTCAGGATGTGAGGTAAGAAGGAGGGGTAAAGGACAGGTGAAAAACAGGGATACTAGGGCGGGGTTTGCCCAAGTAAGCGTACTAGCAAGGGAGGAGCGTCTAGTACAGGCGGGGTAGCAAACAGAAAGTGGAAGGAGAGCAGGATATAGCAATAGTAAACAAAAGACAGCAGGGGATAGGAGAGCAGGGGTCAGGCAGTAAGGAAGATGGTATCTAAGAAGTAGAAGTAGGGTATAACGGAGAAGTATAGAGGAAAACAAAAGAAGTGAGGAAAAGTGTCAGAAACAATCAATGAAATAGCTGAATACAGCTAACTTGTTAGCAGTGCTAGGTAAGAGGGGAGTGCTAGAATATGTGTACAACAACAAGGACTAAAAGTCTGTAGGAGGAGCTAGAGGAAAGGAAAGAAGGACTACAGCAAGTACAGGTAACTAGCAAGATTGTACAGTATTACAGAGTGGATAAGGAAATAGAGGTCAAGAATATTTCTAAGACTAATAAAGGAGCCTAATGAAGGGAGCCACCCAGTGGTCAAATATAAAAATACAATTGAAAGTATTTAGGAAGAGGCAGAAGACAGAGGACAGAGCTGGTCAATTTAGGGCAGGAGAGGCTAATACTATGAAGAGTAGTGGGGGGGGGGTAAACGCTGCTGGGTACCTGGTACAGGTGGAGATTTAATACAAATTCTAAACTGTAAAAAAAGTCTAGGTTTTTGTTACAATGCAACTTCACAGCTTAGAAGAGAGGACAGACATACTTTCACTGATGTATAGGATGGAGGGGAGTTTGAGAAAAGGACAACAGCTTCCTTTAAGTTGGAGATTTGACAGTTGACTTTGTGGTGAGAGTTCCTTGCAGGATAGACAGATAGAATACACAGGCCTTACAGCGGGATAGGAGTTAAAAAGTTTCACTGATGCATAGGATGGTGGGGAGTTTGAGAAAAGGACAACAGCTTCCTTTAGGTTGTAAATTTGATAGTTGACTTTGTGGTGAGAGGTCCTTGCAGGATAGACAGGTAGAATACACAGGCCTTACAGCGTGATAGGAGTTAAAACATTTCACTGATGTATAGGATGGAGGGGAGTTTGAGAAAAGGACAACAGTTAACTTTATGTAGATTAGATAGCTGACTTTGTGGTGAGAGGTCCTTGCAGGATATACAGGTAGAATACACAGGCCTTACAGCGGGATAAGAGTTAAAAAGTTTCACTGATGTATAGGATGGTGGAGAGTTTGAGAAAAGGACAACAGCTTCCTTTAAGTTGTAGATTTGATAGTTGACTTTGTGGTGAGAGGTCCTTGCAGGATAGACAGGTAGAATACACAGGCCTTACAGCGGGATAGGAGTTAAAAAGTTTCACTGATGTATAGGATGGAGGGGAGTTTGAGAAATGGACAACAGCTTCTCTTAGGTTGTAGATTTGGTAGTTGACTTTGTGGTGAGAGGTCCTTGCAAGATAGACAGGTAGAATACACAGGCCTTACAGCGGGATAGGAGTTAAAAAGTTTCACTGATGTATAGGATGGATGGGAGTTTGGGAAAAGGACAACAGCTTCCTTTAGGTTGTAAATTTGATAGTTGACTTTGTGGTGAGAGGTTCTTGCAGGATAGACATGTAGAATACACAGGCCTTACAGCATGATAGGAGTTAAAAAGATTTAAAGAGGCAGACCCACTGGGCCAGGGGAACACAGCAGCCAGGAGGGGAGTAAGCCTAATAAAGATGGCAATCCACCTTTATGTTATGAGGGTCAGGATGTGATCATGACTTGGATTGTGATGATAATGTCTGTGTATGTTTGTGGGGGGTGACCATGCAACAATGACAAATTCACCACTGTAACACGAACAGGCAAGAAAAAACTGAAGGTGATGCTACTCAATGCTAGATGTCTAAATCTCAAAATGCACTCACTCGAGGCACTCCTTAAAATGGAGAACATCGATATCTGTGCAGTGACTGAGACCTGGTTCAAGGTTCCAGAGTGCACCCCTGCACTACCAGGCTATAACTCATACCACACTTTTCGACCATGTAACCTGGACCGGAACACCAAAGGCGGAGGTGTGTCCATATTTATTAAGGATATCCACACCTCCAGGCTAGTTGCTCAGCATAAAGCAGCTGAGGTTATCCAAGTGAAACTAACTCTGGGCAAAACTGCAATCCAAATTGTAGCTTGCTACAGATCACCCACCATGCCCCAGGATTCCCACTCCTCTTTTCTTGATGTACTGGAATATATTAGGGTTCAACCAAACACCCTAATAATGGGTGATTTCAACTACCCCACCATTAATTGGGAAAACTACTCATGTACCAACTCCTTCACTCAACGCTTTCTGCAATTCATAAACTCCAATGCCCTGGATCAACTTATCCACACCCCCACCAGGGGCAACAATATCCTACATCTAGTCATCACCAATATGAGTGACTGGTGTTCCACACCTGAAGTTAATGCCTCATTGGTCCGATCCGACCATAAGCTAATTACCCTAGATATCCACATCCTGCCTCCACCCCCCATTAAGGAAACCATGGCAAAACACTTCTCCAAAGCCAACTTCATGCTTCTTAAGACAGAAGTGGTGAACTTCATGACACCCATGCAGATGGACAATACAGTTACGACTACTGAATCCTACACAATTGCACTTTATAAGCACTTACATGAGTGCATGGATTGTGCTATCCCAAACAGAACCAAGACGCTATCCTCCAAAAAAAGGAAGCCAATCTGGTGGTCCCCTACTATAAACAAACTGTACAACAGAAGGAAGAAACTCTTACAAAAGAGAGTAAAATCCCATGAGTTGAGGAGCTCCCTGATCAGCTTCAGCAAGAAGCCGCAATCCCTGATAAAATCCTCCAAAGCTAGTTATGAAAACAAAATCGCCACTGTTTCCAAAGACAACCACAAAGCATTCTATAGCTATGTCAAGAATCTCAATGGCAACACTCAGATCTGCTCTGAGTTACAGCACAATGGCACTAAATATACAGACCCAACTGATATTGCCAACATCCTGGCAGATAGGTTCAGTGCTAACTTTATTCCCCTCTCACCCCCTAAAGAGCCCATCTCTATACTGGAAGAATGCAAAGTTCCTGTAATCACAGCTGCACAGGTAAAAAACACACTATCCAAAGCCAAGAACACAGCATTCATGGGACCAGTCAATATCCCAGGCTGCGTTCTACATGAACTACAGAATGAACTGGCACCCCACCTAAGTACCATGTTCAATCATAGCCTCACCTCAGGCTTTGTGCCTGCTGAATGATGCACAGCAACGGTTATCCCACTCCACAAGGGGGTAGCCACCACGGACCCCGGGAGCTACCACCCCATTATCCTGACAAGCCTGGTCTGCAAGGCCATGGAACGTATCATCATGGAACTTATAAACAAAGACATTGGTAATCTCCAAACTCTGGATCCCACCCAGTTCAGATTTATAAAAGGCAGATCATGTCTCCTAAACCTGACAGACTTCTTTGAAGCAGTCATCAAAGCCATAGACAAGGGTAAGGTGGTTCACACAGCCTATCTAGATCTTGCCAAGGCTTTCGACACCATCCCCTACTCTGGAATTATAGATAAACTCACTAAACTAGGTATAAATCCCTATGTCACAAGATGGGTTGCCAACTGGCTCACTGACAGAACCCACACTGTGAAAGTAGCAGACTCCAAATCCGACTTCAGACCAGTGACAAGTGGAGTACCACAGGGTTCAGTCCTGGGTCCTCTCCTGTTTGGTATCTACTTCTCTGAAGTACAGGCTAACACAGAAGGTCTTTGGCTAACAAAGTTGGCAGATGACTGCAAACTAGGAGCCATAATCAAAACTCCTAACAATGTGGATATCCTACAAAAGGGCCTCACTGAGACAGATGCCTGGTGTCAAAGCCATGGCCTCAAGCTCAATGCCAAAAAGTGCATTGTTATCCCCTTTGGTAAAAACTCTGTACCCATGAACTACAACATAGGTGGTAGTATACTTAACACCGAAAGTGTAATAAGACTCCTTGGGACACAAGTAGATAGTAGTCTCTCCTTTGATAATCACCACAGTAGTCAGGAAATCCTTCTATGTGGCACACCTCCTCACAAAAGGTTTCTCATCCAGAAAAGAAGAAGTCATTGTTCTCCTCTACTCATCACTCATTAGACCCATTACAGAGTACAATGCCCCTTTTAGTATGTACCTCACAAGACATCTACAACAACTGGAAAGGCTGCAGAAATACCTCACAAAGAGGATTACCAGCCTCAAACAGATGCCCTACGCAAACCGTCTCAAAAAACTCTAGCTTTACTCCATCGCATATCACCTACTCAGAGGTGATCTCTGCTTAACATACAAAGCTATGTCAAACCCAGAGCTGTTGGACATGCTCCACTTAAAGAAATCCCAATCCATCCGAGCTACACGCTATAGGGATCTAAACCTTGTCACCACAATAAACAGAACATGCCGGAGGGAAAGATTCCTGTCCCAGAGACTTCCCATACTCTGGAATAAACTGCCTATCTATATCAAACAAAGCTCCTCATTAGCACTCTTCAAGAAAAATCTTGATGATTGGATGGGAAATAGGAAATTCACCCCGGGGATCACCTCTGTGTCTCTGCTCGACAGTGGCACAGGAAAATAATTTTCTTGGTTGGCAAAAGCCAGGGTACCTTTTTGGCTGGGCTTGTATAGGCCCCAGGGCCGATAGCCTAGTACCTACCTATGAACCTATGAATCTGTGCATGTGGAAATCTGTGTGTAAATTATATGCATGTGTTGAGGCTTGTGTTTAGGAGAAATTTAAAAAATTATTTGAGTCTGAAATTACATAGCAATTTAATGAGGGGCTCTACTGGTAACTTGTTGTATACATGAAGTATAATATTCCTTGCTCAATAGTAGAAGAGACATTTATGCATGAGCATTATGAAACAGAAATATCATACCTAATAACGTAGTATCTGGAGCTATTAGTTGGTATCTATATGGGGATTAGTGAACTTTTTAAATATTTCCTGTCTGAGGAAACAAAAACCAGGCATTTGAAAACCAAGGCATTAAAGAAGAGGCTTGTAGAATTTCTATAATTTCTATCTATCTTTCCTTCTTTCTTTCTTCTTTCTTTTTTTTGCATCCCAGATGGGTTGACCCCAATGGCTTCTCTGCCTTCACCCAATTGTCTCACTCACTCTGTGGTCAAAGGAGTCAGGGATTCAGTCAAGAGCCTTATGTCCCCATTCATTTCTGCCCATGAATTTCCCCATGAGATCATTCACTCATGGCAAGTGTTGGGTGGTAGGGAGCAAGACACCTTGCTGTTATTGTGTGGTGACCTATTCAGTCTCCTAGCATAGCACCCTCCCTGCCCTATGTCAGGGCTACAATATAGCTGCTTCCAAGGGTTCTCCTTGGCTCGCTGAGTGGTTGCTCACAGCAGTGACAACTTGATAGACCTGGTCTCCATGGGGTAGATGCCAACTGATTCTGGTAGGTGTCAACATGTGGAAAGCAAGAGCTACCTCCCCTATCCCCATATTGGATGAGTAGGCAACGGAGATTCACTCCCATCCTCTGCTGCCAGCTTCTGCAGGAACTCAATCCACTATTCAAATTCAGATCACTTGCAACTTAGTCAGGGCTTTATTCCTCTATGCCAAAGAGGAGCCTATAAGGCAAATTTTTGACAGATGAACTAGAGATTTTGCCATAAGATTTTGTTACAAGTTTTAAAGTGGCCTGGATTATTTAATTAGTCAGAAGATTTATTTATACAGTGTGGACTGTCTGTTTCCCACACTGTTATCATGAATGCAGGCTGTGTGTAATTCAGCCATAATGCTCCATCAGTTTGACTAATGGGTTCAGAGTTGAATTGCAGATATTTATTACAGGGGGATTTTAATAACTGTGCAGAGATGGTGACTGACACTGTTTAGTCAAAGAGTTGTTTAAAGTGCCATTCTACAATGTTACTATGATTGCAACCTGCATTTAAAATGTCTAGTTGATTAAGGCAGTTAATGCTTAAAAGAGAGATTCCAGTGGACAGTAGCTTCCAATATTTAATTAAATTCATGGCCATTTTACCAATTTTGGTTACCAATGCATTTTAGCAATATATGTACTGTGATGATTTTAACAAGGGTTGTTATAATTAAAGCACCTGAAATATATTAAATTAAATTAAATTAAAAACACTGCTGTCTCAGCATACTTGGTTCTACAGATCACTTTCCAGCTAGTGTGCCTTCTTATGAATTTCCTGTGGTTATGTGGAGTGTTCAATATTGTCCCACATTCCAAAGACACTTTGGTGAATTAGTGATCCTACTAACTGCCTACATTTGTGCATGACACACGTGAATGGATTTTTTGTGTGTGCGCGAGCGTGTGTGTGTGTGAGTGTGTGTGTGTGTGTGTGTGTGTGTGTGTGTGTGTGTGTGTGTGTGTGTAAAATGATAGACTAGTATCCTTTCCAGTATTAGTTGTTCATCCTTAGTCCCACTAAGTACTACTATGACTGGGTCCTATTCCTCAAAGTTATAAACTAGGGAATATTTCAGAAATTATGAATGAAAACAGTAAGTAATGTCTTTTGGCTTTTCCCTGTTAGGGGTCACCTCAGCGGGCACTGGTCCGCTTATGATTGTCAATGGATTTTTACGGTGTTGGTTTGCCAGCCCGGCACCCAACCTTTAAAGAAGGCACACCCACTCATGCACACACATACCTGCATGTCTTCAAAGTTCACTCGACCATGGGGAGGACATGCAGACTCCACACAGAAGGCACTCTAGCCGAGAATCAAACCAGAGAGCCTCTTGCTGTGAGGCAATAATGCTAACCACTGCACCAAGCAGTAAAGCAACTAAAATGTGATTTATTAAACAGCTATAAGTGGGATTTACCCCATATGCAGAAGTGAAGATTTTGCTTTTCTTATGGTCTGTTAGATAATCCTTTATAACCAATTTTAGTTCATATGTAGTTTAGTGCATGTGCTGTTTGTGACATACAGCACTTAACCATATGTCCATTTTGTATATGCAATGTAAACTGGTTGTTATATTATTTGTAACAATATAGTTCATGTATTAAACCAATCATGCCTTTTTTAATAAAGGCAGCAGTCTAAAACTTATGCAGGTCCTGGACAGGGGCTACACTACGCAGCCATTTCAGATAAAAGCTGATTTTACTCAAGCTGTAATAAACTTAGTCAGGCATGCAGCAGAGGCAGTCTGTTGTGAGATTCTGGCATAGCAATGCAAGCCTAATTACGTTACATCACGTTTTGAGGTAGTAGTGGGCAAGCTGATTCTAGACTAATGCAGGCATTTTTATGTTTGCTTTTGTAATTAAGCTTAGAAAACAAGTAATCAATTGGCTGTGTATATCAAAATAATAATGAGTTTTCTTTTCAGTAGCAGACAAGCTGTTGTTCTATACTGTACTACTGTCATTTGAATATAAAATAAGCAAGTTGGAGCAAAGCATTTAAATGTGTTTCACTTTTATTATTTATAATGGAACTTGATATTAAGCTGTTTGTTACAGGGTTCACCTACATTTGGTCTCCATTGCTGAAATCCTACATGTCAGAAACAAGGTGATTGATGCTCAGAACATCAATAATGCAAGGTCATCAAGACCATGTAATGGTGTATAGACTCAGAAAGAAAGCTAGAATGTTAATGTTGCATTTGTATCACTTTCTCCCTATTTTTTGAGATTGTGTGATCTTAAAGTCAAAATAGTAATTGTTCAGGGACATAGAGCCTTGCCTGTACATTGGGGATTAAAATTTTTTGATGTTTTGCAATGTCGGGAGCATTTCTCTTTTGAGTAATGACTTCCAAATGTTTTAAATGTTTCTGGGTCAAATAATCATACATTGATTAAACAAAGTGTAACTATCCATAATAAAGCCATCAATTACAATTTTTTCATAATTCTTCTAGGTCCTTAATGAAAAGGAAAATCACTGCTAAAAGGAAGGCATGATGTTATGTGTAAAAGCCTAATGTAAGTGTTTCCAGGACTTAATCCAGTTAAAGAATATGCAGTCTTGAAATGTTCTGTTTTTCAGAAACAATTGATGGCAGGAAGCTAAAATAAGAAAAATGAGTTTCCCTGTAGAAGAGAGCCATTTTGTAGTTAAAACGGAGGCCAATATGGACAAGACAATCTTATGCCATTTTTGGACTAATTAGACAAAGGTGGTACAAGAATGTGTGAATGTAGATTAAGCTGACTTGGATTAAAATATGATACACCAAATGTGTTAAAAGGATTTATGCTGTAGGCTTGCTCTACCAGAAGGTATAAACTAGTTTCAATCTTGGGTCATTTAGGAGACTGGAGGGTGTCATGCTTTACAAATAAATGGAATAAGCTAAGCATCACTTGATACAGTTAAATCAAATTGTTAGGCCATGTCTGACCAGAATAAGCAAAGTGATGTTAGGGTATGCTGACTCATCTTGTGTGAAATGAAGCATGTTATCCTCAGCTATATCAGACTAACATTTTAAGCCATACTTGAAATATTTAATCTAGCAGGACATAGACTACACTTGACAAGGATGTATGGAATAACTTGACAAGTATGTATGGAATAACTTAGCTTGTCTCTGCTAAAGCAAATTGATACAGGTCATTTTTAGTCTTTAGGTTTAGTGTTTTAGAAAAGTTTGATAAGCCAATTTTGTTCTGGAGGAATGATGTAATTTAGGGCATGTTTGGCTCATTTACAAGGAATATGATAGACAAGTTATGACCATCAAGCCTAAAGTTATATATATCATGCTCATGTATTAATTAAGTCAAAATGAGAAAGGCCAAGTTTGCCCAAAATATACTAATCACTTTTAAGTCAGGCTTTATTAATTTAAAACACATGCTTTAGTATAAAGAATGAAGTGATATTGGCTGTTCCAGAAAAAAACAAAGTAATGCATGCCATACATAATTATCTTGGAGCAAGAGAAACACGTCAGTATTGCTATTGTTAAAACTCAATGGTGTAGACCTGATATGACATGTTTGTTGCCAGTAAAGGTACATTAAGCCATGTTTACCTCATCTAAAAGGGTACAGTTCAGTCCATTTATGCCCAAGATGGTTTAGTTAATTTTAAACCATGTTTGGTTCATGTAAAGCTCCAGTGCTGCAGGGCGGTGGTGCAGGCCACAATTAGCCAAGAGATGTGGCACATTTTACCATTTAGAACAAAACACAACAGACCATGTCTCAGCAAGGTTGAGTACGATGATATTAATCTATGCATGGCTGACTTGGAATTAAATGCTGTGGTTCATGCCAGAACAGGATGGAGGAAGTGATTTTAAGTCATGATTATCTTGTTTGAACCAAAATTATTTAGGCTAATGCATTAAACCATGATGACCACTTAAACTTAGAGTGCTGCAAGCCATGCTTGTCTGTCATTGATGGATAAGTTATGTCTGGTTTAACCAATACAAAATTATGCACAGTATACTTGGTAAGAATGGTAAAAAGGTTTTGATGCATTATTTGAATGGGTAAAACAAGGCAGGGCTATCAACGCATAGCTAGGATGGACTGACTGTCTTATGCCATATCAAGCCATATGGAAGATCATGGCATAAACAATTTGTGACATGATACACCATATAACTTAATCAGGCTTAGCTCAACATCTTGAGTTCTAACATAAATGTTCAGCATGAATGCTTGCATTTAAGCCAAGCAGGGAGCAGTTGAATTAAATGGTTTGGGTCAACCTTGACCATGGTTTTAAGGCATGAACCACCAGCATTATCTCAGTAAAACCGAAATGTGCATGTCCTGTTTGGCTAGGAAAAATGTATTGCTCTGAACCCTTGTTTGGCTATTTTAAAACACACCACAATTGTCCACATTTGTCCAGAAGGGTATACGTCAATTTAGGTTATGTTTGGTGTCATTTATAGCAGAAACAGTGGACCATGTTTAGGCAGAATAGGTGATAAAAGTTAAGTCAAGTTTGGCTGTATTAATAGAAAATTAAGCTGACCATGTAATCAGGACAACTGGGTTACTGTTAATCATGTTTTATTCAAGTCAGAAAGAAATGTCAATCTGGTTTGCCTGGGTGGTTGCAGTGGATGCAATCAGTCTTCATTGACTTACAGTTAAATGTTGTGGCAGACATCTGATGCGGGATTTAAGACATGATTATCTCATTTAAAGATACAGAGGTTTAGGTCTCATGGGACACAGAGGGGTATAGTGAGTTTGACCATTCAAAGTTCAGTTAGAACAAAAGGCGGCACCCAATAGTTGTAATTTAAGTAAAGCTGTCTGTTTTGAGACAATATGAGGTAGGCCATGCATGGCCAAGATGATGAGGTGAGTGATTTAAGCCATGTTTGCCCCAAATAAATTACTTACGCCATGCCTGAGCATGATTCACATAAAAAAAACATGTAGAACAGTTTTCAATAAATATAAAGATCTATGGTTAAACCTTGTATACATTGACTACAGAATGCTGCAGCACAGACGTAGCAAAGAAAAATTAAATGACCATAGGTCAAGCCTGGCTCAGTTATAATACAAAATGCACAAACCATGCTTAATCAGAAAGACTGAAGTGATGATTGCAAATCATAGCTCTCAACTTGTTTCCTCAAATATTCCAGACAAAGCTAAGAATAATTGGAGAGCAAATGCCTAAATTCAGGGACAATTTTTAAATCTTACTCTAAGTCCCTTAGAAAGTAAAAGAACAGCAGTTTTACATTTACATGCATTTTTGAACAATAAGAAGCATGAACCTGAACAGACTGATGTTAATGATGGCTTACAATTCTAATAATCTTCAAAAAATCAAACATTTTATGAGGGACAAGGCAAAAATATGAGACAAAATCAGAGATGCACTAAATCAGGGACAGTTGAAATGTATGCCAGCAATATTTGCTTAATACAAATAGGACAGTGAATGTCACACAGAAATCTTAGTCAGTAGAGAAAAGTGATGATAGGCCTTGATGGTTGGAATGCAGCATGAAGATTCAGGGTACATTTCCTGAGTGGGACGATTAATAAAAAGAGAGTAAAAAGAAATTAAGAGGGCTGGAAAGAAACAAAGAATTTCATTCGGCTCTGATGTATTTTCCCCTGAAGGGGAAGTAAGTACAGGACCTGTTTGACACAAATAAAAAACACACATTTGACACAAATAAAAAAAAATCACACTCCTGTTATACCACTTCCAAGTATATCCTCACTATGCAGTCAAATAAAACAAGCATCCCAAGCATATCTAACTCCACTTTTTACTCTATTCAACCCCACCACCTCACCAACTATATCCTCACATATGTTTTTAGCCATCACGTACTTGTATCACAATTATATACTCACCAACAGGCCCACAAACAACAATAACAAGTATTTACTCACCCCAAACCAACAGTGAAAAGACAAATACACATCTACCTTAATCCCATTACCTTTTTTGCTGTCTCACTTCTAAACCCTCATCAGAACATACCAGGCCTCATCAAATTTATTCTGCTACCATTGTTGACAATAAAACTGCACACTTTTATTCATCACTTCACCTCATCCAACAATACTAACAATCGACTACCTAACACTTAACACCATCCAGCTTTCTCACTAATATCCCTAACCCCTTCTCTGCCTATCAATAATATACTATATCCTCCTTTAAGAAAACTATCTACTTTATGCCAGAAATCCAGAAACTTCACGTTTGACTTTGCCCCATGATTCTCATACTTCACCTTTGAGGCAACATTGAGCTCAACCCAATTCCTCAGCATGCAACTGTAATATCCTCTCTTCAGAACCCCATTACCTTATGTTGCTCAATCGTAAATGCACATAGGGTAAATAACAAACTAGATCACCTTGTCCCCTTTATTGCCATACATAATCCTGACATCTCCACAGTTACTGAACCATGGCACAAGCATGCTTCACCAAATCCCACCCACCCCTTCCTTCATAGAAATATGTCTATGATTCACAATCAGGCTTAAGACCAGGAGGGGATGCCTTACTTTACAAAGACCACATACTCCCCATCATTGTAACTCAGGTTAACACCACTTTGAGTGTTAGTAAAATTCATATCTAAGAAAAGTAAACCCCATATGTACCAACCTCCATCCTCATCATCATTTAAATTTAAAACCCTCCTTATTGCCGTACTATTAGCTGCCTTCAAACAATTTTACTTCATTATCCTATGAGACTTCAGCCTTAGGTTCATAGGTTCATAGGTAGATACTAGGCTATCTGCCCTAGGGCATTTATAAGCCTAGCCAGAGTGTATTTGGCTTCCGCCTCCCTATTAGATTAGCCTACTGTGCCTCTGTAAAGTAGGTCACAGAAGGTACCGTTTTAAGATTAGTTTACTGTGCCTCTGTCTAGCAGGGACACAGAAGAGATCCCAGGGGTGAATTTGCGATTTCCCATCCACGCGTCCAGATTTCGCTTGAAGAGGGTCAGCAAGGGGATATGTCTAACATGAATTGGGATTCTATTCCAGAGTGAGGGGAGCCTCTGGGAAATGAATCTGTCCCTCCAGCATGACCAATTTATTTTTGTGCTGAGTTTTAGGTCCCTGGAGCGTGTAGCGCTAAGGGACTTGGATTTTTTGAGGTGGAGCATGTTCATTAATTCTGGGTTTAACATGGCTTTGTACGTCAGGCATAGATCGCCTCTGAGTAGGTGGTAAGCAACTGAGTAGAGCTGGAGTTTCTTTAGTCGAGCTGCATAGGACATCTGTTTGTAGCCCATGATCCACTTGGTGAGGTACTTTTGGGGTCTCTCCAGTTGCTGCAGGTGTCGGGTAAGGTACATCCCAAAAGGGGCACTGTATTCAATTATGGGCCTGATGAGTGACGAGTAGAGGGGCACAATGACCTCTCTTGATCTAGATGTGAACCCTTTCGTGATAAGGTGGGCTATATAGAAGGTCTTTCTAACCACTTTGGCAACGTGATTATCAAAGGAGAGATTACTATCTACGTTGGTCCCCAAATCTCTAATTACTTCTTCCATACTTAATGGATTACCACCTATGTGGTAATTTGTGGGCACCTTGTTTTTCCTATAGGGGATGACTATGCACTTTTTAGCATTTAGCTTGAGGCCGTGGCTCTGGCACTAAGCATCCGTCTCTGTTAAACCCTTTTGGAGGATGCTTGTGTCAGCTGGAGATTCAATTATGGCCCCCAGTTTGCAGTCATCTGCGAACTTTGTCAGCCATAATCCCCCCGTGTTAGCCTGAACCTCAGAGAAGTATATACCAAACAAGAGAGGTCCCAGAACTGAGCCCTGTGGGATGCCACTTGTAACTGGTTTGGATTCTGACATGGCACCTGTGATTCTGACCATGTGGGTTCTATCTCTGAGCCAGTTTGCAACCCATCTTGTGATATAGGGGTTGATATTTAAGCTGGTAAGCTTATTTATGATGCCCAAGTGGGGTATTATGTTGAAGGCTTTTGCGAGGTCCAGGTAGGCTGTGTGGACTACCTTGCCCTCATCTATGGCTTTGGTAACTGTTTCAAAGAAATCAACTAGGTTTAAGAGGCAAGATCTGCCCTTAACAAAGCCGAATTGGGTAGGGTCCAGTGTCTGGGGGCTCCCAATGTCTTTGTTTATGAGTTCCATGATAATACGCTCCATAGCTTTACAGACCAGACTAGTCAGGCTTATGGGGCGAAACCCAGTACCACAGGAAGCAGATCATTAACAGCCCATAGTCTCAATCCTCCGTGCTAACTTCCAGTCTTTAGTACCTTCCTGGTCTTATGATATCACAGAATCCCTTGCTGATCTTAGGCTTCAGGAAGTTATCTCTTACCCCATCAAGCTCAAAATTAAATCAATCAGTCTCTCCATTCTTGACTTTCTCATCACAAACTCCACAAGAAGCATCTCCAGTATATCAATTTGTGTTGTAGCAATCAGGGACTACTGACCAATATCCTTCTCCATTTCCAATCTATACGTTAAATTCTCTGAATCCCTTGATCTCAAATTTACACTAATATTAATAAACTAAAAAAAAATATATATATATATATATATACAACCTAGACTGTTCACCAGTTACAACCTCTGAAGACCCAAATGCAGCAGCAAACACTCTAATGCAAACCTTCCCCGAGCGGAAAGACAAATTCTTTTCCATTATCAAATGGTGGTGCAAGACACAAAACAGAAAACAATGAGGAATGAAGCATGACAAAAGTAGAAACTAAAATGTTGTGATGTTACAAAGCCACCTTTACAAAACTTTACAACCTCACCAAACAAGCCATTTCTAGGCAGAAATCATTCCAAATCCAATCTACCCTCCTAGTCAAACCTGGCGAGCACTCCCATCCCCAAGATCACTAATCCTCTACCGTCAACCCCCATATATCCTGATATTCCATTTTAGACATATAGAATCAAACAAAGTTGTAATACCTCTCAGTAATATCCCTACAGACACTCCTTCGTGCCATGAGGATCTCAGCCCTATGTTCATCCATCACTGGGGAGACCATCTTGCTCTACTGCTCACCTGCATCTACAGCTTGTTGCTAAACAAACACATGTCCCACATATGGACAACTGTTGTAATTAAACCACTTCCAAAAAACACATCCCTTCTGAAACTTACCACCTCTGGACACTCTCCATTCTTTTCATCCTAGGCTAAATATTAGAAACATTGTATATGTACAACTATCCAAATTCTTCCATTGATATTATCTCCTGTCATATGTTCACAGATTCAACAGGTTCATAGGTAAGTACTAGGCTAGCTGCCCTTGAGGGACATTTTAAGACTAGCCAATTTCTCTTTTTTTGTGCTCAAATTAACCTAGCCCATTTGGTTATAGATTGGCCAAACCTATCACATAATCGATAATTATATATTACCCCTAATGAGAAAGCTGGGATCATGCCACAGATAAGTGAGAGGACGCATGCATGGAATAAAGAATTTAGGAACTGGCTCTGCCGATTAGTAGTAGAAGTACAGGGGGCAGTCGTAGGGAAAAGTTCCTGCTTCTAATCCACAAATCGAAGATGCACTTGAATATGCACAGGGAGGAACTTTGTTTTTTTTGTGGACAGGAGTAAATTCGAGAACAACTGTATATTCCATGAAGTATACCTGTCCCTCCAAACCATTCTGCTGATGTTGTGGAAGAGGTTTATATCCCTAGACCAAGTGCTTCTGATGCCATTTGACTTGATGATGTGCATTAAATCCATCAGCACTGGGTTGGAGGATGCCTTGCATGTCAGACACTGGTTACCTGTTAGTAGCCTATAGGATACTGAGTATAGTGACAGAGCTTTGAGTTAGTCCATATAAGACATGTTGTTTAGGCCTTGCATCATTTTAGTAAGGTATCTCTATGGGCTTTCATTAAAGCAATATGGATTCTGTCCTAGCAGCATCACTGTGACTGCTCTCTGGACCCCAATTGATGATGCACTATGTAATACAGACAGAGTTAACCTCCATGAGGATCTATTCATAGATCTAGATAAAGTATTTGACCTTAGAGACCACTACATTCGAGTCCATAAACTACTAAGAAACAGTGTCATCCCAGAATCTATATAATGGTTCAAGACCCTCTTTTCAGACAGATTCTTCAAAGCAAAAATTGACCTTAATCTTAAATGAAGTCACTTTAATTGTCCCACAAGAATACATTCTACCCCATTTACTATTTCCATATTTATAAACATGGTGCCATATGATCTTCCATACCTGTCTCTTATATTTGGTCTATATTACATAGTTGAAGTTCCGTAACTTCGACTGACATATGTTTGAACACGTCTGAAGTTACGGAACTTCGACTATCAATAAAAACATAAAAATAAAATTGAAAATAAAATAAAAGGGTTTATGCAGGCGGGCAAGCCCCCTGCACCCCCAACACTCCCCGCTCTTTAAATATACCAACTCCAAGGTTGCTATAGAGTGCAGTAAAGGAAAATTTCCCTTTACTGCACTGTAGCGTGACCTTGGAGTTGGTATATTTAAATAGTGGGGGGATGTGGGGGTGCAGGGGGGCTTGCCCCCCTGCATATACTCTTTTATTTTCTTTTTCCTTATGTTTTTATTTTTTTTATTCATACTTGAAGTCCCGTAACTTCGGACATATGTGATTGAACATATGTCAGTCGAAGTTATGGAACTTCGACTATGTAATATAGACCCTAATATTATATGCCAATGACATTTATGTCTATCCTTCCAGTCAGTAACTTAGTAAAATCCAGTCCTAGTTTCAGTATGACTTGCCATCCTTCCGCCACTAGATACTAAACCAAAAATAATTCTCAGGACTACAAAACCAAAACTATGTTATGCAGAACTCCTCTGAAGCTTACAAAGGCATACAAAGATCTCTAGATCATTGAAATGAGCCATAACAAAAAGGAAACTGTCACCTCCTTCATATACCTTGGGATGTGGCTTGAGAGAACCCTTGAATTTCAGGTACATAATGAGAAAACAAGGACAGAATCACCTCTCCCCTTTTCTGGACCAGCAAAATCTCTCCATACCTCATAACTCCTACAAGATGTACAATATATAAAGGACTCCTATTGACCAAGATAGAATATGGATTTTCCCTTATTGAAGCTGCCTCTCACAAAATGCCAATACCCTCTAAACCCATGGCAATAATGTTTTTCACTTTATCAGTAAATCTCCCTCAGGTGAACTCCACTGCCTTATCCTGGCCAAAGCCAATTTAATCCCAGTACCACACAGAGTAGAACAATTATTTTTTTCCCAATGTT
Source organism: Protopterus annectens (assembly GCF_019279795.1). Taxonomy (NCBI): domain Eukaryota; kingdom Metazoa; phylum Chordata; order Ceratodontiformes; family Protopteridae; genus Protopterus; species Protopterus annectens. The sequence goes on along the minus strand of NC_056728.1, from coordinate 528,842,343 downwards.
TAGATTATTCAGTTTTAAATCATCGTCACTCCAGCAACCAAACTAATATAAAAAATAATCTCCTTCAACCTCAGAGACTACTGTCAAACAACTCCCTCTCTTTTTATATATTCAAACAGGCTTTATTGTGGCAAGTGGTCCTTCTTCACCCTAGGTCACAGTCTTTGGCAATCACTCCCCTAGTGATGGAACTCTTTATTACTCTCCTTCTGAACTCATCTAAAGAACTACCTGCCTCAGCAAAACAAAATGGGCACCTGTCTAAACTCTAAGCCTCCCTCCATATAACTTATTCTGTGACCAGTATAATCTCTTCACATTTAAACTCACAATGCTAACAATGTATACTTCATAAATACTGTAAATTCATTACATATCCAAAAAACTGTAGTCACTATTATTATACTTGCTAATTTATTTTCATTTCAGTACTTACAAAACTGTATACATTGAGTATTATTCTTAATATTTTGTAAGCTGTACTACTATTTTCTATGTGATTCACATCATCTGAGCTTTGTAAAAAAGCTGTCACTTTGATCAATGTACTATCTTGGTAAACAAGATCAATAAAATGAACTAAACAAAGTGATTAGACATTTGGGCATACTCAATTAAAGTTATTTCTTTAGATGGAATCAATACAATGCTAGATTAGAATGAATGCAGAAAAAGGAAACCTGGAGCATATACCTGTTAGTAATTAATGTTGCGAGCCATAACTGGCAAAGTGAGATGATGAAAGTAGGCCATGAACAGGCAAGGTAAAAAGGCAATGTGACTAGTAACTTAAGTGATTGATGCATAGAATGCAGGTTGCCTGTGATTATTGTGAATGTTGTATTTTGAGACTTCTTTTAGGTAGCAAATGCAGAATCTAGAAGCAGATATGTGTGTCTGGAGATAAGTTCTTACATGCCATGCCTGCTGTATCATATGCACATATATGGAAATGTATTTTAGCTAGCATGATTTGCAACAGAAGAATATGTGTTTAACTGTCTCCTAAAGACTGGGCAATAGCAATTAAAGTAGGTTCATTAGCAAATGCAATTTACTAATTTATTAATTACAGCTTATATATCTTGTTAATTGGATTCCTTCCTCCTGGCACTTTAAAATGGAGTCCCAGAGAGAGACAGAAAGAAAAGTCTAATGCAAAATCATCACAAAAAACCTTCACGTAGAAGATATATAAAGTGTTACAACAGACTTTACCACATTATAATAGGGAATAAGTTAGTCATAACCAAAAATTATTGAAGACAATTTGGCTAGTTACCTGAGAAGAAGGGATATGTGCGAATGCTCTTATACATACATTTTAAAATGTTTTCTGGCGTACAACAGATGTTACGCCTTATTGCAATTTATTACATCCAAGTTACAACTTATAATATATCACAACAGAACCACAAGATTCAGCTACAGATTTTTAGTTTTAGCACTTGAATTTGCTTATTTGTGCTCAGCACTTGTTCAGAACTTGTTACCACTAAATAAGCTGCAAATTACTACAGCACTCAACCTTCCTCTTTACCTAGAGGAAAACAGTTTTTGTACTTACTTTCCTCACTTGCTTAGAGAAAAACAGCTCTTATACTCTCTTTCCTCACATGTCTAGAGGAAAGTAGTTTTTTATTCAGGCATGTCCAAGGGTCAGCCCTCAGTGTTTTCTCCTGTCTATCTGATGAATCTGGGCATCTTGAGGCAATGTAGCAATTGCTTCATGTACACAGACAACCCTCTCCTCCTACCACCCAACACCACAACCTGTGAGAGATGCACTTATCTAGCCAAACTGGAGGTAAATCTCTCTCCAACCAAGACTGAACTTGACAGTCAAGAGGAGAAGGTAAGCACTTGCACCACACCACACATCACATAGTCCCACTAAACCTACAGCACCAAAATCCACACATAGAAACACAAAAACATTCACAAAGGCTCTCAATAATAATCTGCTCAAGCAACAGAGACCTCCAAAGCAGAAACCCAAGCAACCTCCACCCCCAACACAACCCAAATGATACATAGCCCACAGACCCAGTGTGCCAATAAACCACAGCCCATAAGGCAAACCAATGTACCCAACACACTAGTCATAGGTGACTCTATAGTCAGGCACACTGATGTCCCACTCACCAGGCTAAATAAGACGAAGGTTACTGTCAGCTGCCAGTCGGGTGCTAGGATCCGTCACATAACCCACGTACTCAGGTCACTCCAAAACAAGTACAAATATGATTCTGTCATTGTCCATGTTGGTGTGAACAATCTGTGATGTACCTCCCTAGACTACATGAAAAGACATGTGGAAGAGCTCTCTGATCTTGTAGCGCAGGCAGGTATGACCTTAGCCCTGAGTAGCATCCTGCCATCACCCAGAATGATAGCACATACAAGGACAAAATGATTGACTTCAACATTTGGCTAAGCTTCTGGTGTCATTCTAAGGGGATCCACTATCTGTCTGCATGGGACAACATGGTTGACAGACCATGATACTTTGCCAGAGATGGCCTGCACCTGTCGGCCCTGGGATTCAGGATACTGGCTAAGGCTCTTGCCGTCCCTATAATGCCTTTTTTAGGCAAGGTTCAAATGACAAATTCACCACTGTAACAGGAAAAGGCAAGCAAAAACTGAGGGTAATGCTACTCAGTGCTAGAAGTCTAAAATCTCAAAATGCACTCACTTGAGGTACTCCTTAAAATGGAGAACATCGATATGTGTGCAGTGACTGCAACCTGGTTCAAGGCTCTAGAGAGCACCCCTGCATTACCAGGCTATAACTCATGCCACACTTTAGGCCCATCTAACCTAGAACAGAACAGCAAAGGCAGAGGTGTGTCCATATTCATTAAGGATATCCACACCTCCAGGCTAGTTGCACAGCATAATACATCCACGGTTATCCAAGTGCAACTAACTCTGGGCAAAATTGCAATCCAAATTGTAGCTTGCTACAGATCCCCCACCATGCCCCAGGATTCCCACTCGTCTTTTCTTGATATACTGGAAAATATTAGGGTTCAACCAAACACCCTAACAATGGGCGATTTCAACTACCTCACCATTAACTGGGAAAACTACTCATGTACCAACTCCTTTGCTCAATGCTTTCTGGAATTCATAAATTCCAATGCCCTGGATCAACTTATCCACACCCCTACCAGGGGCAGCAATATCCTAGACCTAGTCATTACCAACATGAGTGACCGGTGTTCCACACTTGAAATCAACTCCTCGTTGGTCAGATCTGACCATAAGCTAATCACCCTAGATATCCACATCCCGCCCCCACCCACCATTAAGGAAGCAATGGTAAAAAATTTCTACAAAGCCAACTTCATGCTTCTTAAGACAGAAGTGGTGAACTTCATGACACCCATACAGATGGACAATACAGTTACAACTGCTGAATCCTGCAAAAATGCACTCTATAAACACTTACGCGAGTGCATGGATCGTGCTATCCCAAACAGAACCAAGACGCTATCCTCCAAAAAAAAAGAAACCAATCTAGTGGTCCCCTGCCATAAACAAACTCTACAACAGAAGGAAGCAACTGTTGCAAAAGAGAGTAAAATCCCATGAGTGGAGGAGCTTCATGGTCAGCCTCAGTAAGAAGCTGAGATCTCTTATAAGATCCTCCAAAGCTAGCTACAAAAACAAAATCTCCACTGATTCTAAGGGCAACCACAAAGCATTCTATAGCTATGTCAAGAAACTCAATGGCAACACCCAGATCTGCTCTGAGTTACAGCACAATGGCACGAAAATTACAGTACCAACTGATATTGCTAACATCCTGGCAAATAGGTTCTGTGCTAACTTTACCCCCCTCTCACCCCTAAAGGGTCCATATCTATACAGGAAGAATGCAGAGTCTCTGTAATCACATCTATGCAGGTTAAAGCTGCACTCTCTAAAACCAAAAACACATCATCCATGGGACCGGACAACATCCCAGGCTGCGTTTTACACAAACTTCAGAATGAATTGGCTCCCCACCTAAGCGCCATATTCAATTATAGTCTCACGTCAGGCTTTGTGCCCACTGAATGAAGCACAGCAACAGTTATCCCACTCAACAAAGGGGGAGTCACCACTGATCCTTGGAACTATCGCCCTATTAGCCTGATGAGCCTGGTCTGCAAGGCCATGGAAAGTATCATCATGGAACTCATAAACAAAGACATTGGTAAACTCCAAACTCTGGACCCCACCCAGTTTGGGTTTGTGAAAGGCAGATCATGCCTTCTGAACCTGATCTGCTTCTTTGAGGCAGTCACCAAAGCCGTAGACAAGGGTAAGGTGGTTCACACAGCCTATCTTGACCTCGCCAAGGCTTTCATCACCATCCCCCATTCTAGAATTATAGCTAAACTCACTAAATTAGGTATAAATCCCTACATCGCAAGATGGGTTGCCAAGTGGATCACTGACAGAACCCACACTGTAAAAGTTCAGACTCCAAATCTGACTTCAAACGTATGACAAGTGGTTCAGTCCTGGGACCTCTCCTGTTTGGTATCTACTTCTCTGAAGTACAGGTTAACACAGAAGGCCTCTGGCTAATGAGGTTTGCAGATGACTACAAACTAGGAGCCATAGTCGAGTCCCCAAATTATGTAGACATCCTACAGAAGGGCCTCACTGAGACAGATGCCTGGTGTCAGAGGCATGGCCTCAAGCTCAATGCCAAAAAGTGCATTGTCATCCCCTTTGGTAAAAACTCTGTACCCATGAACTACCACATAAACAGCAGTCTACTTAATGCTGAATGTGTGATAAGAGACCTTGGGACCCAGGTGGACAGCAGTCTATCCTTTGATAATCACATCACCATAGTAGTCAGAAATTCCTTCTATGTGGCACACTTCATCACAAAAGGGTTCTCATCCAGGAAAAAAGAGGTCATTGTTCCCCTCTACTCAGCACTCATTAGACACAGTACAATGCCCCTTTTGGAATGTACATCACAAGACATCTGCAGCAGCTGGAAAGGCCACAGAAGTACCTCATAAAGAGGATTACTGGTGTCAAACAGATACCCTACACTGACCGTCTGAAAAAATCCAGCTTTACTCTGTAGCATATCGCCTACTCTGAGAAGATCTCTGCCTAACATATAAAGCTATGTTAAACCCAGAGCTGTTGGACATGCTACACCTTAACAAATCCCAATCCCTCCAAGCTACACACTCTAGGGACCTAAACCTTGTCAATAGAATAAACAGGACATGCTGGAGGGATAGATTCCTGTCCCAGAGACTTCCTGTACTCTGGAACAAGCTATCCCTCTATGTCAAGCAAAGTTCCTCATTAGCACTCTTCAAGAAAAATTTTGATGAGTGGATGGGAAATAGGAAATACACCCTGGGGATCACTTCTGTGGCTCTGCTCCACACGGGCACAGGAAAATAACTTTCTTGGGTGGCATAAGCCAGGGAACCTAGTGGGCTAGGCTTACTTAGGCCCTTGATAGCCTAGTACCAACCTATGAACTACAAAATCTAAAGCAATGTGTACAGTTAGAAGATATGAAATTAAGAAGGTGGTGGAAAGCACAGTGAGTCTGAAATGAGGAAACATGGATAGCTAAGGTGACAAGAAGCTAATGAGGTGAATGAGCAAACAAACTGTATCTGCACAGTGAAGTATGTCACTACAGTAATGAAGAAGCAGGAATGGAACTGGATAAAAAGCTTTGAAATATTAAACAAACTGACAATTACAGTGGAGAGAAGCAGGCAGTAATCTTCATAAAACAGAAATGATGAGTGTTAGGTGCAGAGAATGATGGAGGAGAAATATATACAAAATATAGTAATGTATTTTAGTGGACTACAGACTTATGCATTTTTCCCAGTTCATATAGGTTCCAGATCAATATGTTTTGCTCAGAGTGAATATTTTGCATGGCTAGGCTAATTCAGGCAGAGATATCAGGAATATTTTTGGAGATCAGTCCAGAAAAATATACTAAGGGCTGATTTCAGTACCAGTGTAAGAAAAGGTTGACAGCACATGCATATATTTGGATTTGACAAAAAACTTGTGTTTACTTGTTATTCAAATGATTCACGTTATGGTCCATAATATGGGAAGTTTCCATGTTAACTGGCATCACAGGGGATGGATGCAGATCAGGAAACAGTAACTATGCATAAATCTGTGTGTGTGTCAGAACGGAGGATAAACACAAAGCTGTTTGATAACAGAAGCAGATTAATGTTGAAAGAAGATAGCTACATGGGAAGCTTGTCGGTCCAGTGATAGAAAACACAGTACTACTCATTACTACTCATTCAGAGAGTTATTAAATACAATACAACAAGTAATTAGTGGTTGCCAGGAGAGGAATGACATGAAGGATTACATTACCAGCACATGCTACTAAAAAGTAGGTTACACATAATGATAAAACATCCTGATGGTGCAATTTTTGACACAGACTCATGATGGGGTCACCACATCACAGTCTCACATATCTTCTTGGAGGTACATAATACTTTACAGCATATGCAGGATGATGTTTTTCACTGGGTAAGTCAGGCTGACCAGTTAGTCAATGTCCAGAGCACTGACAAATCCATGAAGGGAGTTATCTTGGTAATTGCTGTCAGTGTCTGTAATAATGTATTAGATAACTTGAATTGTTAAAAATAATGTTTGCACTCTTATTTGCTGAACAAAATCAAAGCAGTTCATCAAAGAATGGCTAATTTGTTTTGCAGCAAAGTATCTAAACCAGTAACAATGTTGTTACAGATATAATCATCATTTTTTTTTACCAAGTTTGGCCACTCCTTAAATGCATTGCAACCCCAGAGGAGATTTATATTAAGTTAGGAGGGTAAGGTACACAGTCGCCAACAACACTGTGTTGAATGTGTGTAAAGTACCTCTCCACGTAAAGCAGAGTACCTCATTAAACCTTTTTAAGCACAACCTGGATAACTGGATGGGGAACAGAAAATACACACCTGGGATTCCACCTGTGTTCCTGCTTGACAGTGGCATAGGGTGCTGACTTGTTGGAACATGGGCTAAATTCTTAGCTAGGCATCTAAGGGCCTCAGGACCAATAGCTTAGTAACTTCTTATGATCTTATGATCTTACGAAAAATCCCAGGAAGAGACATTCTTTTTTGAAATCTACAAGAGTAAACTCTATGAAATAGGATCTCAGCAAGTTTTCCCTCAACATTAAGACACTGATCCAAGGTTGGAACAAAAATAAAAAATATCTTGGTTACCCAAGGAGAAACACATCTTTTTTGATCAAGAGAAAGCAATGTTATAGCAAAGGATCATGTTGGCAGAGAGTGGCCATTTCTGTAGAGAAATGGTGAAGCACATGAATAATAAGTCCTATTTAAGATATGTATTTTATTGCATTTATTTAATTTTTTATTTTTGCTTTGTTGATATCCCACATGGTCAGCAGCCTCTTTTCACGAGAGACCTGAGGTGGTATTCACACTGACTATGGAATATGGCCAAGACACCAAGGAAATTCCCCTTGTCTTTTTGATAGCTGCCATGGGATTTTTTTGCATCCACCAGAGCTACCAGGAACAGGTAGATTGGCTTCAGTTTCACATCTGATGATGACACAGTAGTGCAGCTTCCCCATATGCAGCAATACAATCTCAGTATTAGAAAATAAGCCAAAGTACCAGAGGAAGGAATGAAACCCCAAGCCCACCAATCTTTCAACATCAAAGGCAAGTATGCTACATGTTACACTATTGACTTTGGGTTGAAAAAGTTTGCATTCCTCCATCTATCCAGTTTGGTAGGTGACAATAGAATAGAGTGCGAATCAGTTAGGCTTGCTTGAAGAAAGAAGTCTGTAGGATTTGTTTAAACAGTTATAGAGTAAGTATGCTGAGACAACCTATTAGTTAGGGCATGGCTAATAAGGTTGACTGTGTACCAATAGCAAGGGACAAAATAGAAAGTTGGGTAGGTATAGATAGATAGGTATAAAAATGTCCAACAAATGAAAGTTAGACTGAAATGTTATATATTGGCAAATGTTTGGTTACTGTATTGAGTAATAGTCATGGTAATTCGATAAAGTCCATTTGTGTTACTACCCAAATGAATATTCATTTCTCAGATGCTGTAGTTATTGACCGTATTCTAGAATGACCATCACTTTGCAAAGTAATTTGCTGCCCAAAGGATACATTCTCAGTATTTGGAAAACCTGCACTATTATTGTTTCAGTTGTAGTCAATCAGGTATGCATTTGCTCTTGAATATTATTTTGCTTGTGATAAGATCTTGGGATGTGAATGATTTTAGTGATGGATTCTCTTTATCTGCATTCTGAAATGTATTTATTGATGTGATATAATCATTAAATGTGACACTTTAATGTTTCCCCTGTCTTAATTCTGCTGATAAGTACTGAAGCTATGTGGTTAACTGCTGTGTTTATAATTATACCTTTTATGTTGTCTGTCACATATTTTATTCTTGTCCCAGACAGACAGGTAACTATTTTATTAAAATGTTCTTCCTGATCTCTCTATCAATATGTTTCAGCTGAGGTGAAGGCATTTATTTTAGGGTGTCTATTCACGTATGTTTATAATCATAAATTCTTTATAATTCCTTTTGACAGTTAACAGCTTTTTTAAATATAAGTTCTAAGTTCATCAAAATTGTAATTTGCATTCTTTTTGTTATGTCTGTCTCCACTGCCACTCCTTAGCCTAGCAATATATATATTTTTTTAATGTTCTTTATTCTCTCTAATACACATCTTGCTTTTATACTAAGCTGTTCAAGAAACACATTTTATTTGTTTTGGCGTTCTCTTAACATGTTGGGCAAACTAGTCCAAAGGCTATTTTTCAGACAAAATCACAAATGCATAAACATCACACCTTAGCTTAGGTTTACATGTAACCATTCTAAGTTATTTATTAAACTGCAGGAGCTTGCTTCACAATATTTTTATTACTGGGCTATTTTCATATGCAAAGATATCTGCAATAACATTTACATTTGCTTAATTAAAATTGACTTTCTCAATGAGCATTTATATAGGGTTTTTCAAATTTCTTTGTACATTTATTATCACAACTCAGTATTATATTTTGTTAGACTGCACTATTTTCAGAGATATTTAACATTTAATATGCAGTATTTAGGGAAACATCAAAGTTTATTAGTTATTACTGTTCCTAATTGATAGTGGGCATGTATACCTTTGGTCAACATTTTAATTTCCAGCGTTTTTTATGAATTCTTGAAGCATCTTATTCTCTTAACACCATTACAAAGATTAGCTGCTGCTCTTCTATGATTTGAACACAGTACGGTTTCTTAACTCTAACACTAGCTTTTAGGAGAATAAAGCATTTATGAAATGGAATATAGTATGAGGCTGTTGAGTAGCAATATAAAAGGTATGGGGCATGGGCATATACATCTGTGTATGTGCATTTCTCAGCTCCTTTGGTCTGAAAATACTCAAAAGAATTTCTGAGCCTAAATAAAACAACCCACAGAAACCATGCAACTGAATATGGTTTTACACAGAAGTTTATACCATTTAACATTCTTAGTTGCATAATTGTTATCAACATCTATTTATAAAGCACAAATGAAATTGTGATTATTTAAGCTATTAATGAGCTTCTAAGCTGAAATCTTCTCACAATCAGATATATAATATGGTGTAAAGTTACCAAACTGTTTATCAGTAACAGCTAAAGACAGTTCTATTTTTTTTCTATTCATTCTCATAATGTAATTATTAAAATGAAACTATGATCCAAATTAAAAGGGGTGCAATTAGTGCTTACCTCTGAACTTCCCAGCACACTAGAAGAACAGTGTATAAGTTGCAGAAGCACCACCTCCTTGCTTCTGGAATCTATCTTCAGGAGGATACACCCCAACATTCTGGTTGCTTCTGTCATTGCCCCATCACACTGCTTCCTGTGTGCTTCTGGAGTCTATCTCCCCAAGGACACACCTAAACATTCTGTTTGCTTTTGCCACATTGCCCTTTTACACTGCCCCCAAGTGCACCAGTCTAGGTGTGACCAGCACTCCCACATCCTTTTCTTCTCTGTTGCCATCTATTTGTGCTCCCACACTGACATTTCAACCTCTTATAGGCTTTATATTTTGTCATCATTGCTATTTTCATATACCTATGTAGGCACATTGGCCTTCAACATTTTTTTGCCTTTTTGTCTCTTCATCACAACCTTGTCCACAGCACTGACCCATTTGTATAGCTTTTTTACAACTTTAGTTTGTTTCCAGATTTGTATCTCATCCTTGACCACCTTCCACAACATACTTCTCTCTTCTCTATACCATGTGATAGCATGAATACTGCTGACTAACAATGCCTTAACCTGGCTATCTTAGACAACCTCTACCCTGGTTAGGACTGCATCTGGAATGCATTCTTTTTGGTGAAGTCTAAACCAGTACGTCAAATTCCTATCATTCTAAGATTAACTCCCTACCCTCTCTCTCTCTCTCTCTCTCTCTCTTTCCCTCCCCTGGAACTTAGGATCTCTAGGACTGCTCCTGGTAGATTCAGATTCCCATTATTTCTCCTCTAGTCTCTCATTCTTATCTCTTGTTGTGTCTGCTGAATAATACATTGCTTCCTCCCACCAGCTCTCTCTCCTTTCTCTACCTTAGCTGTCAGAGTACTTAACCTAACATATAACCTTGGCTGCACATTTGTTCCATTCCTGCTTTGATGTTCTTCTTTCTTTTTGACCACACATCTGATGCCTTCCTTTACGTATATTGCTACTCCACTTCTGTCTCTCTTTTTCTTATCATTCCTGAATAACCTATATCCAAGTACCACCAGATCACATACTCTCAACATTGTTCCATGTTAGTATGATAGCAGCAATATCCACCCTCCCCCCATGCATCACTGCTTGCAGCCAGACTCCTTGCTCTGCATAATCAAGCTACCAGCCACAGGCTGAGTCACTCTTGTTTGTTCTTCTGATATGTTCTGCGTCTGCTTTTACCTTTAGTCTACTGCCTAAACAACAACCTCCTCCTTCCTCTTCTGTCAATCTCCTTCTCTCTACTTTCCTCTTATTTTAGAGATATTGCCATTGAGATGTAACTTTCTAACACAGTATTAAGCACCATTGTCCATTCTGGGCTAAAATGAAGCCAATCCCTTTCGTACTTTCTAGTTTTCCTATGACCCCTAATTCTGTCTCCTTTGTCCATTCCTGCACTCAGTCATTATACAATCTAATTAATTCTTTCTTTCCTGTGTACAGTGTCTAGCGGTGCAGGTAACACTCTTAAGAATGCTACTTCCAATGTCTTTTCCCAGCATCTATCTGCTATCTTCCTAGCCCTACTAGTTGGCATCATCTCAGCTATTTCTAGTGACAGATCATTGCTTCTAGTCCTACACACACACACAAACACACACACACACACACACACACACACACACACACACACACACACACACACACACACACACACACACACACACACACACACCACAAAATGCATCCACCTATCCAGTCTACTGATGACTTTGATTAACAGATTCATATTTTATGTGGTCTAAGCCCAAAAAGTGGTTTCACTGACTATTGATGCCTCCTTTCTCACTTGTCTAGACTTCTAATCCAGTTTGTGAATAAATCTTTAATCACCAGAACTGCATGCTGTTTCCCCATACTGAATAGTCCTTCTTTTGCTTCCAGACCCATGTCACTATCCCTGAAATCTGTAACATATCTAAATATAATTCTGTCATTCTCAGCCTTTCTAGTAGTCTGCACTGAGTGTTTCCCTCTCTGACATGAATGTAAAATGTATGCTCTGTCTCCAAGTCCTCTTCAGCATTCTGCTTCTTTTCCCTTCTGCCTCTGCCATCTGGCTGATTGTGCCTAATGACCTACTTCCCCTTAACACACTAATCCTTGCAGTGTTGGTTCCTGTCTGCCAACTTCTGGATCTGTGTTCCTCTTGGCACTTGTTATTACTGTTAGCATCTCCCCAACCTGCAGTTTATGGTTGCATTCAATGCTATATCACTTCTTACCTCACTTTGCTGTTGATAGCTGTTTGAGTAGGGAAAATAGTGTCATTTGCCCTAGTTGTATGCAATGTTTCCTCCACTAGGGTATGTGCGATGCATACGTCAGTTCACAGCCATAGTCCAAAACAACTCTGATGATATATCAGCCACATTACAGATAGAAACAGTGGGCACATTATCTCTACACAGTATCACGTGCGAGATATTTCTTTTAACAGATATTTCAGCATATCACCGCATTACACCTCCCAGCTCATATATGGCAAATGCCTTCATATCAAACAAAATGCAGAAGGTATATTGCTAAGGGGTATACAAGCTGTTACATCCAAAAGGCATGGACTGCTAATGATGCATTGTGAGCATAAAACTTGATCATATCCTTATATTAAAGCAGGTGATGAACATATTGTGACATTAAAAGCAAGAAACTGTTTGCTATGACAGTGAAATCATACAGTACCACTCACTGTACTTTTTGGGTTTAAAGTAAGTGAGAATGGTGGGACACTATAACACCATGCACAGTTCTGAGGGGAATTCCACCAAGGATGCTGAGTAACACTGTATATCTATATAAATTTACACATATACACACACACACACACACACACACATATATATATATATATATATATATATATATATATATATATATATATAGATATATATAGATATATATATATATATATATATATATATATATATATATGGGTCTAGGACTATTCACTGAAAGCACATTTCAGTGAAAGTCAAATGACTGTGCACAAATCACTGAAAGCGCAATTCACTGAAAACTCAATTCACTGAAACACAGTTCACTGAAAGTTATATATGGCCTTTTCCCCACTGTAGTGCAACCCTGGAGTTAATATATATATGTATATATATATATATATATATATATATATATATATATATATATATATATATATAGTAAGGGGAGGGTGTGGGGGGGGTGTAACCCCCAACATAGTTTGGATATATATTAAGTTTAGAAAAGAGTAATTTATTGAAATTGCAAGTATCCATGTGTATAGTTCAAAATATTTAAAATAGGTGGGGGGGCTTTGCATCCCACACCCCCCAATGTGGGGGGCAGTGCCCCCCACACACCCCTTACTATATATTCTAACTCCAGGATTGCACCACCATGGGGAAAAGGCCATAAATAACTTTCAGTGAAATGTGTTTCAGTGAATTTAGCTTTCAGTGAATTGTGCACAGTCAAATGAGTTTCAGTGAAATATGCTTTCAGTGAATAGTCCTAGACCCATATATAGATAGATAGATAGATGTATATATATATATATATATATATATATATATATATATATATATATATAACAGTAAGTTGTGTTGTTACCATTGTATGTGATTTGTATAGTTGACAGAATGGAAATACTCTTCATAATCTGTTTGGGAGTTTTGCAGAGTTCTAGTATATGTGTTAATGCATAATAAGAGGAACTGAATTACATCTTCATAACAGCACTAGAACCTGAAACTCGCACCAGTTTACTCCATTAGCAAGATCTCAGTATCATCACCCTTTAAGGTAGTTAGAACAGATTTCAGTTGTCTTCACAGCATGCTGTGAAAATTGGGCAGTGTTATACTTATGCCGTCCCTTACACCCTGCTAGTGTCCTGTGCCAGTATTTAATCTTTCTTTGACACTCTTGCCAAGGGGACAAGTAAGCTGCCAAGGGTTCTACAATTTGTCAGTAGCTCAGTCTCCTACTGGCCTTGAAATGCCATGGCCCATCCACACCTGTGAGCACGACCCTTGCAATAAGAGCATCAATGTGCATTTTTTTATTTCTGTATATAGCTGCACAGAAGAGATAACATTTTATACATGACATTGGTTTGCACTTTTCTGAAGCATTGGTTACAGATATCTGTCCTAGGATGTCAACACTAGATGCTTGCCAGGCTCCCCCATTCCACTGCATGGCTGTGTCTTTACTGCCATTGCAGTGCTCTCAATGATATATATCAAGGATAAGGACAACAATAGGATGCACTGCCTTCTGTAGTCTGATGAGTTATGTCTCCAGGTGGCATGCAGCAGCATGATACATGCTGGTATGAAAAAAGAAGCTCATAATACAAGTGGGTCATTATTGAACTTACAATGGTACTATTGCTTAAGATTAGCTGTGAACAATAGTAAGACACTTGCATGCTGCACTGTCTCATCTCCTAATGGATATAATGACTTTGTACATTGTCTTGAACATCAGAGGTAGTTTACAAGCTTGTAGCTTGCAGGTTTGAGGCATGATTTCACTGCAATGGGAGCAGTCCCTCTATACTAGGGTTTAGCACTATCACACACTTTGGCCCTTGAGTTAACTGTAGGAGTGTCTCTGTATTTGTTAGAAAGATTATTCCCTCATGTCAACCTACCTATAACTCTGACTTTGAGCTTCTGGGAATCCAAGCCACCCTTAAAGTCTATTGGCCATGTTCTGAACCATTGGATTTGGACATAACCTCCTTATCATACAGAAATAGAAATTATACAGTTTTGATGCATAAAGTGTGCTCTTTTTGCATTTTATTTAGTTGATAAGAATGGCCCCCTGAATTTTTTCTGTGTTGAAAATTGCTGCCATGACATCATGAAAGGCTGAATCCATAAGGCTTCACTATCTAAGTTTATACATACAGGCTACTATATTTCCATGCTAAATGCATCACTAGTAGCTTCAAGATTCCTAGAAAGACAAGTTGACAACTAGACCTTGCAAGTGGTACAGACCCATTGAAAATTAACACATGTGGTGAAGTAGAAGAGGAATCACAAAGTAAGAAGCCTCTCCTCCAAAGAGGTAAGGTCTGTTTTTGTACCCACAATACTTTGCAGTTTCATGTAAAACATTTCCCAGGACCTACCATGGCATCATTTTGTGGATGCAGTTAAAGAGAAAAAGTGATTAAAAAGAGAAACTAAAAAAATCTGACAGTACTCTACAAATCTTCATTTTGTGCAAAATCACTTTCAACTTTAACATGAGGAGTACAATAGAAAATGAAACTAACTGTAATACAAAGATGCTCCGAAATTTGACCAATGCACTTTAAAAATACAGCTATTGCATCATTTGTAGTTACAGATGTCCATCAATGCCCCCCAAACATCACAGACATTTCTCCAGGATTCAATACATTCCATGTAGGCCCTGTGTAGAGCCTACATGGAGTGTATCTATGCACATAGCTGCAAAGTGTTTTCGGCAGTGCACAGTGCATGTTCATGATGCACATCGCTCCTAAGTGAGGTTTTGCAGTACATTCCAATTGTGTTGGCCACAAAACTTCATAGAACAACAAAGATAATGAATCCGTGTACATAACAGCACCAACAATCTGCCCCCATCATGTATCTTCTGAAGGGTATGAAGTCCTAAACAGAAATGTCTGTCATATTTATTTAAATCTATCCCGAATGATTATCGCAAAATAACAAATTGTATGAGGAACACCACAAAGATCTAAGCCAAACACTTTTAAACCTGCCAGAAGTAGTTATATCTGTATATTCTAGCTTTTCTCTTTGTTTTTTTTTTATAATTTTTTTTTGTTTTACTCCATGTTTGAGCAATGCACCGTGGTGCTTGGTGATGCTTACTGCATTTGCACAGCAGGACCACCCATGTATCAGACATGACCCAGATATCCAAAAACAGATGCTTTCAGTTAATATTACTAGACAATGCTGTGCATCATACAAACCTGGTAAGCACGGCAGAGCTATGCTCATGCCATGAAGTTAACATTAAATACTCAAATACATTGCTCATGTAACGACCCCAGTGGTGACATGTGTTAAGTGTTGGGCAGATGGTCCTGGGTTCTAGTCCAGGGTATGCAAACTTTTCTTATCATGGTGTGACATTGCAGCTTATCCAAATAAAGTGGCACTGTAAGGAAATAATACTGAAATTGTATTGCCTATTTTTTTTGCTGATATATTTGAAAAAGGTATGTGCCATTTACCATAGCACAAATATAGGTTTGAGTGATGGTAAGCACCATTTTCAAATGTATCATAATCAAGACAGTGCACACTTGTTGGGAAAACATGGTATTTAAATGAGAATTACCAGGAATTGCACTTTATACATTGAGATCTAACTTGTGCAGCAATGTCTGGTGTTGGTGAGGGTGTGCTGTTTAGAGCACAGCAATGGGGTGTCCATGAGTCCAAGGTTTTTATTGGTCTCCTGGTTAGGGATCATGGCCCATATCTGTTGCAGCAAGACTATACTGACTCCCAATAAAAATCAGAAGTCTGGGATAGTTTGCTAAGGGCTCTTACCAGTGCGACTGGTATCCCCTGCACCAGTGAACAATGTCTTCACCACTATGATGACATCAGTAGTAGAAAGATGGGTGCCCTTGATCAATGGATCAGGGACTGCCAGGTGTGGAACACCTCAGTGATGTGTAAATATGATTTACATGTATTACCTGCAAATACTCAAGCTTACTATGGAAAACACTGGTATTCATAATGCTTTTTCTTTTCCCATTTTCCTCAGCTGCAGAAGAGAGAACCTCAAATCTGAGGTCTCATGGTAGGCAATTAATGAGGATGAGACAAGCAAGCAGTAAGTAACAATAATTATATAAAGCACTGTTATTATAGCCTTATCAGTTATGGATGGACTAAACGCTATATCATACATTTTTAGGAATTTGGAAATGCATATCTGAACAGTTAATCAAGTATGCATGCATAACTCTGTGGCACAGCTTTCAATACTACTTCTTTCTGATGAATACCCAGATTTAAGAATTACTGCTTTGCTCTGGTCATTGTAGGATTAATGGTTGCCTGTCAAGTAATTTATATTGAAGTCCACAAATAATGAAGGGTGTAGGTAAGAACCATAGCTATCCATTTCTCCAACAGTAGCAACTGGGCACATGTAAAAATTTTTAACTGTATTTGGATTTGGACTGTCACCTCCAGAGAGAGGAGTGACAACAATATAATTGCATTGTGAAGCCAATCGGACCAAATTAGGTGTATCAAGTAGACACGTGTGAAATGGAGAGCTATATATATATATATATATATATATATATATATATTTTTTTTTTTTTAGAGAAAGGTGCCTTTTTTTTTTAAAGGAGAGAGAGGAATGTTGGGGGACGGACATAGGCAAGTTTTGGGCAAGCAAGGTGGGAAGGTGAGGAAGCTTTTGCAGACAAACAAGACATACAACACAACGACAGGGTCAGTAAATGACACAAGAGGAGGTGAACACCTTGGCTGGGTTGGGGGTTTGGGAATCGCAAGCCTATGGACATCATGTTTGGTGACAGTGAGAATTAAGTCCTCACCCACTGGACAGTCATCACTGTCATCTCACTGTGCCGATGGCTAATGTGTCTGATGCCTGCGTCTTCTTGTGTTGTTAAGTATGATGATGGACAGCAGTGTCTCCACTCAGCATAGGCATGCACCAATTGTATGGTGCACAATCCTATGCACCAAACCTGGCAGTTCAGCTTAGATGACAAAATCACCCACCCCCACCCTCCCCGCCTTTGCTCCAAAAGGGAACCACAGGGGGAAGGGATGTGTTGGGACTGCTTCTACTATGTAAGATCTTGTGATAAAAAAATGATGGTGATGACATAGTTGTTTGCTTGTTCATAATGTGCATAGTCAAAACAGAGGCTTGGCGCCACATATATGGAGTGACCTTCTCATGTCACCATTACATCCCCACCCAGTAAGGATAACAGAAAAAGCCCAACCATCTACTGTGTTCTTACCCTAAATTTTTTTCCTAATACTACTCTTTGAAATAATTGCGGAGCTGGACAGACATAAAGCTACTAAAAATTATAAGAAGAAAGCAACTCAGTGAAAGGTTATATTGGGTGCATTCCAGGGCATGGGTGGAGAAGGGAGCCTTAAGCCATGCAGAGGCCTGAGGTCAGTAATGATGAGACCCCCCCCCCCAAAAAAAAAAAATGTCAAGGAATTACCAATTATCCATGTCAAATTATAATATAGGAGAATTCAATAACACCTACATGGACATTTTTTGATGTGTGTACATCGTGGCAAGAATGCACACAGTACTGCGGACATTTTCAGATTCAGTAAACTCCACATAGCAGCGCTCACTCACATGCAACATGGCACTTTCCATGGCATGCAAATTATAGTATAAGTAACTGAACTGTATGCTAATAAAGCTAACCAATGAGGTGGAGCGATTGAACAATCTGTAAAGCAACCATGTAGACTCCATGCTCATGTTACCCATGTATTCAAAACTTTTCCTAATATAGCCACGGAAAGCAGTCTACATAGAAAATAGATCAAGTAATTTTCTGTAAATTTGTACAGAACTGACCGTAACATGTAACCCCACACACAATATGACATTATTAGACATGGGGGATGTTAGAAAATTAGATTAACAATAGCAACAATTCATTTTTAAGTGCCATGACATAAATGCAGCTTTGCTCTCCCACCCCCCATGAAGAATGTACTCGTAACTAATGTAGACAGTTAAAAGTGTAAACTCCATGAAGCATACCATTCATACTGTCATGTAAGCATATGCAGTATGTATATGATGGAATACAGTCAAATTTTATCAAAGTCTACATTTCTCTGTGCAGATATATGGTGAAGTAATACCTTCCCTTGAGTGTACAGCACTGGACTCCCCTTCAGTTTCCTTGCCTACATGGTTACCAGCCATGCAGATTCAGGGCTGTCAGCACAGTGAAGATGTGAATGAGGTCAAAACTCATTAGAATTGCTGAATCCCAAAACCTGTAATCATGTAGGGATGTTCACTTCATGTAGACACATCCACAGTGTTCATGTTCAATGGATGCCAAAAGGGAATGATGACATCAGGGAGTGTTTTAGGTTACACGTAGGTCTGTGTAGTGGAAAAGTGCATTTCAGCACTGCACAATTCACATGTTCTGTTTCATCCATTTTATTGTTTGTTAAAATGTATCATCTCTGTCTGCTTTAAGTTAAAATTTCTTTTTTTAATTTTTGGCACTCAGCACAGCCACGGGAAACATGAATGAATGGCAGGTTTCCTGGCGCTTGTCACATAGTTATTCCTGTGGCAGCATGTATATGTATAGAGCTAGAGTATAGAAGGTACTGGGTTCCAGTACAGCATCTGCCATCTTTCCTTTTTGAGGTGTATGTTTGTGTGATATTACAGGAATGGAGAAAAGTAATAACAAGATTACTTGTGTTTACCTTATTTAAGCATCGGTGTGTACAGTGGTGGATAGGTGTGCAATACACATCAATGAACACCAACAGAGTTACTATATTCAGTAAAGCAGCAGCTGTTTTTCATAGGTGCTAATTACAGCATAACCAGGTGATTTTCACTATGGTGGAGCTATTCAACAAGCCATAAAGCATCCATGTAGCTTCCATTCTATTTTTTTTTTTTGAATACTTCAACACCATGGGAGTAAAGACAAGGAACTTTTAGCCCTAAAATAAAATTGTGACAACTGCTGCATTTGCAAGGTAAATCCTGAACCTAGAATGTAGTCTCTAATAATAGTATGTCATATCCTTACATTTCTTAACTTGGTTCAGTAATTAAGTAAACAGTGGTGGATTTGTATAAAAAGTACCTTGACATGTGACAGCAGACACTTATTTTATGTATATGTGCCCATTACTAAGTTTTTATGTCATATTCTTTCTGTTTTTAATTGCACTTTTTGCATGATGCACTGCATAGTGCAAACAGTGGAAGCGGGGAAATGGCTGTGTTTATATGGTTTGCCCAAAGTGCAGCAGACGTGCTAGGAATCAGACAGTCCAAAACAGAAACTGGATACATTCGGTGAATGCCCTTGGCCAGCGTGAAAACTAGGCCTAAAGTACAGATGGTAATGGGTACTAGTACAAAGTGTGCAACCTTTGTTTTACTGCTGTGACATTGTAGTTTACCACAGTGAACTGCAACATAGACAGCTATTTCCTCCATTTTTGTGGCAACAGGTGTAAGTGTAGAACTGCCATACACATGGTCCTGGGTTTGAATACAGAATACCTCATACAGTATTACTTTTACTGATGGAGAAATCTATGTATTATCACATTTATTATCCAATGTATGACTGCAGGTATACTGTGTACTATAGTCCTGTAAATCAACAAAAAAGTCACAAGCAGCGCATTCCTGGAACCAGAGGTAAAACATAAAGTAAACCACAAACTGCAGTAATACAGCTTCCAAAATCACTGAAACTTTAATAATCCACAAATACAGTCCTTTAAAGTAATTTCACAAGGCTTCCCAGCTTTTTTTACACATGAAATCCCAGTTGGAGCATTTTGGAGGCATGTCACTTCCTGAATGCTTTTAACATGATTTTTTCTTTTAACAATGACTCTGACGAAGTCTACAGGCATAGACAAAAGCACTTAATTGTATTTGTGGATTATTAAAGTTTCAGTGATTTTGGAAGCTCTGTTACTGGAATTTGTGGTTTACATAATCCTGTAAATGTATTCCTGCTATCTGGACCAACATGGCTTTAACTTTTTGAAAAAACAACAAAAAAGGAGTAAAGTCCAGGAAATGAAAACTAAAAAACCACTGCTGGACAGTAGAAGGTACACCACACTACTCGCAGCTTTTATAGCAGACTACTTCTCTTTAATAATATTAACGCCATCAAAATGATAAAACACAGCGTTTTCGTCTGAAAAATCATCAGACTTCTTCAGATACATCATATGTACATCATTAACCAGTATATATACACTTGTAAAACCCCACCCCTCTAATTGATTAAACAATTACCTTAAATGGTGAAGAAAAAAACAAAATTCTAGGCTTGATAGACAAATTAACCTAAAAATAAATCAAATAATTGTAAAGAATTCATGTAGAATTATAAACGTTGATCCTGCAGATAGACTAGTGGTGGACCGTAGCTGGGATAGCTACTAAAGTTCAAAAAAACGCGGATATATAACTTGAATTTATGTCACTGGTAAAACAGAACGAAAAAAAGATGAAAAACACTCCTTTTAAATCCACAAAAACCTCACTGCTTCGCCGATTTGGCAAGATGTTAGACTAAAGTGCAACAAAGAACTGTCACACGCACATGTGTAGCAGTTCAATAGTTGGGTAGGACTGAATCCACAAAAAACCCCTCTGCTTCGCCGATTTGGTGAGATGTTAGACCAAAGTGTAACAAAGGACTGTCATACGCTAATGTGTAGCAGTTCAAAAGTTAAATGGGACTGAATCTGTTTGTATCCCAGGCATATAAATTCCTATACTCTTCCAAATGATACAAAGTTGCTAAACCATAGCTCACAACAGCCTGTGTGGAAACGCACAACAACCATAAAAAAGTACCTTTGGATGTTTGTGAAAGCTGACGAAATGTTGTTGAGCAATAGCCAAGTTACTCCGGAAGTCCTGACTATCCGGTTGGCTTGTGGAGGAGAAAACCCAATCCAATACTTTGTAGTTAGAAAGACACAAGAATCTTCCCTTTGCAAACCCAATACATCCAGATTCGTGGGAAGCAAATGAGGCGCTAGTACATTTCCTATCCTTCGGCAAACTCAGTAGTTACAAACTCATAGAAAGCAAATAAGGCGCTGTTAACTGAAAATAAATCCTTTATTTCAACGACAGTATTCCTTAAGCACTAGTGGAGCGCTTTCATCTGCACCATCGCAGACTTCATCAGAACTAGTCACTGTTCTGATGAAGTCTGCGATGGTGCAGATGAAAGCGCTCCACTAGTGCTTAAGGAATACTGTCGTTGAAATAAAGGATTTATTTTCAGTTAACAGCGCCTTATTTGCTTTCTATGAGTTTGTAACTACTGAGTTTGCCAAGGATAGAAATGTACTAGCCTCATTTGCTTCCCACGAATCTGGATGTATTGGGTTTGCAAAGGGAAGATTCTTGTGTCTTTCTAACTACAAAGTATTGGATTGGGTTTTCTCCTCCACAAGCTAACCGGATAGTCAGGACTTCCGGAGTAACTTGGCTATTGCTCAACAACATTTTGTCAGCTTTCACAAACATCCAAAGGTACTTTTTTATGGTTGTTGTGCGTTTCCACACAGGCTGTTGTGAGCTATGGTTTAGCAACTTTGTATCATTTGGAAGAGTATA
>NC_056728.1:528592575-528815075 GCF_019279795.1 Protopterus annectens | reverse complement strand
ACAGTAGGCCTCCTCCGAGCATCCCTATCAATCCTGCTGCATGGCACCTTGTCCACACTTTGGCTATGGCCAGACTCAACAGGCACTGAAGCCACAGTAGCCACAATTTTCTGATCAAAGTCCTCACCCTCCACCTTTCCAGTATCTCTGCACTCCGTGGACTGGGTAGGCATAGGTCTACTGGCTGTGTCCAGGGAAAAGGAAGGGGGTGGCTGGATGTTAACCTGTGTGTCAGATTCAACCTCTGCACCCCCCTGACTGTGCCTGAGTCTCACCGCAATCATCAATGTCTGACATCAGGTAGCACTGGGTCTACCCTCCCACTGTCATGATCACCTGTAATAAAAAGGAAGAAACACAGGCATACATTAATACCTGCACTGCTATGGTGCAATATATGCTAAACAACATGCTGCCACTATTACAGGCAGTGCAGCAATACACACATCAAGCCTAAAATGACACATTATGATATTTCTTTAAATTGATCTGCAGTACTGGCATAAATTTATTTGGCTTATCATCGGCAGTAGGCATATCTTGCTGGATTCCTGATGTTCCTGAAATAAGTTAAGCAAGATGCAAGAACAACATCATCAGATTTACCAGTAAGACAGGAGGTAATAATTGTAATCCTCTGTATCTGTATTAACTGTACATTCAACAAGCATATCACTGACAACTCCAAACTAAGCTTATAACTATATCAAAAAACAAAAGAGATATGACACAGAAGGAACTTTTATTTCAATTGTTTTATTATACAACAGTATTCAACTGGTCATATAACAAACCCTACCTGGAAGCTCCTCTTGGGACTCAGAAGGAGTGGCACCCACATCAAGGGCATGCTGTGGTCCACTGTGCTGTGAGCTTTCATTTTGGAGGATATTCACCAGGAACTCTTCATTGGGGGTGAGAGGTGCTTCTGTAGCAGGCCGTCCCTTGACTACTCTTTGGTCTTGGTCTCTGCCTCACTGACATTGTTTGTGTCCTTAAAGACAACAGAATGATAATACACTTAAATATCACATAACTACAAAGTAACTGTTTCCAGATAAAACAGTAAAGGTAGGCAGTCAGTAGTACTCACTGGAAAAATGTAAAACAACCTACAGATCTGAAATACAAACAACATGCAGGATGCAAAACAAAGAGAGTGGCAACAACAACATATCATAGTATGTGCCACATCAGTAACTCAACTGTGCTGCCCCAAAAGAACAGTCCTTTCTAGTTTCTGACATAATAGTAACTCTTTTTTGCTCCCCCCACCCACAAAAGGATAGGCAAATGAACCATTTTGCTAATAAAACATCTTTGAAATGTTAAAAGTACTTTCAAAGGACCTATCCCTGAAACATTTGTACATATTTATTACACAACATTCTATTTTCATGTATTGTCAGTCATGTGTACCTCTGAAATGGTTTGACAAACATGGCCATGCCATCAGTGAACTTCTAACTAATGCATACAGATAAAAGTGTAAAAACTTTTGCTTCACATTCTTCATTAATATATTCCAGCATATGCATTATGTAGGTAACAAAATTGGAGCATACCTCCTGAAGTTCAATACTCCTCTGTAAAGATATCTTTGGAAGGAATTTGCTTTTGTGACGTCCTGCAAGCAGGTAGCAAGTGTCCCAACCATCAGTTTGTCTAGCTACACATTTGCCTTTTTATATTGGAGTAGACTATTAATTGAATGCATCTATCTTAGCCTGTGTTTCAGAGATGCTAATTACACCATAAGCAGCTCAATTGCATGATAATCAACCAATCTGGCTGAGCTATTCAACAAGTTATAAAGCAACCTCATAGACTCCATGCTGTTTTTTCCTGTGGATTTCAAAAACTAGTGGAGTACAGACACATAAAGTCTACACAGACAGAATGTTAGAATGTTAGGAGCTGCTGCTGTTCCAACAGGCCTAGGCTGAGACAGAGAAGAATTTTCAAGCTATATTTAACTTATCACAACATACACGGCATGGACATTTTAGAGTGTTACAGGGTAGACAGGGAAACAGTACAGTAACTCTGCAACCTCTGCTGTCCTCAACTCAGAGCAAGAGCCTTTACCTCCCCATGTATTGGCTGTGTACTTATTGCATTATAGTCAGCCTTGAAATAACACTGTGGCAACTGCTGCATTTTCATGGTAAGTCCTGAACATGTACTCTATTGTATAATAATATTATGGCATGTTCTTGCATTTCATCACTTGATACAGTAAGCAAGTAAAATGTGGGGGATGTGTACAGAAACTAATGTAACATGTGACAGCAGAGTTATTTGACCTGTATGTGTCCATTAACAAGTAGTAGGCCTCAGACATCAAAGATCCACACATTCATACCCCTCCAAAGTACTGATGATCACTGCACACTCTCAGTTTACCACAATACATTTGTAATTGGAGATCATAACAGAGAGAGGTTAGAAAGTGATGAGACACATTGCAGTTCCCAACTTCACAACCCTCACAAGATCAAACAGGCAGGATGCAAAACAAGGAGAGTAACAAGAGCAACATACATTGTTTGTGCCATAACAGTAGCTCAGCCTGGTCCACCCTCCTCTAAAAAGCAGTGTACTCTTACATGTGCCATAACAGGAACTCACTTTTGCCCCCACACCCAAAAAAAGAACAGTCTATACTTGATTTGGTCCAATTGGCTATACCACATGATTGTGTTATGGTCAACCCCCTCTCTCAGGTTGACATTGCAAATGCAGCTAATATTCTGCATACCTAAACATTTTATTGTTGAAGAAATGGATAGCTATGGCTCTTTCCTACATCCCCTCCTGCACATTCCTGCCCTCCTTTCACTTTGTTCTTCCCACGACTTGATCCCCATTTCACTACTTTCCTATCTTTCTCATTTCTTTTCATTAATCATAATTGTGTGATGGTGCACATCACAAAAGCAGTTATAAGTGTTATATACAGCTGAATTTGAAACTAGTACCATCTAGCCATATTTTAGAGACTCCATACCAACTATTAAACTTTAGAATTTGTATTTACACGTAAAAGTATTTGAAACTGTTACATACACCTTGATTCGAAACTAGTGCCATCTGACCCCAAAAATGTATGGATCAATGCATTAACAGATGGTGCTATAGACTCATAAGTGTAGCAGGTTTATTTACAGACTGAATACCAAATGGCAGACTTAATTGCTGTTGCATACACCTACTAGTTAACTGACTCTCTGGGTGCAGGTATTAATTTTCTAAATGTAGTAATACGTTCCTTTTTGGGGGCAGATTGCACTGGTAGCTAATATGTTGAACTACTTTTGTATTACCATTGCTTAACAATGTTGTGTAATGCTCAACTTCATGCTCCATCGCTCACTAATGCTTTATAAAATGAAATGGGTATCTCGCAATAATGCTTTATAAAACAATATTAGGGATTGTGCAATGATGCCTCATACAAAATTAATGGGGAAGATACCAAATTGGTGATATGTGGAGTAAGCACAGCTGAGGACAAAGGGAAATCCTTGTTAAACTGTGTCAATTACTACTGATTGTGTAAAATATATCTGCTACTTAACTGACTCTGAGGCAGGATGTGTTAATGTATTGCTGGAGGCAGATGATACTGGATTCGAATATGGGTGTAAGTTGTCATTTTACAAGTGTGTATGATAGTTTTAAATACATTTACTTGTATTGTTGCCATTCACTTTTGCTTCATATTGGTGCCCTCACGCAACAATTCTTTAAAGAAAAGAAATGGGGAAGACAGGAAAGTGGTGAAATGAGAAGCAAGCAGGGGGAAAATCAAAGTGAAAGGAGAACAGATATGTACAGGAGTACAGGAGGCTTGTAAGAATGAACAATAGCTATCCATTTCTTCAACAATAAAACATGATCATATATGTAAAATATTTAGCAGAATTTGGACTGTCATCTCCAGAGAGAGAGGTGACGACAACACAGTCATGTTGTATAGCCAATTGGACTGAGTCAAGTATGTCATGAAGACACATGTGCAAAATGGAGAGCTATGTATGGGACAATTTTTTTTTTTTTGTTGGAAAGGTGCCCATTTTTTGTACAGAAAGAGAAGAATGTTGGGGAAGGGATGTAGAAATGTCTGGGTGAGGTAAGTTGGATACATGAGGAAGCAATTGCAGACAGACAAGACAAATAAGACAAGAGACGGTGAAGGACACAAGAGGTAGGTGAACACCATGGCTAGGGAGAGGTTGGGGAAATCGAGGTCCCATGCACATCAAGCTGGGTGACGGTGAGAATCAAGTCCTCACCCAGTGGACTGTCATCACTGTCAACTCACTGCACTGCTGGCTGCAGTGCCTGATGTCTGTGTATCCTACAGATATTCTGAACCAGGATGGAGAGCACATGATCCATCTGGTATAGGTGTGCACCCACCGTGCAGTGTACAATCCTACGCACCATCCATGGCACTTCGTTTTGGGTGATAAAGTCACCAACTCTGCATCTACTCACAGAGGGAGCCACATGCCTATCCTGGGGGGCAGAACTACCTGAGGGGCCAGGTAGTGCAGGGCCAGCAGAGGGGGTGCTTTCAGGACATGCACCAGACATGCTGGTAGTAGTGCTGTTCTTGGTTGAGTGTGAGCAGCAGCATCCCATGGGACAGGCCTACCCTGCAGTGTTGTGGGGAAAAGACAAAAACAACAAACAAACAAACAAACAAACAAACAAATACATAAATAAATAAAATAAAAAAGAGAAGATAAGTGTTGGGGTGAAAGAAAAAAGGAAGAACATTAGTAACTTCATATGTGACATACAAAACATTGATACAATTATTTGACTCTATTCTGTTAGCTTTACTTTTAATTCTACAAACTCCTAACAAATGTCCTCATTACTTTTAAGACTACCCAGTTCATAACAGAGGCACACTATTGTACAGATTGAAGCCAGCAATCCATGATGTATGCATACATTGCACATATGCATGCTCCAATTATACTGATTGCAGTTTACAGCAGGCCATTTGTGCCACTTGTATAGAGGTCTGATGTTACATTTCAATAATGATGAAAACCTAACAGTATTGTATATTTGGGAATTGTGATTTTTTAACCCATAACTGCTGACTACTCTCTAATACTGTACTGTTATTTTGTCATACAGACTACTGCATGCATACCTTCCTTTTACAGTTTCAAGATGCATGGTCACTGTTATTTAAGAATATAGAACTGTTGCTTTGTGCTACAGACTAAGGCATGCATGCTTTCTTTTACAGTTGACATATGCATGCTCAGTTTGATACAACTGTATTAAATACCAACTAAACAATCCTTAACTTTCAATGTTGCTTAATTACTATTAAAATAATAATTATTATCATTATTAAATTACTATTTAGAACAGTACTGTTCTGCTGCAAATGCCTCTCACATCCTTAATAAACACATGGCATGGGACCTCACATTTGAGGCTCACTCCATGGCAGCTGTGGAAAAAAACAGAACAGAATAACATTATGAATACCATTCTTGACTATATTTAGCTTTTAACTCTTACAATTACTCACTGAAATAGATACATACACATATGTGGTGTGTCCCTTGTACTAAATTCCCTGATCCAATGGTCAAGTATATCCCCCTTCTTCCTCCAGAGGTCTTCAAAATGATGTCTGCATTGTTCACCAGTGCAGCGGATACCTGTAGCACTGGTTAAAGCCCTGGCAATACTATTCCAGGCTTCAGACTTATATTCTGAACCTGAATAGTCCTGCTGCAGCAACCAGAACTCATGTTCCTAAACTAGGAGTCCATTAAAGACTTTGGAATCCTGAAGACCCCACCTCTGTGCTTGGAAGCACACTCCCTCACCTGCAACACCAGACATGTCTACCATATTTCAAGCTCAATGTAGAATGAGCATTTCCCACCAATTGTGTTTCGTATCCTAATGTTTTCCCACCAATTGCATGTCTCATGCTTACTGAGAGTGGGCACATTTTGGTTTTGCAACATTTGAAAATGCTGTGCATTGCTTACCATCTTGCAAAAACAGTATGGGAGGGTGCACACTGGCAGGCACCCTGGTTGCACAATGTTAAGTGATGTACAACAGTGGCAAGCACTATAATTTCTATATTATTACAGGCACTTGTGTAAATGTGTTTATCAAATGGACCATATCTACGGTTCTCCTACACTTACAGCTATTGCCACAAGAAGGTTGAGAAAACAGTTGTGTATGTTGCACTTCATTGCTATAATCTGCAATGTAACAATAGTAAAACAAAACTTGCACTTCCTGTACTAGAACCCTGGACCACCTGCACTACACATCTACACTTAACACCTGTTGCCACAGGATTAGTAACATGATATTCCTATCTTAGTATTCATTGTAAAGCTCTCACTGTTAATTACAGCACACCACTTACTGTGTTTGTGTGATGACCAGTAGTATTAATTGAATGCATCCAGTTTATGTTTGTAGCTGTCTGGGACCTGGATGGTCCATTCCTCCTGTTTGTGCACTGTTTTGCTTCACTCAAACCAGATGAGCACAGACAAACACATTTGTGCTAAGTGGTGCATTGGGCAAACATTGTCCTCAAAAAAAAAAAAAATTGAGGCGTAGTTGAAATGAAGAAATACAATCTATGGCAGTGCCCCAAACAACTTTTAATGAAGAAAACACAAATAAGAGTAAAGAAGTTATTGCTGTGCTGTCTTACAATCTGCTTTCACAGCCAGCAACCTTACATGGAATGCTATCCACATCATACCTCCCACCTGTCCAGAACTTTGCAGAATGTCCAGATGTTTGCATCACATTTTTGGGCTATTCCTGGTAAAATCTGTGGTTCTATGGAAAATCACTGCAGAATGAAGTCAATACATAATGACATGCATTTCAGTTTCCTACTTGATATCCTTCAAAAAATGCATGTAACACAAACCCTATTATTCTTGCTACTTCCTATGTTTAGGAGAACAATATTTTATATCTGTCCCTATTTTTTGGGCCTTTATTCCTCCATTATTTTAGTCTTTGTCCAGATAGCTTGCACTAAAAGGTTGGGAGGTATGATCCACATTCATATTACAGATTTTGCAGCCAGCAACACTGGTGTGAGCCACAAAGTCTTGCTTAAGTGTGCCATGCATCATTAATATTCATGGTGCAATTCTGGGAGATGACCAACATTGCATATGCAGAAACACTCCATGTAGGTTCTGTGCGAAACCTACACAGAGTTTATTGAATCCAGGAATAATCTTTTTTTTTTTGTTTTGCTCAAAGAAAGTTTTATTGTTTTCTTTGTTAAAGGTAATAAATTGACAATTAATAAAATAATATAATAATAATTCAAAATAAAATTATGTATAAGAAACACATTGAACTATGTAAAAAATACACACACACACACACACACACACACACACACACACACACACACACACACACACACACACACACACACACAATGACCTGAAAACTCTAAAAAGCTCCAACTCAATGAAGACAAAAAATTTCTAAAATATGTTGAGATGTTTGTTCTCCATTTCCTGGTAATGCATTTTCTTGCTGCAGGGATGGTCCATAATAAAGAAAGGTTAAAATTGCTCAAAACATAACTATCACAAATACTAAATAGTACTAAAAACTTAAATAATGAGAAAGAGACAGAAAATAAAGCCTTCAAAAATCATTTATAATAAAAAGATTTAGAGAAGAACAATAAAATATGTGTAACCAATCAGCACTGCAATTTTGTAAATATCACCCAATTATTTATGAAATTATCTCTATTAAATTATCTATTTTGTTTGGGGTTAAAAAGGCTCAGTGTAAATATTTCCATGTAAATATACACCAGTGGTGTGACCAAGAAGTGTTTTTCATAGAAGACAATATTTGAGATTTGTTATCAGTAGTGAGATAGCAGACATGATTCATTGTAATATGTCTCTAAAATTTATCATTTAGGTTTATTTTGTAATCTATACAAAATTATAGGGTTTTGATATTAAATTACCATTTTTTTTATTTGTTGTATACAATTTCTTTGAAAAATTAATTAATTTAGGATTTTCTTTAAAATGTGAATGAGAGATAAATATAATTTCTGAGTCTGCATTTTGACATTTTGTATTAATAGACAATCTTTAGGTTCTAAATTGAATTCTATAATGAGTTGTTGATAATCTTTGGATTTAAAATTTTTAAAACAAGGTTGCCAAAAACTAAAACTCATAGGTTTCCATTTGATGAATACATTACTGTGTGATTTATTGACAAAATGTATTGTAATGCTAAAAGGAAATATGGAAATGGACCAGTTCTTAATATTGATATTAGAAAAAAATCAAATGTTTTTAAATATTTTTAGAATAATATCCACATATCTAAAGTTTGATGCAGGACATGTCTTATATTGTATATAATTACAAAGAAAATGCCAACAGAAATTATCTTGACTAGCTTAATTATTGGTATGCAAAGTAAATTCACTATTTTTAAGACAAGTTAAATGTAAAATTTTCCAAATGGATTTATAATTAGAATCAAAGCAATTTGAGATAGCTTTGAAAGCTGCTGCCTTAATATAAATGTCTGGGAAATTGACTTTTCCAAATTCCCAAGTTATAATATGATGAAGTAAAGCTATTCTGCATTTATTAGATATCAAAGACATTTTAATAATTGTTTATTAATTTCACTTACAAGTTGTTTGTTAGGAGGAAAGGTCAGAGCTTGTATAATATATATTTTAGGGAAAAGGACCATTGTATTTACTGAAGTCTGTTTTCAAAGGAGATAATAATAGTATTCCATTTAGATATAAGATTATTTACTGTTTTCATGATATTATCATAACTGACTGTTATTATTTCATCTATTAATTTCAGAAGAGTGATACCTAGATATTCAAATAAGGCAATTCAAACACCTATGATATGGGTCTTATATGCTTGTATTTTTTTCTTGTTGTTTAATATTATAAACTTAGATTTAGTTAGATTAAAATGTAAACCTGAAATGGATTAAAATAGGTATATTGCAGATTTTAGTTCAGTAAGAGATGATCTAGACTTAGGAAGAGTTAATAAAATATCATCTGAGAATAGCATGATTTTAGATAAATATTCCTTGGGATTCAATAAACTCCATGCAGGCTTCATGCAGAGCTTACATGGAGTTTACAGGTTTGTGGGATGGTGCAGAGTGCACAGCAGTGTGCAATGCATATTAATGAGGCCCGGGATGTGTAAGTTACATTTCACAGTTCACAACTGTGTTGCTGGCCATGAAACCTCATAAACAAACACGGATAGCAATTCCATATAAAATAGAGCATCTTTGATATACAGATTTGCACAGAATGCCACAATGATAACCAGGGGTTTAGATATAGTGAAATCTTGTCAGCAAATGTGGATAGCAATTCTATATAAGGAAGAGCACCTATGGTGCATGGGTTTGCGCGTAATGCCACAATGATCACCAAGGGTTTTACAAATCGCTGTCATTGTGTTACTGCAGCACATCTACAAATAGGCAAACTTAATGAGAGGACAAATAGTCAGTAGTAGGGACATATGTGGCACAGAGCTCACATAGAAATGTGTTAGAATGTAAAACTCACAACTTCTTAGAGTGACAAATGTGGACAAAGCCATAATAATGGTGGGATAAAGGGCCAGGAATAGGGGCAGATTTTTAATATTGCACTGACAAACCTAGGAAGTCGATAGAATATATAGGATGAATATTAGCATGAACTTTCTGAAGAGCATGGAGTTTGAAACTCAAATGTCAGTCATCAGTTTCTAATGGCACTCTGAAATGACATGACAATAGTTTTCCAGGAGAAAAAATGTTATGAGGAAAAGATCAAAAATATGAGACAAAAACTGGACATTCTGCACAGATCAGGCAGCTGGGAGGTATGCACACATCAGTCCAGAGATCAACCCAGTGATATGGCAGGAAGCCACATATTTAAGGAAAACATCTAGACATCCTGGGAATATCTGGAGAATTCAGAAGTATGAATGTGAAGTATATGGTCCAAACACTGCACCTATAGTGCAGAGTATTGAGATATCCTATCCTTGGCATTCTGTACTGAAGCTGTGTTAAGGCTCTGTAACAGGACATGGAACTGCCATGTAACATGTTTACCCAGGGAAAGTGTGTGTATTGAATAGGGACACACACATAAATTATAGGAATGAACACAGGGAAAGAGTACAGCTGAAACTGCCACATGTACAGCAGAGCAGGGCATGTCAATGGAAGATGGTTGTAGCAGCAACACCAAGCACATATCTATATGGTACAGTATGGACTGTACAGTGAAACTGTGTTGTCTGTGACTGTCACACAAGGTGACATAACAATGGGGGGTGGGTATGTGTGCAATATGCATCCTTACAAGGGAAGCTGTGCAAAGTGATATACCTGAATATGAGTGTATGCTCAGCAGAGGTCTCCAGCAAGGTGACCAC
The DNA here is from genome assembly GCF_019279795.1 of Protopterus annectens. Taxonomy (NCBI): domain Eukaryota; kingdom Metazoa; phylum Chordata; order Ceratodontiformes; family Protopteridae; genus Protopterus; species Protopterus annectens. The sequence continues at coordinate 528,804,564 of NC_056728.1, read as the reverse complement.
AGGTAAGGAATCATGGAAAACATTACAAGAACCAGCCATAATAATGGACGATATCAGAATAATTCCACCACTAATCCCATGCCTCTGGCATAACATATCTGAAGAGGATTGATAACAGATGAGACTGAACACACATACTTGGCAACTATTATGATACATCCACATTATATGAGGGTAACCACACACACTGTCCTGTTACTGTAATGTCTGCAGGAGGTGTTATGAGGGACACTGCTATACCTGCATGTAAGAGTATGGTCAGTACAGGCTACTTGCCCTATGTGCATGGCATATATCTACGGCACAATCCACATTGTCAAGAATGATATACTTGCCATTAATGTTGTCAAACACCTATGTATGCAGTGTATGCATAAGCTGAACAGGTAGCACACACGCATCTGGTGTAGCAGTTCTCTAAGGCCAAGAACACTGCATCAAAGGGCTCAGATAATATTCCAGGATGCCATCTAAATAGCATGAAACATGACCAATCAGTGCCTCTGGAATTGCTGTTTAACTGTACCCTACAAACAAGCTTCATGCCTTATGAATGGAGAACAGCAACAGTCATCCCTCTGCATAAAGGTGGCCCATCTACAGATCCTGGAAACTAAAGACCCATAAATCTAACTAGTCTTATATGTAAAGTGATGGAAAAAATTATTATAAAAATAATCAATAGGGATACAGCAATCCTTGACACTGTAACCAACCTTTATCAAGGGCAGGACATGCCTACTCAATCTAATGGACTTCTTTGAGAAGGTCACCAAAGTGATGGATGAGGACAAAATAGTTCACATTGCCTACCTTCACCTGACCAAGGCATTTGACACAATACCCCACTCGGGCGTTGTTAACAAACTCAGGAGGTTAGGTATAAAGCTGTATCTTACCCAGTGAATAGCTAACTGCCTCACAGACAGGACCCATGAAGTTAGAATTGGGGAGAAGAGTCCACCTCTACACAAAGGTCAGTCACAAGTGGAGTATCTCAGGGATCCGTCCTTGGACCACTCCTTTTTGGCTCTTACTTTCTCTGAAGTTAAGGCCAATGTCAATGGTCTCTGACCGACTACATTTGTAGATGATTGCAAACTAGGAGCTATCATTGAATTCCACACTGACATAAATGTTCTCCTAGAAGGTCTGATAGAGACAAACAACTAGTGTCAGAGGCATGGACTAAAATTAAATGACAAGACATGCATAATAGCATCTGTCAGGAAATCATCTACCCCTGGTAACTATCATATTGACAACACACCCCTTAGAATTGACCCAGTAGTTATGGACACACATAAACAGTAATCCAGCCTTTGACCATTGCATGTTTACAGTAGTGAGGAAATAATCCTATGTTGTGCAACATATAAACAAAGGTATGGCATCTAAGTCCAAGGACATCATTGTTCCACTGTATTCTGCATTCATTAGACCTCTCATTGAGTACAATGCCCCCTTTGGTATGTACCTAACCTGGCATGTCCAACAACTGGAACGACCACAGAAGTTCCACACTAAAAGAATACAGGGTATAAGTAAAATGTCCTATGCAGACCACCTTAAGTCCCTATCCCTGTATTCAGTCTCCTACAGAACTTTGACAGGAGATCTACACCTGGCATAGAGGGCATTGTCAGACCCCACTCTGATGGTCCTCCTGCATGTCCACAAAACAAACAGCACCAGAATTACCCATTCTGAAGACTTAAACCTTGCCTGGTGATACAGGTATGTATCCCAGGGACTACCCCATCTCTGGAACAGGCTCCCCATCCATGGGAAGCAGTTCCTCTCTAACCCAATTCATTTGCAACTTGGACAATTGGATGGGAAACAAGAAATTCATGCCTGGTTTGGCACCTATGTCTCTAATGGACATAGGCAACCTGTAAATGTTTCATGTTCTAGGCCCCGCCTTATAAATGTTTCATCTTCAAAGCCTCTTCTTACACTTATCAAGGGTATCAGAACTTGTCAGAGATTTGGGATGCATGGCTATGCTTAAAAAGTGAATTGGAGTCATTAGTCTAGTAAACACCTTTGAACCTATTGTTGTTCTGCACCATCAGACAGTCATGTATAGTCCCCAGAAAGAATATTCTGCACCATCAGACAGTCATGTATAGTCCCCAGAAAGAATACCTACATATGGCCAATAAGCTATGTGACAGCACACTGTGACAAAGGTGGTATAATTCAGTTGCACATCACTGGAAGATGTGTAGGGAGGTACATGAAGAAGGGTGCATTGCACACTGTTATTGGTGTGATGAATTTTAGGAACCATGAAGTTACTATGGCTTCTGATGTGCATGTCCTTCACATATTTAGCACTTGAGTTACATTCAAGGGAGTAGTCAGCACTGTGACCACATGGTGGAGGATGTACCACTTACCCTCTGCTACAGGACATATGTCACTTACCAATAGGTTTGATTATAGGGCATGATGTCCACATTATACTTGGGAGGTATGTCTGTTTCCTGATTCAAAAAAATCTCTCCAAGTGTCTGTCTCATCAATGCTGGTGTTGTCATGTCTGTGACAGTAGTCACTAGTATATGTTGATGATGTCTGTATTATACTAATATCACAGTTTATTTATTTTTTATTTATTTTATTTTACATTTGTTTACAGGGAAAGTCTGACTGGACTGGGTCCATTTAGACTGGAGGCTTGGGGAGAAAAGCTCCACAATTATAACAATAATACGTTTTATACAGAATTATAACAATAATATATGTTTTAAACAGAATTATAAGAACAAGCTAGCAGTGAAGAACACCAATAGATCTTTACATGTGGGAATTTATAGACATACAAGACATAACAGATGTTTACATGTAGTAATATTTAGACAGACAAGACATATTAAAACAACATTATTCACATTTTCAGGCTAGAAACATGAATACACCCAGAATATACATCAGCAGTGATCATGATTGATGAGCTACTGATTAGCGATAGCTTAACTGTTAGTACTGTAGAGCATTACAGTGAAGTAATTAGAAGACATCATTGTCAATGGAGGGTGAGAGGTAGGAAGCATTTATTTTTATGTAATACATGGACATAACCAGGTATTCAGTAGGTGTGATTTTAGGGTGTTTTTGAAGTGTGAGGTAGAGGAGCTTGCTGTTATTGAAGGGGGGAGGGTATTCAAGTTTTTAGCAACTGTGTGGGAGAATAGTGCTTTTCCTGCTGTATTATTAGCTCTAGATATACTGAGGAGTGATTTGTCATTAGAGCAGAGGGGGTGATTTGCTGTGTATTGAGCTAGTAGTTGCCCTAGTGATGGGGTTTTATCAGGATATTTACAATGTTGTAAGTAATAATTAGCTGGTGGAAATTGATAAGTTGTGGAAATTCTAACCATTGTAGATCCCTAAGAGCTATACAGTGGTGTGTTCTTAAGGAGGAGTTGTTAGCAAACTTGGCAATCTTATTATAGCATGAATCAAATTTATCCAGGTCTGCTTTTCTGATATGGGTAAGAATAGCTGCTGCATACATTAGTGTGGACAATAGGTGAGTCTGTGCTAGGGTGATTCTAGCTTGATCTGAGAGAAAGTTTTTTAGTCTATAGAGTGTACCCATTTTTTGTGAACCTTTTTGATTGATTGTGCTATATGGACATCGAAGTGAAGGTTTTTGCCAATTTCGATGCCCAGGAGTTTGGTGTGGGTTCAAGGGGAAATGGAGGTACCATTTCTGGAAGTGATAGTAAAGGACAGAGGAGTAGTTTTTGATTTGTTTGGTGGTAAATAATAATTTAGTCTTGTTGGGGTTCAGGATGAGTTGGATGCCAGTAATCCATTTTTCCACAGAGCTAAAGGATTCTTGGGTGAGTTGCTGAAGGGAGGGGAGGGAAGGGGCTGATCAGATTAGAGTAGAATCATCTGCATACTGTATAAGTGAGGCCTGCTAGGTTGTGGTATGTAAGTTGTTGGTGAAAATAGAAAACAGAAGTTGGTCTAGTATTCAACCTGTGGTACACCTATGGAAGTTGGAAGTTGAGGGGAAAGTATACCTTGCCATTGGACAGACTGCTGCCTGTCAGATAGATAATTCCTGAACCAGGCAATAGTAGATGGGGCAAAGGATAGGGAGGCTAGAGTATCTAGTAGTATGGTGTGTGAGACCATATTGAATGCCTTGGAGAGATCCAGAAATATGGCAGATGTGATGTTATTATTATTCCTGTGTTGGTTAACTATGTTATTAAAGGAGAGGAGAGCAGTTGCAGTCAATGATTGCTCACAAGCTGTAGTTCTTCTGGCAGCTGTTTGGACACAGCATGTGTATGCCATCTGTGATGTCTATCACTGAACTAATGGCCAGGAAAAGGCCTAGCAGACACCCCAATGTACCAACCTGAACACTGGACTTGAAATATATATCATGTCACACATTTCAACATAGTTAGGTGCTACGCATGTCATACACTGGTCTACCCATTTGGTGATATCGCTGTTTTTGGCCAGATGTGACATTGTTGATTGAATATGAATAGTCAGTGTGGATTTCAGTCATATGCCTTGACCTGTTCAAGTTCCACACAATAATACTGTTGTCATCATGCATGCCCCTGATGACCTCTTTGAGGACATCTATCAGATTTAATGGACCTGCTGATGTAACAGTAACTCACACAAGTCTGTTGCATACACCTGGAATATTACTAGTGTACATGTAGAGGAGGTCCATGATTGACATACGATCCAGGAGAGTCAGGATGTCTTTATACATGCATGTATCAGGTGCTATCCCCCTAACTCAGGTGGATGCATGTTGATGTACACCCTTGTATGGGAACATAGGCCATGCACATGGTAGGTTGAACTGTGTATTCAACCATATCAAGAAGGTGTTTATGCTAGGTCATGTCATAGGTGATCTGTGATGTTGTTTGATTCCATATGATAGGTCTGGATGAAGGTAAGACAGTGCATACTGCCTATTATGATCTGGCCTAGGGTATAGACACAATCACACATGCACGTATAATTGAGAAAAAAAACCCAAGCTGGAGCTTAAACGTTATGTCAGTTGATAGGTAAACAATTGGCTCACTGACAGAACACATCATGTGAAAGTCGATGAAACAACCTGTACCAGTAGAGCTGTCACCACTGGCAAACCCCAGTGATCTGTGCTTGGCCCATCCTGTTTGAATTGTATTTTTCAACAGTTCAAACCAAAGAATATGGCCTTTGCCTTATGAAGTTTGCTGCTTGTTTGCATATTGTATGCAACTATTGAGATCACCAAGGTGTATAATACAGGAGGAACTAACGCACACAACTGAACAGTGACAAAGACACATGAGCTACAATAAATGCCGAAATGTGTGTTTGTTATATTGACCATCTAAAAAGTGGAGTGCCATATTAATCACAGCATTGACAACTGTCCTGCTCTGCAGAAACCCAGTGATACAAGCAGTGGGAACACATTTAGATAGCAATCTGAACTTTGACCATGAACTGTCCGCACTGCTATTGAAAGCCTGTGTAGTACACATCCTAAGTTATGCCATCTTACTTAGGATTGTATGACAGCACTGTAGTCAAAACACATTATATGACTAATATAGTGCAATTCCCTTTTTTACATGTACCTCACCAGACAAATGTAGCAGCTGGAGAGACCACAGGGCCTTCTCAGCAAGATAACAAAGGACCTACACACCGTGCCATGATGTATGTGGATAGATGGAAAGCCATGTCACTGTAAGCATTATTGTACAGGATGAATTGACTTCTGCCTTACCCTGCCCTGGTGGGAGTATTGCATATCCAAAAATTTAATATTGTGGATGATAGCAGTGTCTGTTGAGGAGAAGATGACAGTGTCCCACATGCTGGTGTAAAATGCTCTCAGGAATGTCAAGCAACAGTTCACACACACACAGCTGACTGCAGTGAGAATAGAACCCCTACCTATCTAAGGTATATGGACTGCAGAACATAGTTTCATAGGTGTGTACTAGGCTAATGATCCTGTAGCCTTTACAAGCCTGGTGTTGTGCCTCACAAGGCACACAAGCACCACAGCTCAAGTCTGACTTTGAGAGTGTCAGACAATTTATACACCTCTAGGCTGGTCAAACAGTATGAACCACAGGAAATATTCCAGGTGCAGTTAACAATTGACAAGACCCCTATTCAAATCATTGCTAGCTACATGCCTTTTGGCCATCATATTGCCTCCGTTGTACATAAAGTTTTCTACATGGCCCACCTCATTAGTAAGGGTATCTCATCCAGGCACTAGGTGGTCATAACATCCCTGTATTCTTCCTTATAAGACTGATTATTGAAAACAATTCCCCTTTCAGCATGCACCTCACAAAGCACATGCAGCAGCTGGAAAGACCACAGAGATTCCTCACCCGGAGAATCTAGGGCCTCAAACATCTACCCTGCACAGGTAGGCTAAAAGCCCTGTCCCTCTACTCAGTCTCCTACAGATTCCTCAGAGGTGACCTCTGTCTGGCATACAAAGCAATTTCAGACCCCGCCCTGATGGGACTGCTGCATATCCATAAGTCAAGCTCCACTCAAGACACCTGCACGTGCGACCTCAACCTGTCTGTCACAATAGGACTTGCTAGTGAAACAGATTTGTGCCCCAGAGACTCCCCACTTTGTGGAATAGACTCTCTCTCCATGTAAAGCAGAGTACCTCATTAACCCTTTTTAAGCGCAACCTGGATAACTGGATGGGGAACCGAAAATACACCCCTGGGATTCCACCTATGTCCCTGCTGGACAGTAGCATAGGGCGATGACTTGTTGGAACATAGGCTAAATTTTTGGCTAGGCTTGTAATGGCCTCAGGGCCAATAGCCTAGTAACTTCCTAAGATCCTATGATCCTATAGCTGATGACATCAGCTGTGCATGTTGAGTGGAAGATAACGGTGTCCCACATACTGATGTAAAATGCTCTCTGTAATGTCAAGGAACAGCTCAATGACACACAGCTGACTACAGTGAGAATATAACCCTACCTATCTAAGGTACATGGACTACAAAACACAGTATGTTATGCAAGCACCACAGTTCATCACTAATTTGTACATGAGTGCAGGTGAACTTATAGTAGATGACATCAGCAGGCCATGTGGTTGACAACAGTTCAGCATAGGCACATAGCTTCATAGGTTCATATGAGGCTACTAGCCTAATATCACTAGGGTCTTTAGAAGCTTAGCTGTGTAAAAACACAAGTACCATTATTGTGCATAGTTGGATGGTCATTTTTAGCAGACCATGTTTGTGAGCAGCACCAACTGGCCCAGACCATGAAAAACATAGATGCCAACCCAGAGGTGACTTTGCAATCACCAAACCAGTAGTCAAGTTTGGGCGTAAACAGGGTCATTGAAGAGAACTGCTTCACATCCAGTGAGAGCCAATTTAAGAGGATTGTGAATTGTTGTGGGATATATCTGTTTTCTGGTGATATTGTAGTGTAGTGGCTCACCGGCAGTTTTGCGCAGTTGTGGGGGGTGGCCAGGGTGATTGACAAGCTTAATGATTGGGAAGCAGAATGGAAATGAGGCATGATTGGCATGCCATACATATTAGCCCGTGACGGTATGCATATAATGAATGTAGATGAGCACCTCTGAGTACTGAATGTTCCTGTTTAACTAGCAGGGGGTTACTATTTAACTGTACATCCTATTTAATTAGTGGGGGACATGGGGGTGCAGCACCCCACATGGGTATGCTGGGGGATTGCCCCCTACAAAACCTAATGGAAAATGTAATTGTTTACAATTTTATTTGCAAAGCAATCTCAGAAAGCGTTTACTATAAACAGCAATTTACACATTGTGCACATTCAGCAAAATAAGCAGATCAAATTGTGGTAGACACCCCTTTACAAAAATGCATGTACACGCAAATATATTCAGGAAGTATCAAGGCCATGTTGTACTGTACTGGCTCACGGATTGAATGAATGATGGAATGAATGTTCATGCTGGTGAGAACTACATTCAAGTGAATATTCATTACTGCAGACTGACGTCAACCGTCTGGGAGGGGTGTGGGCAGGGTTTGCTACTGCACATCTGGTGAGTCAGTACAGTACAAAATTGCCCATTTCCCCAGCATGTTCTGTTTAACTCATAGGTTGGCTAAGAGTCCTGTGGAAAATTATTCTTGTTCCATTTGAATTGCAGATGTCCATCATTTACAGAAGGCCAGAGACTGCTCTGCAGGGCAACCATAGTTCATCTCTCAGCAGCCTGCTTGATACCAAGTACAGTGACAGGTATGTCATTCTTTCCATGTATATCATAACTGGAGGCCTGAGAGTCTCCTATGCACGACCATGTGTTCACTCTAACTATTGCAGGTGTCTGGTGAAGAGATGTGAGCATTGTACTCAATTATTGGTGTGATAAGGGTAGAGTACAGCAGAGGTATGACTGCCCTGGTCTTTCTTGCATGTGATGTCCACTTGTATGATGTGCACAAGCAGATTGTGCATGTCACCATTATGGGCAAATAGTGATGAAAGTGTAGATTGCATTCAACATGTGTTTCTAGGTTGCACAGTACTGAGATTGAGTGTATGAAAGAACCATAGATATCGATTTCTTCAACGATAAAACATGATCATATATGCAAAATATTAGCTGAATTTGGACTGTCACATCCAGAGGGTGACCATTTTTTGGGGGCAGTTGCCCATTTGTTTTCTTTTGTTTTTTTTTTTTTTGGGGGGGGGCAGAAAGAGGAATATCGGGGAAGAGATGTAGGTATGTCTGGGTCGAATAAGTTGGGTAGGTGAACAAAATAAATAAAGGCACTTTAGAAGAACAACCCTTAATCCTTGATGGAGCAACTCCTACTGATCTTATGTAAAATGAGGGAGAGCAGCCCTTCCATTTAACATAGGCATGCACCAACAGTGCAGCACACAACCCTGCACACCATCCCTGGCAGTTCAGCATGGGTGATAAACTCACCACTCTTGCCACTACTCCCAGAGGGAAACACTGGTCTATCCTCTGGGGAAGTACTACCTGAGGGGACAGATAGTGCAGGGGCAGCAGAGGTGGTTCTGCCAGGTTGGCTCCAAGATGTGCTGGGCAACAGTGCTGACGCCAGTTGTGTGGGGGATGATGGATCCTGTGGGGCAGGCCTACTCTGCAGTTCTGTGGAGTATTTCCTGATGTGGTACACTTGGATGACATAGACGCATAATAAGGAAAAAAGATAAGGGTTGGGATAAGAGAAAAAAGGAGATTAGATTAGTATTTTCATATGTAACATACAATGTATTAATACAATTACTTGACTTTATTATCTTAACCTTTACTTCTAAGTACTTGTAAGACTACCACTCCCTAACAGATAACTTATTACTTTTAAGACTAGCAGCTCCTAACAGATGCTCACAATACTACAGTTTGCAGCAAGTACTCCTTCACATGTTCATATATTGCAAATATTTATGTTCCACTTATCCAGATTACAGTTTACAGCAGGTCATGTGAGCCACTGGTATAGAGCTTTTACTTTAAACTTTAAGTTACATATAACTGAAGAATTAACAATTACTGTGCAGTTGGGAAGTGTGATATGTGAACCCACCACCTCTGACTAAAGTCTAATATTGTACTCTTGGTTTGTAATACAGAATAATGCATGCATACTTGCTTTTACAGTTGGAATATGCATGTTTAATTTGATACATCTTTATGAAATAACAAACAAGTTATCTTTGTTTGTGATACAGATTAATACATTCATACTTGCTTTTACAGTTGAGATATGCATGCTCAATTTGATACAACTATGACATACCAAAAATGCTATATTTAACTTTTAATGCTACAATATAATAACATTACTCTTCTGCTGCATACATACCATGTACCTCCCTCATCCTCACCAGTCTAGTGGTATGGGTCCTAACATTGCGCTCCCTCTCCATGGCAGCTGTGGAAAAAACAGAAAAGAACAGAATACCATTATGAATGCCCATCTTGCCTGTATTCAGTTTGATACTTACACATGTGTGGAACATTCTCCATCCAAAATTCCTTGATCAAAGCATTGAGGGTACCCCTCTTCCTTCGATGTAGTCACTAAATTTGTACCTACATTGGTCAACAGTGTGAGACCAGAGTACCAGAGAATACTGGTGGCACTGGTCACAAACTGGGCAAAAGTATCCCAAGCCTCTGACTTATATGGGAAGACTGAATAGTCCACTTCCAGCAACCTGCCACTGTAGTGTTTCATTAGAAATCCAACAAAAAACTTGGACCCCTGGATACCCCATCTCTGAGCCCTAAATCTCACACCCGCTTCACGAACACCTGACATGTCTATCATAGATCAAGAGCAATGGAGACTGATGGTGTCCTGCCAAATTCAGTTATCATGATTACTGGTAATGTGCACACTGTTTGAAAATGTTGCACACCATGCAGCATCGCACAAACAAGGTGCTCTGGATTGCATGATGGTAAGTGGTGCTCAACAGTGGCAAACAATGCAATTTCAAGGTTATTTGATATACAGACACTTTTGTAAGTGAGTTTGTGAAATTTTAAGGCCATGTCAGTCCAGACTGCAGAAATAACTTATAGGAACATAGTACACAGTATACACACAGTTATACATTTGATAATAAATGTGATAATACATAGACAAATAAAGAAATAACTGACAAAATATTGGTGTCTCAGCCCTCATACATATAATTAATATCAGCTACGCTATATCAAGTGTTATAAGTGAGAGTGACCATAATGGGAATTGGAACAACAGTAAAAAAGTATGGAACATGCTGTAGTTGAACACAGGGCCATGTTTATGGCAGTCCTACACTTACATCTGCAGGTCACAACAGTAAAACAAATGTTGAACACTCTGTACTGGAACCCAGGACCATCTGTACTCAAGTCCTATACTTATACCTGCTGCCACAAGATTAGATCCATGATATTTCTTATTTTGTTATTCATTCTTAAGGTCTCACTGATAACCATCACACAGTGCCGCTTAGTGGGTTTGCTCGATGCCCAGTTATATTAATTGAATGCATCCGGTTTATAATTTTAGCTGTCTGGGGCCAGTCTGCTCCTGGGCTCAAGTCTGCACATTACTGTGCTTTGTGCACACCAGATAAACACAGCCAAACCTGACATTCATTTTCCTCCATTTCCTGTGTTTGTACTGAGTAGTGCAGTGGGCAAACACTGGAAAAAAAAAACAAGAAAAAAAAAATAGAGAGAGAGAGAGAGACAGAAAAGTATTTGAACTCAGTGCCATCTGGCCTCAAAAAGAAAAGCATCAATGCATTAACACATGCTGCCAAAGAGTCAGTTAAGTAGTAGATATGTTTCATAGACTCAATAGTAACTGTCAGACTTTAGCAATGCAGTTTGTGTTTTGTGTATCTTTCATGTGTATACACTTTGCTAATTGTTGCACAATAGAAAACTACATATTATTAAGTAGTACTACTGTTATTGTCCATTTCTTGTATATGACATGACATTACATGTGGAAAACTAAAAAATGAAGTCCCTGTCTCACAGTATGTCACATATTTACAATACAGCCATGTGTTGCCCCCAAAAAGCACTGCAACCCTGGTGCCTCAGTACTTTTTCCTCACATATATCACCTACACAATTCAGAAAATAATATCAAATATTGTGTCATATGCAATGCACATCAATTTGGTAACATGCAGAACTACAACTATTGACCCATAAGCCTAACAATCCTTATCTGCAAGGCTAGCGAAGGGATCAGCATGGACGTTATCCACAGGGACATAGTTGACCTTCAACACACTTTAGTCAAACCACACTTTAGTCAAACCACGTTGTGTTTACCAAGGATAGATCTTGCCTATTGTACCTCACGGACTTTTTTCATAATGACCCTGAAGACCTGCATGACAGATAACAGGACATACTGCCAATGTTCAGTTATCCAAGGCCTTTGACAATATCCCCCATTCATGTCTCAAGAACGAAAATGTCACAAATGGGAATTAATCCATACAGTACTAGCTGGATAGGCAACTGCCTTACCAACAGAGCACACACTCTTAAAGTTGGGACTGTACCTTCACCACTAGCACACTCACCAGTGGAATACCACAAGGATCTGTGCTGAGCCATCAACTGTGAGGAAACTACTTCCCTGAAGTTCAGCCAATGGTAGGTGTCCTGTGGTTTACCACATTTACAGATGACTGTTAATAGGACACACTCACATAAATTCCGCCAGTGATGGTAAAGTAGTACAGAAGGGATTAACAGAGATAAATGATTGGTGCCAGACTCACAGACTGAACCTTACAGCAAGTAATACCTCATTGTCCCCTTTGGCAATGACGTACACCTGCTAATTCTGATATACATAACACCCTTCTCAGCTCAAATACAGTGTTGTGGGATTTGTGAACACATGTTCATAGCAATCCGCACTTTCATCACTATGTGTCCATAGTGGTGAGGCACAAATTCAGCATTGCACACATCATACATATGGACATCACATCCAAGACCAGCAAGGTCATAGCTCTGTTGTACTCCACCCTTATCAGAGCACTAATTGAATACAAGGTTCCCTTCTGTCTGTATCTCACCAGACAACTTCAGCAATTGGAGAAAAAGTAGAAGTTGGTTACTGAGAGAATGCAGGTCCTCCAAACATCACATACATGGAAAGACTACAAGACCTGCCACTGTCCTCAGTTTCCTGCAAGCTGCTAAGAGGTGACCTATGCCTGACCTACAGAGAAGTCTCAGACCCTGTTCTACTGGAAATGCTGGACATCTACAAATCAAATGGGATTGGAATAACTTGGGCCAGGGTACTTAACCTTGCGTGTGACATAAACAGAACATATAGGGGCTCACACTCCTCTGTAATAGGCTGCCACTGCATGTGAAGCAGTGCTTTTCAATGACCCTGTTCATGAGAAATCTTAACTAAAGATTGGATGATTGTAAAGTCACCTTTAGGCTGGCACCCATGTCCCTCAGAGTCAGGCACAGTTTTTGCTGCTCACAACATCACTCTGCTAACAATGACCATGTAAATATTCTTAATAAGGATGCTTGTGTTATTTGAAAGGTAGGTTTTTATTGCTTCATGTATACTGACAACCATGCAATTGTAAAAATTGCAAGTGCACTATGTGAGAGATGCAACTATGCAATAACTCTAGAGTAAATGTTCTCTTTCACTCAGGTAACAACAAACCAGATATCAAACATATTGTCAACACACACATTTCACCTTCTCAACAGACCAAGGCCACAACACATAACTCCACATACACAGAGGTAGTCATTAGAAGTTACCAAAAGAGCAGAGACCTCACAAATGCAAACCTTGTACACGCATTACAGTCCCTATGGAACTCACTACACATAAAAACAAATGTATCAGTGTGTTGGTCATTAAGCCCCTAAGGAAAAACACCTGAAAACCAATATCTTGATCATAGTTGAATCCATAGTGAGACACACAGATGTCCCCTCAACAGGTTGTACAAGGAGAAAGTCATATTCAGCTGCCTGTCAGGTGCCAGGATCCACAAATTTATGCATGCACTCAAGTCTCTCAACAAACAGCACAGTTGCACCTCTGTTGTACTCCGTGTTGAACTTAGAGACTTGAAATGTACCTCACTGGATTATATAAAGAGAGATAAGACTGAACTCTCAGATTACCTATCTTAGACATATATGTCCATAGCCCTAAGCAGCATTCTGCCCTCAACCAGGATGATGCCTCAATACAAACAAAACAATTCTCGACTTCAACAATTGGCTTAGCTACTGGTATCAGTCCACTGGGATCCAGTATTTGTCAGCCTGGGATGATATGGTCGACAGACCATGCTTCTTTGCTAGGAATGGTCTTCATCTGTCACCTCTTGCCTTTCAGTTACTGGCTATGGTACTTGGCTCCCCCATAGTGCCTTTTTTAGGCAACGTTATAAGAAACAAAATCCTTACATAAAAATATCCCCAAAAAACAAACTCAGGGTTATGCTGCTTAATGCTAGGAGTCTAAATCAGAAACTACACTGAAGGGAGACACTACTTATTTGGGAAGATGTCAATGTTTGTGCAGTCAAAGAGACATGGGTTAGGGCCACAGAGAGTACTCTGGCCATGAAAGGTTATAATGCCTTCCAAATGTTCAGGCCATAAAATGACTGTGAAAGAAACAAAGAAGGAGGTGTATCCATCCTCATGAAAGGCAAATACACTTCAAGTCTGGTTAAGTAGAACAACTCCCTAGATTTACTCCAAATCCAACTAACTGCAAGAAAGACCCCCCATCATTTTTAGCTACATGTCCACCAATGGGAACAATGAAAGCCAGACAATGCCTTCCTTGACCTACTTGAGTCACTCATAATACAGCCAAACACCCTCGGCATGGGTGACCTTAGCTGTCCTTCCATCAATTGGGGTACATACATGAGCTCAAACACACTCATCCTAAGGTTTCTGAACTCTGTAAACAGAAATGCTCTGGAACAGTTAGTCCACAACACCACAAGGGGATGGCATGTCCTTGACCTAGTACTCACCAATATGGGAGATTACTGCACCATCCCATGTGTGAGACCCTCCCTGGTAAGGTCTGACCAAAAATCAGTCATGTTCAAAATAACAATCGTACCTGACCCCCTCAGGATCCAAAAGGTTGAAAAGTTTCTCAAAAGCAAACTATATCTTCCTAAGTGATGGCATAAATTGTTTCAAACCTCCTGTCACCACTGACAGTAAAGACTCCTATACAGAGGTGTATACAAATGCCCTGTAAAAGTAGCTTTTGAAGTGTATAAACCTATCCATACCGGAATGGATCTAAACTTGCTCACAAAAAAACAAGCCAACCTGGTGGACAGCTAGCATAAATAAATTATACAACATGAGAAAGCAAATGATGTCCAGGAATTAGAGGGAACAGTCTCAGCAGAAGAACACCCTCCATAGCTTGAACAAGCAAATGAGATATCATGTAAAGTCCTCTAAAGCTAATTACAAAAGTAAATTAGCATCCATAGCTAAGGATGATCACAAGGCATATAATTGTTTTTGAATTTTATTGTGCAATGCATTATTTTGGTCCAATTTCCTGTGTATAATTGAGTTATGCTCATTTTAACTCTCATTTGGTTCATTATTCATGATGATAATTGGGGTGGGGTATATATATTTGTTCAAGAAGTGTTGTGTTTTTGTATTCTGATGAAGTCTCCATGATGAGATGAAAGCACTTAATACCTTTTGCAGCAATAAAGTGGTTATGCATGGTGAATTCTGAGTCTTGCAAAAGTCAGACTTGTGCCATGGTACTTGCGTTAAGTTCTGTAGTCTGTGTACTTAAGAAAGTTTGGGGTCTTTTCTCACTGCAGTCAACTGTATGCATATGTGTGTGTGTGTGTGTGTGTGTGTGTGTGTGTGTGTGTGTCTGTGCTCTTGCTTGCACTACAGAGAGCCTTTTACCACAGCATGTGGGACACTGTTATTACCATATTCTCAACAGACACTGCTGATGTTATCAGCTATTTCAGATGTTTGGATATGCAGTCATCCCAGGGCATGCTCAGACACTGTCCTGGAGGCCAGACAGACATCACCTCATCCTATACAAGACAGATTACAGTGATATGGATTTTAATCTATTCACATATATCATAGCATGGTTTGTAGGCCCTGTGCTATCTTGCTGAGAAAGCCCTGTGGTCTCTCCAGCTGCAGTATGTGTCTGTTGAGGTACATGCAAAAGAGGGAATTATATTATATTACTATTCTGAGGAGGTTTGACTACAGTGATGTCATGCAATCCTAAGATCTCAATATGATGATGTGACTTATGATGTGCACCATACGTTTGTCCTGGAAAATTATTAAAGAGAAAAGTTAGAAAGTTATGATATGCATTGCAGTTTCTGACTTCACAACCCTTACAAGAGCATTTGCTATAACGTTGTGAAATTTTGATGATATGAACTATGTTTCCAAGGCCAATATATGTCAAAGGTACAATAAGCACTTTAATAACACAGAAGCAGATATACTAAGCACTAAACGTTAGGTACACAACCTGCACATCAGGCACAGCTTTTGTATCCCTGAATACAAAAGATTAAAAACATGGATATGGCACAGCCATCATCATTTGCACATGGTGCTGTGTAAGGTTCATTATAGAGAGAAGTTAGAAAATAATGATACACTTTAAAGTTTCTGTCTTCTCAAACCTTACAAAAAAATTCACTGTACAGTTGTGAAATTCTGATACTATCAACTGTCTAACTATCCAAGTGCAATATAAGTCAAAGGTACAATAAGCAGTTCAACAACACAAATGCAAGTCTACTAAACACTAAGTTAGCTATGCACCCTGAGCATCAGATACAGCGTTTGTATCCCTGAATCCAAAAGATAGAAAACAGGTATAACTGTAGCAATATTCAATCCACCCCACAAAAAAGATGCGACACACAATTAACTTATTCATTTCAACTGTTTTACTATACATCAGTATTCAGCTGTTCAGATAACAAAGTCTACCAGGAAGCTCCTCCTGGGACATGCCTGCTGTCTCAGAAGGTGTTGTGCCCACATCCAGTGAATTCTGTCCTGCACTCCCCTGAGACCTGTTTGGATCTTGAATATTGGCCAGGAACTGTTCATTGGGTGTTAGTGGGGGTTCTTTAGCAGGTCCTCCCTGGTAGTCATTTGGTCAAGGCCCATTGCAGCTGCTCACCTGCATTTAGTAGTGATCATGTCAGTGGCCCTGTGGCACACCTGTTCGTATGTTCTGCCATGGGCGATCACAGCATTCACATTCTGCACAATTTGTAGCATATTTGCATCCGGCATACCATATCTTCCCATTCTCTTTCCAGGAGAAAAAAAACATGTTGAAAAAACCCCAGAAATGTTTACTTGATTTTCCCCATCAGTGAAGAAGGCTCTGCATGGATTGACATGCCTGAGTGACTTAATTGTAGTTGTCCTACAAAATAACATAAGTATAATGCACATAAGTATAACATAACTACAAAACAACTTTGTCCAGATAAAACAGAAAAGGTAGCCATTCAGTATTACCCACTGGAGAAACATAAAACAATCTACAGATATGGGATACGAACAACAAGCAGGATACAAAACAAGGCATGTAACAATAACAACATATCCTTGTTTGTGCCATAACAGCAACACATCTTTGCCCCCCCCACAAAATAACAGGCAAATGACCCATTTTACCAACAAAACATCTTTGAAATGCTAAAAGTGCTCTCAAAGGAGCTGTTCCTGAAACATTTGTACAAATTCATCACACAGACCCCAGAAAATAAATAAATAAATAAATAAATAAATAAATAAATAAATAAATAAAAAATGCCCATTTTACAAAACAGAACATCTTTGAAATGTTAAAAGTTCATAGGTTCATAGGTAGGTACTAGGCTATCAGCTTGAGGGCCTATGTAAGCCTAGCCAAAAAGGTTCCCTGGCTTACACTACCCAAGAAAGTTATTTTCCTGTGCCACTATCGAGCAGAGACACAGAAGTGATCCTCGGGGTGCATTTCCTATTTCCCATCCACTCATCAAGATTTTTCTTGAAGAGTGCTAATGAAGAACTTTGCTTGACTAGATGGGTAACCTGTTCCAGAGTATGGGAAGTCTCTGGGACAGGAATCTATCCCTCCAGCATGTCATGTTTATTGTGGTGACAAGGTTTAGGTGTCTAGAGCATGTAGCTCAGAAGGATTGGGATTTCTTTAGGTGTAGCATGTCCAACAGCTCTGGGTTTGACATAGCTTTATATGTTAGGCAGAGATCACCTCGGAGTAGATGATATGCTACGGAGTAGAGCTGGAGTTTTTTGAGATGGTCAGTATAGGGAATCTGTTTGAGGCCAGTAATCCTCTTTGTGAGGTACTTCTGTGGCCTTTCCAGCTGCTGCAGATGTCTTGTGAGGTACATTCCTAAAGGGACGTTGTACTCCATAATGGGTCTAATGAGTGTCGAGTAGAGGGGAACAATGACCTCTTTTTTCCTGGATGAGATCCCCTTTATGATGAGGTGTGCCACGTAGAAGGACTTCCTGACTACTGTGGCAATGTGACTATCAAAGGACAGACTACTGTCCACCTGGATCCCAAGGTCTCTTATCACACATTTGGTGTTAAGTAGACTGCTGTCTATGTAGTAGTTCATGGGTACAGAGTTTTTACCAAAGGGGATGACAATGCACTTTTTGGTATTGAGCTTGAGGCCATGGCTCTGACACCAGGCATCTGTCTCATTGAGGTCCTTCTGTAGGATTTCCACATCATTTGGCGACTCGACTATGGTTCCTAGCTTGCAGTCATCTGCAAACTTTGTTAGCCAGGGGCCTTCTGTGTTAGCCTGTACTTCAGAGAAGTAGATACCAAACAGGAGAGGTCCCAGGACTGAACCCTGTGGTACTCCACTTGTCACTGGTTTGAGGTCAGATTTGGAGTGTGCAACTTTTACAGTGTGGGTTCTGTCAGTGAGCCAGTTGGAACCCATTTTGTGACGTAGGGATTTATACCTAGTTTAGTGAGTTTAGCTATAATTCCAGAATGGACGATGGTGTCAAAAGCCTTAGCAAGGTCAAGATAGGCTGTGTGAATCACTTTACCCTCATCTACGGCTTTGGTGACTGCCTCAAAGGAGTCGATCATTTTAAGGTAGCATGATCTGCCTTTCACAAACCCGAACTGGGTGGGATCCAGAGTTTGTAGGTTACCAATGTCTTTGTTTATGAGTTCCATGATGATACGTTCCATGGCCTTGCAGACCAGACTCATCAGGCTAATAGGGCAATAATACACGAGATCAATGGTGGCTCCCCCTTTGTGGAGTGGGATAACTGTTGCTGTATGCCATTCAGTGGGCACAAAGGCTGATGTGAGGCTATGATTGAAAATGGTGCTTAGGTGGGGAGCCAGTTTGTGCTATCAAAGGACCTGTCCCTGAATCATTTGTACATATTTATCACACAGTGTTCCATTTTAATGTATTGGCAATCATGTGTATCTCTAAAGTAGAAAACATGCCCATACCATCAGCACACTTCTAACTAATGTATACAGACAATAGTGTAAAAGCCTTTGCTTCACATTATTCTTAAATACATTCCAGCTTCACATTATTATTATTAAATACATTCCAGCATATGCAGTATGTAGGTGACAAAAATGAGAGCATACCTGTACAAGTTCAGTACTCCTCTGTACAGCTATATCCTGAAGAAAAAGTGTTTTTGAAGTCTTCCAAACAACTACCCTCAACATCAGTTTGGCTAGCTACATGTTTGCTTTTTATATGATGTAGATTGTTAACGGATTGCATTTGTCTTTGTCTGAGTTTCATAGATGCTAATTACAGCATAAGCAGCTGAATTGCATGCTAATGAACAAATTCAATATAGTGGAATTATTCAACAAGCTATAAAGCATTCATGTAGACTCCATGTTGTTGTTTTTTTCTGCAGATGTCAACATTTTTGGAGTACAGACTTGGAAATTCTACACAGACAGAATGTTAGGGGCTGCTGCTGCTTTAACCCATTTGTATATGCTAGAGGCTGAAGCCAATGCTGCTGCTGCTACTAATTGGCATAGACTGAGAAGGTGAAGAGTTTTCAGGACATGTTTAACTTACCACAGCCATCATGATGTGGAAATCTTGGAGTGCTACAGGCTGGACAGCGACATACTACACTAACTCTGTGACTTCTGCCTCCCTCAGCTTAGAGCTAGAGCTAACTGAGGGGAACCCATCCCAGTGGAAACTAAGGTATGTGTAGCCCTTAGAATTTTAGCTACAGGTATCTTTCAGAGACCAACAAGGGACATGCTGCGGGTGTCACAGATATCAGCATCCATGATCCTCCACCAGTTCCTGAATGCTATGCTCCAACATGCCAGTGAGCACATATATTTTCTCTGGAGTTCTGAAGAGAGGGTAGAAATATGCAACAGTTCTACCGGGTAGCACACTACCCTGAAGTACTGGCTGCCACACATTGCACTCATGTAGAAATTAAGGCACCAGCTGGGGAACAGGCAGGTTCTACATTAACAGAAAGGGTTACCACTCTATCAACTGCCAAGTCATGTGTAATACCAAGGGAGTCATCTTGAACATGTGTATTAGCAACCCTGGCAGTTATCATGACTCACATATCTGTCATAGCTCCTAAATGCATCAGATGTTTGGATATCCCATAGGGTCATTTACTGGAGGATGCAGGCTATGCACTGGAGCTGTGGCTGATGGCACCCATCAGAAATGCACACACACCCACGGAGGAGTACCATAATGAGGCACACACTCAAACCAGAAATGTCATAGATAGTGTATTCGGGCTGCTGAAGTCACGGTTCCAGTACCTAGACACATCTGGTGGAGCCCTGCACTGCAATCCATGAACATGTACAGAACTCTTCACAGTATGTGCCATGCTACACAACATAATCCTGAAGAAACAGCTGCAGCAGGATCAGCAAGGGGAAGTTGCACACATACCACCAGCAATGGCTGGGTCACCACAGTCACAGGCAGATGAAGAGTCAGAGAGTGACCCACCAGCTGCTATGAGTGTGCTGAGACAGAGGCGTGCTCAGTATGCCCTTGCATTGGCTAAGAGACAATGCATAACACACTCACTCACCACCTAGTGGCCTAAAACCTACCTTCTACTCACACACACATATATTAACATTGATGTCAGGCAACTCACGCAACCTTTACCTTCCCATGTATTGGCTGTGTACTGCTCATCTCAGACACAGTCAGCCCTGAAGTAACACTGTGGCAACTGCTGCACTTATAAGGTAAGTCTTGAACCTGGAGTGTATTGTTTAATAATATTAAGGAATATTCTTGTATTTCATCACTTGGTACAGTAAGAGAGTAAAAGGTGGGAAATATGTACAGAAATTAACTTAATATTTGACACCAAAGACTTATTTGACTTATAGGTGTCCATTAGTAAGTAGTAGGCCTCAGCCATTAAATATTTACAGTCATACTTCTCAAAATTACTGATGATCACTACATGCCCTCAGGTTAGCACTATACATTTGTACTGGAAAATCATTAAAGAGAGAAGTTATAAAGTAATGACACACATTACAGTTTCTGACTTCACATCCCTCACAAGATCCAACAACAGGCAGGGTGCAAAACAAGTAGAGTAACAAGAGCATTATATCCTTGTTTGTTCCATAGCAGTAACTTACCTTTCCTCCCCCCAAAAGAAGAGTCTATGCTTCTTTGTGCCATAATAGTAACTCAGCTTTGTCCCCCCTCAAAAGAACAGTGTACCCTTCTATGTTTCATAACAGTAACTCACCTTTGCTCCCCCCACACAAAAGAGCATTCTATGCTTGTTTGTGCCATCCAACCTGCCCTTCAGTTTGCAACTACATAGCACATTGTTCCCAGTTAATATGCTCATACATTTTAGGGCCAATGGTATATAATGGCTTACATACTGCATATAACAGAGTACTGGCCAAATGACTGATGAATGACCAAGAAGCACAGAAATGTAAATCAGAGCTGTATATTTGCAAGCAATAATCATAACAGGTTATATAATACATTTAAAATGTACAAATAACAGTTTATGGCTTGACATCATTGCCATTCTGTTGCAGATGGTTGTGTGAAGAATGATTTCAATTTGTATGTTGCAAAGCTGTTTGTGTGACAAGGAGGGATAAGGCACCCATCCTGTATTCTGAAGGTACATTTAAGTGAGAGTTGAAATCCACACCTATGTAGAAATGTCCATGTGTACTAACATTTTCTACTGTATATGTCATAGATTGCTTTTCCTCATTTCAAGTATTTCTTTTTTTTTACTGGATAAGTAGACCATCCAGAGAATAGACAGCCAAAAATAGAAACCAAATAAATTAAATCAATGCAATTGCCTGTGGCAGCAGATAAAAGTGTAGGGCTGAAATACAGATGGTCCTGGGTTCTAGTACAGTGTGGGCAGCTTTTGTTTTACTGTTGTGACATTGCAGTTTATAGCAATGAACTGAAATATTAGCAGTTGTTGCTTCAACTCTCTTTTAGCAACAGATGTTAGTGTAGGATTGCCATGCACATGGTCCTTGGTTCAAATACAGCATATTCCATGCACTTTTACTGTTGTTCCACTTCCCATTATAATCACTCTCACTTATAATACTTGACATAGTGTAGCTGATATTAATTATATGTATGATGGCTGAAACACTAATATTATGCCAGTTATTTCTTTATTTCTTTATCTGTGTATTATTACATTTATTATCAAATGCATGAGTATGGGTATATTGTAAACTATATTCCTGTAAGTATATTTCTGATCTCTGGACTACCGTGACCTTCACATTTGTCAAATACACATGCATAACTGCCTGTACATCAAATAAACCTGAAATTGCATTGCTTGCTACTGTTGTGAACCACTTACTATCATACATCCCACAGCACAATGTTTGCCTGATGGTACATGTTACACAATATTTTCAAACAGTGTGCACATTCCCAGTAAACAGGATAAGTGGAATTGGCAGGAAAATATCACTCTCAATTACTCTGGATCCATGATAGACATGGGGTGTACAGGAATCTAAGATTTTTGTTGGACTCCTACTGAAACACCACAGTGCCAGTTGCTTCAGGGGGACTATTTTGGATCCCAATATAAGTGAGAGGCTTGTGATTGCTTGGCCCAGACTTTGACTAGTGCCACCGATATCTCCTGCACTGGAGAACAATGTAGACAGCACTACAATGACCTCCGGAGGAAGAAGAGGGGTACCCTCAGTGCTTGGATTGAGGAATTTAGGATTCAGGACATCCCAAACATGTGTAACTATCAACTACAGAGAGCACTTGTAAGGCTTAAAAGCTGGACATAGACAAGACTGAAATTCATAATGGCATTCTGCTCTGTTTTTTCAACAGCTGCCATGGAGAGAGACTGCAATGTTAGGATCCATGCCACTAGATTGGCTAGGATGAGGGAGGCATGTCGTATGTATGCAGCAGAGGAATAGTGTTATTGTAGCATTAAAAGTTAAAGATAGCTTTTTTGGTATTTCATACAGGTGTATCAAACTGAGCATGCATATCTCAACTGTAAAAGCAAGTATGCATGCATTAGTCTGTAGCACAAACAAAGCTAGCTTGTTTGGTATTTTATACAATTGTCTCAAACTGAACATGCATATTCCAACTGTACAAGTAAGTACGCATGCATTACTCTGTAGCTCAAACCAAGAGTGCAATATTAGACTTTAGTCAGAAGCGGTGGGTTCAAATACCACACTTCCCAACTATACAATAACTGTTAATTCTTCAATTATGTGCAACTTAAATATGTAAAGTAAAAGCTCTATACCAGTGGCACACATACCCTGCTGTAAACTGTAATTTGGGTAATTGGAACACAAGTGTGCAATATATGCACATGTAAAGGAGTACTTGCTTCAGTCTGTAGTATTCTGTGCATCTGTTAGGAGCTGGTAGTCTTAAACGTAATAGTTATCTGTTAGGGGCTGGTAGTCTTAAGTAAAAGTTCTCTGTTAGGATCTGGGGATCTTAAAAGTAAATGTTAATATAATAAGAGTCAAATAATCGTATTAATGCATTGCATGTCTCATATGAAGACATTAATGTTATCTGTTTTTTTTTTCACCACAACCATTATATCGCTTTTTTATTTCCTTTTTATTTAATTTTATTTAATTTGTTGTTGTTGCATTTTATTATGTGTCATCAAAAAATGTTGATGTCTTCCATATGTACCACACCACTGAAGGCTCCATGGCACAGTGGGGTAGGCCTGCCACACAGGGTCTGCTTGTCCCCCCTTCACTGGCTCCAGCCCTGTTGTCCAGCATGTCTGACAGCACCACCTCTGCTTCACCAGCACTACCTGCCCCCTCAGGTAGTCCTGCCCTGCAGGCTGGTCTGGTCCTGTGACACCCTCCAGGAGCAGTAGTGGAAATGTTGATTTTATCACCCACACCAAGATGCCATGGAATGTGCATAAGGTGGTGAACAGCACTGTTGGTGCATCCCTACATGGGCTGGAAAGGCTGCTCTCTCTCATTTTACGCAGTAGTAGGAGGAGGATAAAGAGACATCAAGTACTTCAGCCAGTGGCAGAGTGAGGTGACAGTGATGACAGTCCAGTGGGTAAGGACTCAGTTCTCACTATCACACATCTTGATGACTATGGGTCCTGGATGTCCCCACCTTCACCCCAATCATGGTGACCACAACCTTTTGTGTCCATCCCTGTACCTGTCTCTTGTCTTGTTTGTCTTGTCTATCTGCAGTTGCTTCCTCATCTACACAACTTATCAGCCTCAGACATACCTACGTCTCTTCCCCAACATTTCTATCTCCCTCAAGAAAAAAAATGGGTACCTGTCCCACAAAGAAAAAAAAAAGTTCCATATACAGCTGTTCAATTCACACACGTGTCTTCTTGACACTCTTGATTCAGTCCAGTTGGCTATATAATATGATTGTGTTGTGGAAATGGATAGCGATGGTTCTTTCCTACCTCCTTCCTGAACACTCATGCCCTGCTTTCCTTTTGTTCTTCATCTACTTGCTCCCCATTTTACCACTGTCCTATCTTCCCCATTTTTTTTTAAATGCATTATTGCCTGATGGTCTGCAATGTGCACCAAAAAGAAACAACAATAATGAGAAAGTAGTTAAATGTATTGCATACAGCTGAATTCAAACCCAGTACCATCTGGCCCCAAAAATGAATTTATCACTGCATTAACTGCATTAACACATGCTGAAACAGAGTCAGTTAAGTAGCAGGTGAATTCAAGAGACTCAGTACTAACTGTCAAACTTTGTTCTTACCCCTACTTCCTCCCCATTTCACAACTTTTCTATCTATCCCATTATAACACCTTTAATCTGGTCAAAATATAGAATCACATACAACAATAAGTAGCATAAAAAGCAATGGATCTCTTCACTTTCTGGGCTCCATGTTTCCAAGGAGGTGCACATATTAGATACACCTGTATTCAAACCCAGTACCATCTGGCCCCAAAAGGAATGCATCAGTGCATTAACATGTGCTGCCACAGAGTCATTTAAGCAGCACATGTATTTCATAGACTCAATAATATCAGGCTTTAGCACAATGACTTGCCTTTATGCACTGCTTACCTACATGCAAACATGTGTATCTTGCATGCATATGCACTTTGCTAATGTTTGTACAAACCCGCTGCTCACCATGCTATGGAGATGTACATATTAGTCTGCATTACTGCTCTTACTGTCCATTTCCTTTGTATGACATGAAATTACATGTGGAAACACTAAAACGGAAGGCCCTATCTAACAGTATGTCACATATTTACAATGCATCCATGTGTTTGCATCCCCCTAACACTGCAAACCTGGGGTTTCAGTACTTTTTCCACACATATATCAACCACACTACAAAATTCAATAACAAATGTTGTGTGTTATGCAATGCACATCGATCTGGCAACATGCAGAGCTACAGCAATTGACCCATACACCAGAAAAGCTTTATCTGCAAGGTTAGTGCAGAAATCAGCATGGACTATATCCACAGGGGCATAGGTGACCTTCAACACACTTGATCATACCCATTTTGGCTTTGTCAAGGGTAGATTTGCTTATTGACCCTTGTGGACTTCATGGATTCTGACCCCAAAGACCTGGATGAGGGATAGCAGGCCATAATGCCAATGTTGAATTATTGACACTCTCCCCCATTCATGTTATAGTGAAGATCTCACATCTGGAAATTAGGCCATACAGTACTAGATAGATAGTCAACTGGCTCAACAACAGAACACACGGTCTCAAAGTTGGGGACTACACCTCCACCACTAGCCCACTCACTAGTGGAATACCACAAAGTTCTGTGCTGGGGTTTGAACTGTTTGGAAAATACTTTCCTGAAGCACAGGCAACAGTAGATAGTTAGTGGTTACCCAGTTTCCAGATGATTGTTAACTGGGTGCACTCATATAGTATCCGCCAATGAAGATAACATATTACAGAAGGGGCTGACACAGATTAATGAATGGTGACAAAATCATGGACTGAACTTTAACACATACAATGACTCATTGTCCCCTTTGTCAATAACATAACCCTGCTAATTATGATATACATAGTAGCACCCTAAGCTCAAACACAGTGTTGGGAGATTTGGGAACATATATTGATAGCAATCTACACTTTCATCACTATGCACTCATAGTGGTGACACACACAATCTGCATTGTGCACATCATACATATGGACATCACATCCAAGACAAGGGTAGACATACCTCTGCTGTACTCTACCATTAGAAAAACATGGTAGAGCCAACAAACAGTGGACCAAAATCCATTTATTAAAGGAAGGAGGAAAAAAGCATACCGGTTTCGGCCCTTAGGCCTTCCTCAGTGTTTATGTACTCTACCATTAGCACACCAATAATGGAGTACAATGCTAACATCTGTCTGTACCTCATCAGATACATGCATCAATTGGAGAAAACACAGGGCTGTGCCTGGGAGAATTCCAGGCCTCTAAACATGACCTACATGCAAAGACTAACATACCTGTCACTGTACTTGGTATTACATAGGCTGCTGAGATGTGGCCTATACCTCCAGTGCAGAGCAGTCTCAGACCATGCCCTTCTGGAAATGATAGGCATCTGCAATTCAAATGGAATAAGAATAATTTTCCCCAGGGCTCTCAACCTAGCATGTGACATAAACATAACATGCTGGGGAGACAGATATATCCAACAATGGTTGACGCTCCTCTGTAATAGGCTCCAACTTTGTGTGAAGAAGTGCTCCTCAATGATTCTATTTAAGTGCAACATTGTGTACTGGTTGAGTAATTGCAAAGACATCTCTGGGCTAGCATATATATCCCTCATGAACAGGGCCAATTGGTGCTGCTCACAAACTTGCTCTGCTAAACACTACCATCTAACTATGCGCACTAACGGTACTTGTGTTTTTAGACAGCTAGGCTTCTAAACACCATAGTGCTATTAGGCTAATGGCCTCATGTAAAACTATAAAGCTATGTACTTATGCAGGCCTCCCAACCTGTTGTCCCTGGCATGGCCTGCTGATGTCATCAACTATAAGTTCACCTGCACTTGTATATAAATCATATTTCTGCTAAGGCGCTTGTAAAAAGTACTGGCTTTTGTAGTCTGTGTACTTAGATAGGTAGGGATTCTATTCTCACTGCAGTTGACTTGGTGTTTGTGTGTCTAGACAGCAGAACAGTAGTGTGTATACTACAGTTACTTCTCCAATTATATGGATTGTCAGTATTTTGATACTTGCACATGTCTACACATCCATTTAATGCATGCATCCCACCCCCATGTCTCCCACATGGCCTGCTGATGTCATCTACTATAAGTTCACGTTCACTGTATAAATAAGACTTGAGTCGAGATGCTTGCATAAAGTACTGGGTTTTGTGTGTGTGTGTGTGTGTGTGTGTGTGTGTGTGTGTGTGTGTGTGTGTGTGTGTGTGTGTGTGTGTGTGTGTGTGTGTGTGTGTAAACAACAGAGCACAAGCGTGCATCCTACAGTTACTCCTCCAGCATGTATTGCCAGTACTTTGATACATGCACATGCCTACATATCCATTTCATGCAGGCCTTCCAACCCCTTGTCTCCCACATGGTCTGTTGATGTCATCTAATATAAGTTCACCTGAACTCCAGTATAACTCAGACTTGTGCTGTCATTCTTGCATAAAGTTCTGGGTTCTGTAATCTGTGTACCTAGATAGGTAGTGGTTCTATTCTCACTGCAGTCAACTCTGTGTGTGAGCTCATGCTTGACATTACAGAGAACATTTTACACCAGCATGTGGGGTAGTGTTATCTTCTTCTTCTTAACAGACACTGCTGATGTCATCAGCTATAAAGTGTTGTCTGACACACTCCAAGTTGGACTTGATCTGTAGTGCTTGCGTAAATTATTGTGTTCTTCAGCCTGTGTACTTAAATAGGTAGTGGCTCTGTTTTCATTGCAATCAACTTTATGTGTGTGTGTGTGTGTGTGTGTGTGTGTGTGTGTGTGTGTGTGTGTGTCTGTATAGCCAGGAGAACATAAGTGTGCATCCTACAGTTGCTTCTTCAATGACATGGATTCTCATTGTTTTGACACTTACACATGCCTACACATCCATTTCATGCAGGCCTCCCAACCCTTGTTTCCCACATGGCTTGCTGGTGTTATCAACTATATGTTCACCCGCACTCCTATATAACTCAGACTTGTGCTGTGGCATTTGCTTAAAGTTCAAGGTTATGTAGTCTGTGTACTGAGATAGGTAGGGCTCCTATTCTCACTGCGGTCAACTGTGTGTGTGTGTGTGTGTGTGTGTGTGTGTGTGTGTGTGTGTGTGTGTGTGTGTGTGTGTGTGTGTGTGTGTGTGCATGTGTGTGTGTGCATGTGTGTGTATCTGAGAAGTTGTGAGCTCATGACTGACATTGCAGAGAGCATTTTACATGTGAGATGCTGTTATCTTCTCCTCAACAGACACTGCTGATGTCAACACCTATAAAGTGTTGTCTGACACACTCCAAGTTGGGCTTGGACTGTGTTGCTTGTGTAATGTATTGGGTTCTGTGGTCTGCGTAATTGGATAGGTAGGGTTCTGTTCTCACTACAGTCAACTGGCTGTATGTGTGTCTGTGTGTTTGTGTGTGTGTGAGCATTTGCTTGACATTGCAGAGAGCATTTTACACCTGCATGTGGGATACTGTTATCTTCTCCTCAACAGAAACTTCTGACGTCATCAGCTATAAAGTTTTGGCTGACACACTCCAAGTTGGACTTCAGCTGTGGTGTGTGCATAAACTATTGGGTTCTGTAATCTGTGTATTTAGATAGGTAGGGTTTCTATTATCACTGTAGTCAACTGGATGGGTGAGTTGTTGCTTGATATTATAAAGAGTATTTTACACAAGTATGTGGGACACTTTTATATTCTCCTCAACAGATGCTGCTAATGTCATCAGCTATATCACATTTTTGAATAGGCAGTACTCCCACTAGGGCAGTGTCATAGACTGGCCTGGAGGCCAGTCAGAAGTCGCTCATCCTGTACAATACAGATTACAGTGACATGGCTTTTAATCCATACACATAAATGATGGCATGGCTTGCAGGCCCTGTGTTTTCTGTCTGACAAAACTCTGTGGTCTCTCCAGCTGCTACATTTGTCTGGTGAGGTACATGTAAAATAAGAGCATTATACTTTATTAGTGTTTTAATGATGCTTGACTACAGTGTTGTCATACAATCCTAAGATCTGAATATGATGCTGTGACTTATGATGTGCACAACACAGGCTTTCAATAGCAACGTGGACACTTGGTGGTCAGTGTTCAGATTGCTATATGTGTTCCAGTGCTTGCATCACTGAGTTTCTGCATAGCAGGTCAACAGTGATTAACATGGAACTCCACTTTTCAGATGGACAACATTATAAACACACATTACTGCATTTATTTGTACAATGGGTGCCTTTGCCACCAATCAGTTGTGTGCGTTAGCTCCTCCTATAATATGTTATCATCATTGGTGGATGTAATAATTACACCCAATATACAAGAATCAGCAAACTTGACAAGCCAAAGGCCATATACTTTAGCCAGAACACTCAAAAAAGACAGTTCAAACAGTGAAGGGCCAAGCACAGATCCCTGGAGTTTACCAATAGTGACATTTCTACTAGTGCAGGTTAATTCACTACATTTCACATGATGTGTTCTGTCAGTGAGCCAGTTGGTTACCCATCAACTGACGTAACATTTAATTTCCAGCTTGGGGGTTTCCTTAACGATACCTGCATGTGTGATTTTATCAAAATCCTCGGCCAGAACACAATGGCAGCATGCACTGTTTTACCTTCATGCAGGCCTATCACGCAGAATAAATGGCCTGTGACAACATCACAGATCACCTATGGCATGACTGAGCATATACACCTTCCTGATATAGTTGAATACACATTTCAACGCACCCTCCACATGGCCTATGTTCTCATACAAGGGTGTACATTAACATGCATCCACTTGAGTTGGGGGGAACCGCACCTGATGCATGCATGTGTAGAGACATCCTGACTCTCTTCAACTGTGAGGCAAACCAGCATGTCATCATAGACCTCTTCTACATGTACACTAGTAATATTCCAGTTATGTGCAACAGACCTGTGTGAATTGTTAATGCTACATCAGGTCTGTTACATCTGATAGATTTCCTCAACGAGGTAATTGGGGGAATACATGATGACAACAGTATAATCTTGTGGAACTTGAACATATCAAGGTAATTGGCACACATCCACACTGGGGTATTCAATTAACACTGTCACATGTGGCCATAGACAACTATATCACCAAATGGGTAGACCAGTGTATGACATATGTGGCATCTCACTATGTTGAAATGTATGATGTGACATATATCTCAGGTCCAGTAATCAGGATGGTACATCAGGGGTGTCTGTTAGGCCCTTTCCTGCCCAGTAATTAAGTGATGGACATCACAGATGACAAGTACACACTGTGTCCAAATAGCTGCCTGAATGACCAAAGCTTATGGACAGTCATTGACTCCAACTGTAATATTACTATAATACAGACAGTATCAACACATAGGTAGGTGCTCTATGTTACAAGGAATTGATATTCATGTTCGCTTACATGGTTTCCTGGCCGGCAACACTGTTGCCAGCCACAAAACCTAGCTTAGGCCTGCCGTGTCTCATTAATATGCATTGCATGCTCCCATGCACAATGCACCATCGTGCTAACATGTGAACTCCATGTAGGCTATGCAGGAGTTTATTGAATCCTGGGGTATTGCTTAGTTCTTATCTTCTATGTTGGAATTTTGATTTTGTAAAGTGTAATGAAATTTGAAAGCATCAAGAATATCTCCAATTTCATTGGAACTTTTCTTATTTCCCTCATGTCTTACTTCTAAAATATTATATATTCTAGTATAATAGTCTTTGTGGCTGAAATTAATATGGTCTACTTTGTATTTATCAGTGTAACTGGTAATTCAGACAGATGTTCAAATGAAGGATGAAACATTCATAATTAAACAACAGAGGGTCAATGCATGATTCTAATGGTTGTGATTTTTTTCTTATATGTCTAAGATTACACAACACCAACAGTGTGTTTCCTTTTCATCCTGTTAGGTAAACAGTTTTTTTTAAATATATAGGTGGTTAGGCTGTTTATTATTTATCGGTGGGAAATGGGAGCTTGGATGTTAACTGATGGCAGTTGCATTGCACACTGTTTATCAAATGAGGTTTTCAAAATCTCGTTTGCTAATGGCTGCTGTGTTTGAAATAATTGTGCTTCTTTATAAAAGAGTCAATTTTGGTGTATTGCCACAGCTGCTATTTTTATGTTATTTTACTGAAAATTTGCCATATCTTTTCTTGAATGTGTTGGAATTTTTTTTTTCATTTATTCAAATATGTAATTTTGCATTTAGGGACTTCTAAAAAGCAAACTGTCCTTAATTATTTGATGACCTAAATAAATTCTGCCTTAATCTTCCTTTGATAGATCTAGCAAAAACCACCACTTATGTCTCAGACTTCTACTCCCACTTAAATAGTATTGATAAGGCAGCCCATATCAGGGACAAATATAATGGGAGATTTAAAAAAGCCCCTAAGGTGAAATACCTATATAAATAAAATATATAACAACAGGAAAAATTATAATTCTTATAAGACACACTTCTACTCACCTAAGTGCACACTTAAAAAACCTACTAAGAAGCTTATGGGTACCATAAGGAAACTAAGAATTAAAAATAATCATAAAATAACCACTGACAACAAAAATAACTATAGTTCCTTCTTTAGCTATGTTGATATTAATATACAACAATGCTCAGACCAACTCCATAATAATACTTCCCACTCCTGTCAAAAGGAAATAGCTAATTTCCTAGCCAACAAATTCAGTAAAATGTATACTCCGCCCTTAATTTATTTTAAACAAGTCATCTCAGTCCACTTAAAAGATAAGTGCATTTTATCCATGGGACTTCTCAGCATAAGAAGTTCCCTTTGGGATGTACCTTAATAAACATATCAAGCAGTTAGGGAGACCCCAAAAAGTTCCTAACAAAAAATATCATAGAGCTTAAGGACCTGAGCTAACAAGAGAGGCTGAAGGTCATGTCCTTGTATTCAGTGTCCTACAGATTCTTTAGGGGCAATCTGTGTCTTTCCTTCCAGGCCATTAGGTATTCAGCAATCCAAAACATCTTAATT
This sequence comes from Protopterus annectens, assembly GCF_019279795.1. Taxonomy (NCBI): domain Eukaryota; kingdom Metazoa; phylum Chordata; order Ceratodontiformes; family Protopteridae; genus Protopterus; species Protopterus annectens. Next base: position 528,772,107 of record NC_056728.1, on the reverse strand, counting down.
TCTCCACAAATCAAGGACTCCTATGAAGATTAGAACCAGAGATCTGAACCTGCTTCAACAAGTAAACAAATCATGGTTAAAGTATGAATTTGTCACAGAATGACTAGCCCCTCTCTGGAAAACACTTTCTCTCCAGATCAAGGAGTGTGATACACTGCCTTTCTTTAAGAAGGAATTAGACAGTTGGATGGGTATTCATAAATTCAACCAATTGTTGATTGCCCTGTTGTACTTTGAAAAAGAAGATAATGTCTAAAGGTGGGTACTAGCAAGGTATAAATATCTACATGGTACATTGACCTTGTACATTCCATTACATTGGGATTTTGTGATTAAGTTTCATTTGAATTCTCATGCAAAACGTGAACAAGGATGGAAACAATGGCACAAAGATAAAACCCCTCAAACCTTATATCTATACAAGGAGCTGCAAATTCACATAGACAAAAAAATTATACAGACCCACAAGATAATTACAAAAAAAAAAATCCAAAGAAATTCAGAATCTCAATTAAGAAAATTCTTCAACTTGGCTCTCCTCCCTCATAAAACACCTCTCCAGAATTATTCTCCTCTTAAATAGCTACCAAATTTAATACTTTCTTCATAGACATGATAGCCTGTCTTATTCCTGCTCTCCTTAACCATTTAGTCAACCACTGAGCTTTACTAGCCCTGAAATCCCTACATTTATTGCTGATGAGCTCCCTGCTGAGAACCTTAAGCTCACTGCAGACTGCATTGGATTCCCGGACTCAATTCTCATCAACAGATCTATTCAAGACTTTCCGGTCCCTACTCTGTAGAAAACATTATTTATTATCCCCCTCTATAAGGCAGGTAACTCTTCTGAAATCTCTAACTTTATGTAAATTGCCATCTTGTACCCCCTTTCTAAGATCCTGAAAAAGTGTATTCATCAACAATTCCTTCAGTACCTCTTACAAAATGATCTCTTAACCCCAGCATGACATGGTTTCCAACCAGGCCATAGCACCACTACAGCTCTCCTCATATTTTCTGACACCATTAATAAGGCTAGAGACCAAGGAAAGTTTATCTCTTCTGTTTTCTATATTTCTCAAAAGCCTTTGACATTATGTCACATGAAAAACTTCTGACTCAAATATTCTCTTTAGGCCTTTCCAAAACCAACTCTTCTATGGTCCTCTAGCTAATAATCTCTCTATTCTAATCGAATGCCAATAAATAAAATAAGTAAATAAACAGATTAATACTCCATTGTATCTCCCAACTCTGGAATCTATGTGATTGGATTGTCAGACTCATATTCTCCACCAGTCTGCCCTATGCTGTTCTCCTCAAGGCTGAAGGGAACATTTTGATATAGTTTATTGGTTAAGCTTGTAATGGCCTGTAAACTGACTGCCTATGAACCTACAAACATATAACTAATAAACAACAGTACTCAGTGCATACAGTTTGGAAGAAAGTATGAAAAGAAGCATAAGTAAGGTGAAAAAACAAGTTTCAGGATGTAGTGAGCAGTTAACAATAATATCTGAATGTGCTATAATAGGCAAAAGTCGCAAGTACAGAATATTAGTAGCGCAGAAAGAGACACGGTAAAGATAGAAATGCTTATAAGTACTCAGAGATCTAGTCACAGAGCATACATGTACATCTTAACATTGCATAAAAGAAAACCAAACACAGTTCATGAAGAAATACAATGTGATATAAAATTAAAAAATAATGCTGAGAAAAAAGTTTGGTCAGAAAAGCTATATAAAACTGACATACCTGTAGTCATTAGACCACTCTGGAGTACAGTGGACTACAATGTCTGAATCTGCTGTTAAAAGTCTGGCTCTGAATTTTGTAAGCTACCTGAATCTGCATATGCACCGTTGTATTCTGGACATGAACAAAAAAATTGTTGTTCAAATCTGCTTGAACTACATTTACAAAAATAAAGTGCATAAGTAATTTTTCCAAGAAGTATGGGCATGATTAATACGATTTAGATTCTAGAGATGGAAATGGTCATAACATTGCACTTTACAGTTATTGTGAGCAGACTACATTGAGAAGAGTGAGGACTTAGTCAGCAGTACAGATGGAATATACAGCACAATCATTTACATATTTCCTGAGATCATCAGAGTTATAGCATGCATCTAGTGTGTGAATAAGTAAAATGGTGAGCCAAAAACAGAACAGGAGCCACTGGGATTAAATACAATAGCATCTGAAATAAATTTAAATCAGTGTATTAATGCTTGTGCATTTAACTCAGCCTTTCTCTCTCTCTCTCTCTCTATATATATATATATATATATATTTAGTTATATGTATATAATATATATACATATATATCTATATATAAACAAACAAACAAGGTCACAACATTTAAATCCATATGGATCAAAGTGTCATACTGGTATGTTATCCCTGAAATATGTGGACCTTCTTTTAATTCTTAGTGGACTGCAGTCAGATCCTGATAAGGTGCATGTCACTATAAATATAAAACTTCCAATGGACAAACAACCATTTATGCAATTTTTGAGAGTAGTCTTTTCATATTTCACTTGTCATGCACATGGGTACCTTTATGAAAGCTATTTAAGCAAGACATACCCCTAGATTTAATAAAATCCATGTGGGTATAGTGTAGAGCCTACATGGAATGTTACTGTGCCCGTATACATGGTTAACTCATGGTGCACTGCCGAGGGAGAGCCATGGAACATGGTTATTGAATCAGTGTAGGGAGTATGGTGTTACCTGTGTCTGCAGATGAGTAACAGATTCCCTGCACTTTCCAACTGTGTTATAACAATGGAATTTACTTATATATTTTTTTTTTTTTTTTAAAGTATGTTTGCATGGCACAGAGCACAGCAATGCTGTCCAGTGCTGAAACACCTGCCAGATATCTAAAAATAGAAACTGGATGCATTTACCTGTTTATGTAAATGTCAAGTTTAAGCATAGCTGAGCAGGTTGCACTGCACAGCGTGATGCTCAGCATTGCTTAAAGGTAGCTCAGAGGTATATGTAAAGGTAAAGCAAAATTCTACATGTCCACATATCTTAATGGGTAGAGTTATAGCCGCATGTGCAGTAGGTGCAGGGTTTGAATACATGGAAGGGCAAGTATGCATTTATTTTTTTAAATATAAATTATACTAATTATTTTTAAATTCTGGCCTGCTGTGCTCAGCTAGGTTTTGCTAAGACCTGATAAGACCTGCTAAGCACTGCATAAACAAAATAATGGTTGATAATGTGTATGCACTGCTTGGCACCGCTTGGCTGGTTTGTGCACCATGAAGCACTGCTGACCACTGCTTAGCACTGCTTAGCTAGGCTGAGCTGGTATGTGAGGTGCTAAGCAATGCGCCACATTTTTAAATGTTGCCCAATTGCATTTAAGGGCAGGATAACAGGTTATATTAAGCTCACTAGACAGGAATACAGCATAATCTGTTGGAGTTCTACCTGTGCGGTGACTATGGCTGGCATTGGAAAGGGTACACACTTCTGGGAGCAGTGGTGGGGCATTCAGGAGTCCACAGTCATGGTTGGACTCCTGGTGAAAAACCATGATGACCAGCTACTGCAGGGAGGGTTTCAGAGCTCAGAGTCCAAGTCGGAGGCCTGGGAGCAGCTGGCATGTGAACTCACTAGTGTGACAGATATCTACTATACAGGTGAGCAGCTTTATCACTACCATGATGACTTGAAATGGAGAAAGGAGAAACTATTAGACACCTGGGTCCAAGAAGCTCTGGCAGAAAATGCCGTACAAGTTTGTAGGTAATTTTACCTTTGTTTCATCAATATCTAATCTGAATATCTGATAAACTGGTATGCATAATGATGTTCTTCTCTCCCAACATCTGCAGAGGAGAGGGCTTGCAACACTGAGGTGCATGCTGGGCGCTTGGCCAGGTTACGCCATGAGTGTGGTGAGTACAGATATATTTTGCTATCTATAGTCAAATAAGTAAGAAAGAGTAAAGCTTTAACAAGAGTACATGGGCATGATTAATATGATTTAGAATCTAGAGATGGAAATGGTCATAACATTGCATTAACTGCTATTAGGTATATAGAGTAAATATTGTGTTGCAATGAACAGCTGTACTGCAATAAGTGCATACTGCCAATTACAGTTCAATAAGCAGGGAAGACTAAAGCATCAACCATAATAAAGTATATGCAATAAAGTTTGTAGTACAATAACTGTGGAATTACAGCTGTATTGCAATACCTGCATAATGACAACTGTTCTGTAATAAAAACATGAAACATTACCAGTACCTGCAGGAAGGTATATCTAATAAAGTCTGTTGTGCAATAAGTGTAGATTCAGAGTTGTTTTGTAAGAAATTAATTATGACAATGTTCTGCAACAACGCATGAACCAACAGCAATAACACCAAGGTAAACTGTGTACATCAGGATTGTCTTGTTTTCACCATTGCATGTCAGCTACATGCACTCAGGCTGTGAGGTGCGGTGCTGCAGTCAAGTATAACAGTGTAATAACTGTAGACTGCAAATAATAACCCATAATCAGATATTGTCTGTTGACTTCACAGATATTTCAACACACTAACAATATATTAGAACACCTGCATTCTATGTAGTAATGTATAAGTTATCTAGTATCTCTGTCATGGTTGAATGTCATGCATGTGTGTTCAGCTGTCACTGCAGTCTAGCATAAAACTGTACTACTATTACCAGGTCATATTTTGGTTCCAGGTGAGCTCTAGGCAAATATTAGTCAGTCAGTAATCAGCAGTGACTCAGTAGCTTAGGTTGTTAAATGGTCTGTGTATAATACATTTTACCACACACAGACCAGGGTTTGAATCCAGTAAAATCCACTACAATTTGCAGAATCAGTCATATAATGATTACAGATTTTCTATCCAGAGGAACTATAGGTAAGTGGGTGAGGTAGCCGATATTATGAATAAATAATTATGTGTTTAGATATAAGAGACTGTTACAATCATTACAGGACAAGACAGGAATGTGAAAATACAGTATAAATAAAGGAAATAAATATAATAATAATAAAAGAAAATAAAATAAAATGTGTAATCTTTTGTATGGTTGTATGCTTGGAGTGTCTGTTAAAGGTTGCTGCAGTCAATTTATACATATGATGCAAATGTCTTCTGCAATCACTGCTGCTGGGTTGTCTCCCCATGCCTGCCAAGCAAGGCATGATCGTTCTTTACTTTCTGCGCTGTACACATACATGTCACTCAAGTGTCATGCTGTCACGTAATGTAATTAGTAGTGTGTAATCCCCCTGTTACAGATTTATCATCAACATAATTATGCAAATATCAAAGTATCACTACATCAGCCCACAGTACACCTTGGCAGTTTTATAGGTCCACCTGATGTGCAAGTGTTCTGTGTAGTTGTGAACCTTCACTTGTTACTGCTTGCCCCATACTGTCCCATGCATATAGCTTGAGAGGTATGTACATGATATAGCAGCTATAGGGCACTTGTGCACATAAAGAAAGGACAGACCTATAGAGTGGTACCAGTACTGTTGTCAACTATATAGCTATAATGGTATTCATGGACTGTATTTCCTCTCTCCCCACCTTTTTTATCTTGTTTTATTAATTATTGTTATTATTTGGTTATGTTTACTATTAGCATATGTTGTTACATTAAACTTTATTTTGGGGCATGTGTTTTATTATTGTTATGTATTAAAATGGTTGCATATTAACATATCTTGTTGAATTACCTATTCTGTAGGCCTTATGCTATAACTGTTACTGGCATACTTTCAGTATACTGATTGTTCTGTTATTTATTGTTGTGTTTCACATAATATGCATTCAAATGTAATGTGGTTATTCCCAATGTTCTGGCATGCTGTTATTACTAACAATGGTTTTGTTCATAACTAACCTGTACTTATTGCTATACCTCCATCACCACAGCATGACAGGGTAGACCAGTTCCTGGTGATCTGTCTACCCCACCTCAGTGTACTGGCACTGGGCCCTGGCACATCTGGGACGAAGGCCAGTGTTGCCCCCTCTGCTGCCCCTGCACCACTTCTGGGTGGAACCGCTTCAGGGGATGGGGCCCGGCCTCCCCCTTGGAGCAGTTGCAAAGGGGCAGTAGTCACCCAAGATCAACTACCAGCTATGGCGAACAGGACAGTTCATCATAGCTATGAATGTTGCCTGCGCCGAACTGAGGGCACACTGAACAACCTGGTGGGCCAGGCTGGCTCTGGCACCCAGCTTCTAGCACAGCTACCTTCAAGGCAGTGAAGGACCAGTGTTGACTGCTCATGGGTGGGGATGTCAGTCATGCTGCTGGTGTCAGAAGGAGCATGCATCTCATTTTCCACAACACCCTCCCCTTCCAAGGTGTTTACCACCCTCATGTGTCACACAACTCCTCTGTCTGCTATCATGTCTGTCTTGTCTCTCTGCAATTGCATCCTATCCTACTTACATCCCCACACATTCCTACATCCCTTCCCCAATATTCCACTCTCTCCTTAAAAATAAAATGGTACCTGTCCCACAAAAAATATAGGCCCATATATAGCTCTCCATTTCACACATGTATCCACTGGACATAACTAATTTGGACTACCTGGCTTGACAACACATTTATGTTGTCCTCACACCTCTCTCTCTCTCTGGGGTTCGGGAGTCCAAATTCATCCACATAATCTGTCAAAATGCACAGCTGTTGCTGTACAAGAAATGGAAAGTTAGGCTTCTTTCCTACACCTTTCCTGCACATCCCTACTTGCATTTCACTATGTTTTCCCTCTGCTTGCCCCCATTTCACCACTGTCCTATCACCCCATTTTTCTTTTCTTTTTAATTTTTAGTGTGGGTTTGCATGCAGCTAAGTAAAGTGCTGTGATGCCGAAATCCACGTAAATGAGCTTTAATGAGCCTTAATGATCTTAAGTGTTTCTCAGTGTTAGGCACATGTACAAAATAAACACCTGTGCTATGTTTTGTACCCAGGCTCCTGTCAACTGCAGCCTAAGGCTTTAACCCACTACACCACACAGATCCTAAGTCAAGCAGGTGTTTCCAGCAAAGCATACTGATTGCCACTGACAAACTGAAATTAAACCTAATGGGAACATGGGACTGTACCTGGAAATCTGATGCAAAAATACACAAGTAGACAGACAAAAAAGTAATAGTAGCAGTACATGATGGCTAGGATAGCAAGTAAATGTTCCCTTTTATCTGCAATATCTTTAAACACACCTGCTAAGGCATCAGTGGCACAGTACATATGTTCAATTGGGACCCTGCTGCAAAAAAACTGCCTTTGAAAGCCATGCACATACTGATGGATGCATGAATGCAGACAGCATGTGTCACAGCCTGTATGTCTGCACATATATCTGGAAAATACACCTGTTGTAGCACTGACTCAGTAGCTCAGTCTATTAAATGCCTTACATAGAATACATTTTGCCACACACAGTCTTGGGTTCGAATCCAGTGTGTTGCACTTCAATTACATTGTTATGAAGACAGCAAGTAATTACTGAGTCATGCAGTTTTAATCCCCATAGGTTACTGCTACTGAATTATCTGGTACCAATTTTTACAAGTCAAAGGCCTGCAGCTAGGGACTCAATGCTCATATTTGTATAGCCTGACTATATGTCACCTACTACTCTGCATTGGCACTGTTGCATAACAGATGTATCTTAAGCACATGCCTCAAGTGGACTTTAAAGGGAACCCTTACCCTGGCTCTGCCGTAACAACAGAGCTGCCACTGCTGCCACAGTTACATGTACATCATGCTGGCCTCCAAAGTGTTCACACTTCCCCCTATGTGTCCTAGGCTGCAGCAGCAGCTGCACCAGGGAACATACACAGCTGTATAGTAAGATAGTTGCTACAGACTGACCATACCTCTCAACCCCCTATAATAAGGGATCCAGACACAACCATACATAAAGGGAGGAAGCAAGGCCCAGAGATAGGGACATGTTTCACAGTTTGCCCCTACAAAGATAGCAAGGTGATAGAATAGCAGCTACTGCATTAGTATGCATATTCTGACGGGTATGAAGTGTGACACTCACATGTCTCTCTCCCTTACTGACCTCAACCCACAATGTTTAGTGAACTGACAGCTGACCACACTGTCATGGGACACTGACCAAGCATATGAGGCAAAACTGTGGACATACATCATACATCTCTAAAGTGGACAGTATTTGTACTTACCTTCTGCAATGTTGTAGTCTCCACACCTCAGTAATGTCCATCTCAAAAACTAAGAAAAGAACCAAGGCCTACATGAAGGCCTTATATATTGCACTGCAGTGCCATGTCATTGGCTAATTACAGTGCAATTCAGCTTTTTTGGATGCAGGTAGCAATTCTGAGCCACAGACTGGTGCAGAGGCAATTGCCTGTTAATGAGCATTACCTACAAAAGTCCAGTAACTGATTATGAGTAACAGGTCTGTATGTGGTTTTACTCACACAGACAGCACATGTGCAAAGCATTTGCAGTGGAATGCTTCAAAAAAAGGACTAAATCACACTACCAGGTATGTACTAGATTTCCTCATAAAACAGGGCACACATGGGAGGATGAAGGTATGGGGAATAGAGATTACAACAGTAGGCTTGCATTAGATCTATGATATTGACATGTCACTGATATTCTGCTGTCCAACACTTACAGGCATGCCTCTCAACTTTTTCTGCTTTGAGTCACATCTCTGTTCTGTCCCTGTCAATCCCTCCTACAACAGTCAGCTGCTGTAGTATAGATAATGGATTACATGTAAGACATAGTAACACTAAGTAAGGGTGTACACTCCTGCAACATCAAACAATGTACTGTAATTCACCTCCATAAAGGGGGAGCAACTACAGACCCTAGGAACTATCACTCCATTAGCCTGACAAGTCTGATATGCAAAGCTATGGAGTGCATCATTATGGACCTGCTTAACAAAGATATAGGCAATCTCCAATCTCTTGACCCCACACAGTTTGGCATTGTCAAGGGGAGATCATGCCTGCTGAACCTGGTTGACCTCTTCAGGGCAGTCACCAAGGTTGTGGATGAGGGTAAGGCAGTGAATTCAGCCTACCTTGACCTGGCCAAGGCCTTTGATACCATTCCCCACTCAGGTATCATTGATAAACTTACCAAACTAGGCATCAATCCTTACATCACTAGGTGGGTTGCAAATTGGCTCACAGACAGGACCCACAGAGTGAAAGTTGTGGATTTCAAGTCAGACTGTTGATGAGTCATGAGTGGAGTCCCACAGGGCTCGTTCCTGGGCCCTCTTCTGTTTGGCATCTACTTCTTAGAAGTCCAGGCCAACACAGAAGGACTTTGACTGACAAAGTTTGCTGATGACTGCAAGCTAGCAGTCATTATAAACTCCCCAAATGATGCAGACATCCTACAAAAGGGCCCCTTTGAGTCCAATGACTGGTGTCAGAACCATGGCCTATACACTGCCATATTGCATACCTCACAGGTGTATTGTACTGTCAACATTAACCGGATGTAGGTGATGTGCATGTTATGCAGGGTCTGGATTGTCTGTGTATGTTGTTGTGAGCTTGTGTCTTGTGCATGGGATCAGAGATGAGAAGATGTGAGACAAGTACTGCAGTTGTGGATCCTCATTTGTATGAGTCTGTGTGGATTACCATACATAATAGTGCAGCTGGTAATGTACTGCTTTGGTCTTGCTTCTCACAGGTGAACAGGGGGGTTGACGTATGTCCTCCTCACAACCTGATGTCAGTGTCTCATCAGACTTTGATGATGATAGTGGCCATAGTGAGGCACAGGTGAGGTTGTTGGGATTGACACCCTTTTCTGCACCCATTGTCCCTACACAAGGTCAGTATGCCCACACATACCCAGTCACCACAGTTATTGGACAGTCAGAGGGTGGCAACACAGTACAGAACAGTGTGATAACTATGGCGTCAGTGAGTGTAGACACTGGCTATAACCAGAGAGCTGGTCAGGTACCTCATAGGCAGAGTGACTGGGGTGCTCAAAGGAGGACTGCTGCCCATCCACCTCCTGTTGTGGGTGTCAAATCATGGGTCACTAGCTGCATGTTTTGGGCTGTCATGGAGGCACGGACATGTTCTGAATGCAACACCAAGTGGATGCTTAGGGTTGTGGATGCAGCACAGTCTGACATCTGACTGTGACTGCCTCCACCCCATCGGTGATGCCTTGGAACCTTTCACTGATGTAGTGGACAGATGTTGGGCTGAGACAGTGTCTGTCTTTGCACATTGTCTGTGCTAGAATATCTGGTTAGAGTTGGACATTGGACACATGGACATAGGCCATCAAAACCATCTGCTGAGAGTCCATGTGGTCATGCACACTCATGTTCCCATAGTGGTAGTACTTACAGTGCTACAGAGGTATGTATGCTGCCCACATCATGATGTGGCAGGCCATGGGCACCTGGCCTTGGGTGGTGCTGTGAGGGACACAGACCTAGCAGACAGCAGTCACCATCAGGTACTAGCACCACATCTGACCTTGGGCATGGTGGTGCTCATGCTACTCCTGGTGAAACCAGCTCCTGTGTTCATGGCCAAAGACAGTGAACTGTCCACTCTACCCATGTATGGTCCATAGCTGTCCACCATACACATGTGTAGGGCTAGCACTTGGCGTGACTGTGTACATGCACACATTCCAGCATCACTGTCACATGCAGATTACCAACAGACACACAAGGCACCTCTCCATGGCCCATCTAACCAACATTCCTTCCTGACTCACACACATGCTGTCAACTGTTTGGCATAGCCTAGAGCTCTGGCACCTCCACACCACAACCTGTGCATGTGATGATAACTGTGCCACATCCCTGATGTCCATGTCATCAATGCAGAGACCTGCAAATATGTCAGATGCACAGGGTGACTATATTACTTTACATGTGTTTGTGTAGTGCAGTAGTGTTATGCCATGGCAGTAGCTGTGACCCATGACAGGTACTGTATGCTGGCATGTGTCTTGACTACACATCAAACTTTGTGTATCTTTGTTGCCTGATGGTACAATGGTGGTAGTGATACAGAATTACAGGTGTTTCATTGACCTGTGTAGGTTTGTGTCCTAGGATTCTGAGCAGTTCAACTATGGACACATGGCAGCAATACATAGGCACAAGATGGCAAGGCAGCACTGCAGAAATATGACATCAGCAAGGTATGTCAGTTTACGTGCATGGCTCTCTGGGTGAGTTCAGGCACCTAGGCAGCGAGACATTTCCTCTGGGGTACATTTGACTGGGGACAAATGGCTGAAATTACATTCAGCTGCAGAGAAATATGGCTGTTTGCAAATTCCCTGTGGGCAAAGAGAAGAATGTGTTGCCATACCTACAACTTCAATAACCAAATGCACAGGGGGGAAAACAATGTCCATGGTCCCCAAGGGAACATGAGACAGCAGGCAATATGGCAGGCCTAAGCAGCAGGCTGGCCAGAGGACATATCAGTGGCAGTAAAAATGCAGTGCACAATGGGCAATGCCTTTATAATCAGTGTGTGTGGACCACTACCCTCTTCACAGTGTCTAGGGAACATTACCTAAATTACATACTGGAGCATAAATGTGACTACAGAACAAGGCAGGATTTTCTGCATGCTATAGCACACTTCTACATGATTTAGTCACACAAGTATGTACTGTACACTAAGCACAACAATCATTACTTCTTCTGCCTCCATGCATTTGGTTATTAAAGCTGTGGGCATAGCAGTATGTGCTTCTCTTTGCCCATAGGGAATTTACAAACAGCCATATTTCTCTGCAGCTGAATATCACTTCAGCCATGTGTCCCCAGCCAAAATGTACCACAGAGAAATGTCTCGCTGTCTAGGTGCCTGAACCCCTCTGGGTGCATATGTATAAAAAGTGTGTCAGGGACAATGTGGGCAGTCAGCATCATCATGCTTTCATACCCTGTGAGAAGGTCTGCTACCCTTGATACGTGTTACCTGCGTATTCTGCACGTACAACTCTAGATGGTAACAGACATCAATTATGCTTATGTAGATGAGGGTAATTTAGTTGCTAGTCGCAGGGCCATAAAATACATAATTAATGCACAGAGATAGGCTGGATGGCCACGTGGCCATGTCTCTAGTGCTGCAAGGGGATATATTGACACACACAAGTTGGATTCTGTGAGAGTAGAATCCGTACCTATCTAGCAATACACAGTATAGCTTGCAGTACTTATTGCATGTGCCACGGAGTTTATCTGATATCAGAGTGTCAGCCTGCACTTTTAAGGTGGATGACATTAGCAGGCCTTGTAAAGGAGACCAATGTTGAGGCCAACAGCTAGTCACAGGACATTAAGATGTATAACCATTGCACAGAGATAAGCCAGATGGGCATGTCTGTAGTGCCGCAAGGGGATATATGTACATGCACTCACACAGAAGTTGAATGTTGTAAGATTATAATCCTTAGAAATCTAGTAATACACTCTATAGCTTGCAGTACTTATTGCATGTGCTACAGAGTTTATCTGTTTATTACATTGTCAGCCAGTGCTCTTAAGGTGGATGACATCAGCAGGCCTTGTAGAGGAGAGACTCTAGAGGCCAGAACCTAGTCACAAGGCCTTAAAAATGAATAACCATTTCACTCAGACAAGTCAGAAGGGCATATCTGTAGTGCTGCAAGGGGATATATGTACACACACACACACACACACACACACACACACACACACACACACACACACACACACACACACACACGTTGGATGATGTGAGATTAGAGCCCCTATCTACTGTTACACACTACAGCTTGCAGTATTTATCACATGCGGCATGCTGTTTATCTGATATTATATTGTCATACAGCACTCTTAAGGTGGATGACATCAGCAGGCCTTATAAAAAGGCCAATGTTGAGGCCAGCAGCTAGTCACAGGGCATAAAATGCATGACCATTGGACAGAGATAGCCCATATGGGCTTGTCTGAGGTGCTGCATGGGGATATATTTACACACGCTGTAGCTTGCAGTACTTATCGCATGCACCATGGAGTTTATCTGTTACTAGATTATCAGACAGTGCTCTCAAGGTGGATGACATCAGCAGGCCTTGTAGAAGAGGGAAATTAGAGGCCAGCAGCCAGTCACAGGGCCATAAAATGCATACCATTGCACAGAGATAGCCCATATGGGCATCTCCATACTGCTGTGAGGGGATTTACACACACACACACACACACACACACACACACACACACACACACACAGTTGGATGACGTGAGATTAAAACTCCTACCTATCTAGAACTATGCACTACAGCCTCCAGTATTATCTCATGTGCCACAGGTTATGCCTGTTGTAGATGCTGATGCAGGCACAGTACTTGTGGAGTATGCAAAGTGGCCTTGTGTTAGACAGCATGTGTGGCCTGCAGAGTAATACTTCTTGGTAAAGTTCTTGTATCTAGTGTCCTAGGGGTGTATAACTGGTAATATCCCTGCTATGTGTGTACATGTACCAGTCTGACCATATGTGGCTGTTTACAGGGACAATATGGCCTGTTCAAGGTATGAGTTGAACCCATTGTACATTACACCACCTGCTTACCTGTGTCAGTCTACAGGCTAACAGTCCACAGGCACAGGGGTCTGTCAAGTGGATTATGTACTGTTGTGGCCTTGGTCTGGTTCCATCAGATAACTGTTGTGATGAGTAAGTGCAGATAACCCCAGCATTCTGGGGTATGTGGGGACATTTGTACATCCCCACCCATATCTATATAAATGTGTATAACAGGGATGTCTCCTTAAAAGTTGTGTGTGTACATTATATAAATGTGCTATGTAGATATATGTGGGGAGTCTATGTATCATTGTACTTTATATAGCTATATATACATCTTGTTATCATACTGATAAAGACAATAATCAAGCATGAAGGGGGTATCGAGAGACAGATATGTATACGTAGCTGTATGTATGTACAGACATATTTCCACATAGCAGATCTTTGGGTGGTAGAGGCAACAGACTTCAGCTCAAGTTAGCTAAGTATAGGAGCATGCCCAGTATAATTGTCAGTACTTACAAGGTGACTACAGGCCAGAGCTACCTGTACCCCAGTCCGGGATTATGCGTGCTGCAGGCCATTGGCTGCTGCACCTGTTCCCACAGTACTGCAGTTCCCTGATGTTGTCCAAGGCATTCCCCAGCTGTTTGCTGACCTTAACATGTGACTCATAACTCACAAATGTACAGAGCTTCACAGATTGTCCAGAAGTTTGCCTCATATTTTTGAACCATTTCACATAGCATTGTGGTTTTCTGGCAAACTGGTGGCAAATCAGTGAAGATTGCAGCTAACAAATAATGGCAGGCATTTGAGTTTCAGACTCCATACATATCAGGAGATTCATGTTTGTAAGAGTGAATTTTTAAAATCTGTCCCTATTTGTGGGCCTTGGTTCCACTTTTATTCATGGCTTTGGACAGATTTCCTGTTCTAGGAGGTTGAGAGGTATGATGTGACTGAGGTACATGATGCAACACCACACACAGGGTGACAGTCTGCATACCTCTCTCTGTACGTGTTTTTGAGATTATTCAGCATTTTGGCCCATATGTCTGCTGTGTTCCTCATATATTTGTAGTTTTCTGTTACTATACTATAAACAGCAGTCACTGACTTGTTGTAACTATTGACACATTTAAGTGATGGCCTTTACATCCTGCAGCTAATCTGACCTGTTGCAGCCTGCTGTTATACTAGCCACCTGCTAGGTTACTCAGAGCATGTATAATGTCTGTCTGTAAGTATGGTCCGTTGTGCCCTCATTCACTCTGGCTCTGTCCAGCTTTCTGGCAGTAATGGATTGAGGGGTTATGACAGTCTGTGGGCTGTGGGACTACCACCATATGAGTACCTGACATGCAAAAGATGTGGAGTGCTGCCAGATTCAAGCCATCAGCACCATCACCCATGCTACTGTCCCTGACCCAGTGAGCCACACCAGCCACCAGACAGAGAGGTTTCATTCCTCTCACTATCAACAACATACAGGAATTGTCTGGTCTGCTGATACATCATTACAGACTTACTGTTGCAGTAGTTATATGAGAACACTGATATATTTGGGTTGGGTGTCAAACAACCTATCCTCTGCTGGCATAGACAGTCATGTGACTGTCCTGTGACCCCACTGTTTGGCATCTCCCTGGAATAATATTGTGCAGTTTTCAGCCATGTGGTCTAGTGGATAATATGGAGCACACACTAGTGAACAGAGTAACTGTTGTCCCAAGTGTCTGTTAGACTGTACAAGAAGCCCAGTAGCCCACTACAGATCCCTGCAAGTAGCCCAGTAGCACACTATATATAGCCCATTATATTCCCTTGCATACATGCGACAGGTCCATACTTATACTGTCATATTGTAGTACCCCTTACAAGTGGTGTATAGTATAAGAGAATGACATACCTTGCAAATGAAGCAGCTGACAGACCTGTATTTTGGGGCTAAGTCTGACTGATGCACACAGTCCACAGCCAATACATGGTGAGGTACAGGTTGTGGGGTCTGGCTGGCATCATTTTAACTAATATGTATGCGAGTCAGAGTAAGGTGCCAGTCCCTAGGGCCCTAGGTTGTCAGTTCATGTGCTATGCATTGTCTCTTGTCCAAGGCCAGGGCATAGTTTGGCATGTCTACTTCTGCCTACAGGGACAGCCTCAAGGGGTTCCTCCTCCGAGTCCCCCAGTGGGTGTGGCTGTGGTGACCTAGGCACTGGTGGGGGACTGTAAAGCCCTCCTCTTTGCTGATCCTGCTGCAGCTGTTTCCACATGATCATATTGTGTAGCATTGCACATACTGTGAACATCTGTGCACATGTGGCTGGAAAGTACTGCAGGGCTCCACCAGATATATCAAGGCACCAGAACTGTGACTTCAACAGCCCAAACACATGCTCTATGATGTTCCTAGTTTGTGCATGTGCCTCATTATGGTGTTCTTCGGTGTGTGTGTGTGTGTATTTCTGATCGGTGTCATCATCCACGGTTCCAGTGAATAGCCACCATCCCCAAGTAAATGGCCACATGAGATGCCCCCCCTAGTAAACATCTGGTACAGCTGTGATGCATGCCAGATATGGGAGTCACGATAACTGCCAGACCTGCCAGCACACGCATTCATGAAAATGCCTTGGGCATTGCACACAACGTGGCAGTTGATGGAGTGGTACCCCTCACGGTTGATGTAGATTCTACCCTCTTCACTGGGTGGTGCCTTGATGTGTATGTGAGCATAATCTATGGCACCCAGTACCTCAGGGTAGTGCGCTACATGGTAGAAGAGTCACCTACTGCTGGCCCTCTCCTCAGGGCTGTGGGGAAAATAAATTTGCTCACTGGCATGTGGTAGAATGGCATCCAGGAACTGGTGGAGTACCCTGGAAGCAGATGCTGTGAGACCCCCATCAAGTCCCCAGTTGGTTAATGGAAAGTACCTGTAGCTAGTATCCTAAGGGCTACACATACCTTTGTTTTCACTGGGATGGGTTCCCCTCTGTTGACTCTGGGTCTGAGTTGAGATCAGCAGAGCTCACTGAGTTCTTGTAGTATGCTCCTTTCCACCCTGTAGTACTCTACAATCTCCAGGTCATGTAGCTCCTGGTATGTTACCCTGGGCCTGAACACTCTTTTCCTTCTCAGTCTAGGCCTATGGTCAGTATCAGCAGCTGGATTGACCTCAGCATCTAACACATACATATGTAGCACACCTGCAGCAGCCCCTAGCATTCTCTCAGTTAAAAGTCTCAAGTCTGTACTTTAGTGGTGCAGAGTATGGGGGGAAAAGCAGATGGTAGGGTGTATGCAACCTTTATAGTGTTCTGCTGTAGGTGTAGCCTGTGTGGTTGGCTACCTATGATTCATTACACCTGTAAAGTATATCATTAAGGGTTTAATGGCCCTAGTTTAAGTGAAACAGGGCTCATCATTAATTACTATATTATTGGCTTTCTCAGCCATTTTTTTTGACAGCCTTTCTTGGTGAGCACTACAGCATGCCAACCAAACCTGCACTGCAAAGATAAACAAAGCTCAACAGTCAGTAGGGACACCCCCATGAAAGCTTGCTCTCAGCACAGCAGAGTGCAATGCAAATATGATAAAATACGTACCTCAGAGGTAAACACAGCTTAGCAGTCAGTGTACATGCCCCCCTGCTCAGCAGAGCACCGCACCATGCAAACAAGCACCGCTGAGCTCCAATGAGCTTAAAAGCTTGTGGACACACCCCCTTCTAATGTCATTTACCTCTTCTGTGGACAACAACATGATTCTGTGCCTACATGGATGGGTTTCTGCTGACACAGATACCCATTTGTGCTATTCATTAACCCTGGCTCATTTGCAAACAGATTTGTGCACAGTACTTGGAAACTACACGGTTCCAGGCCCTACCTCATTAGCAACCACAGTCTAATATTGTACATACTCTACACAGGCTTCTATAATGCATTACTGTTACATACTCACAAATTCTAGTTTTTTACAGTCTTTTTATAGTTCTTTTCCATAACTGCATGTTTGCACACTGTAGCGCAACATGCAAACATACAAAGGGTATTAAAAATAAATAAAATTATTTTACATTATTTTCCATATTGTTTTGGACACACAGTGGTTAGTTTTGCACATATCTGTGCTCTCCATCCTATTTCTGCCAGTATCAGTACACTTTTACAGCTGTTGGTGTCATTTTTACATCCTGTATATGGAATATTTTCCATGTACATTACAGAGACCAACACGTGCTCTGCAGGACTGCCTATCTGCTTGCTGGATTGCTCTACCTGCCTCATTTGCATGCATTTCACCTGCTTATGCAGTGATTTGCATGGCACAAACACTTCCATGTTCACACGCTCATGCATGCCCCTCAGCTCTGTTTACTGGTTCGCACATCTGCTTACTTCCATGTAAGCACCATGCCACTATGCTTACACAGCAATTAAATCCATGTAGGCTTTATTAAATTCCCCACATAGCCTTTAACTAGCCAGAAGAACACATTAAAAACTTGTTGTACTGAAAAGACTGGTAATGATGTACCCACACAAGTGTCTTGGTGTGAGATGACCTATGATGATTCAGGTGAATTCATGCCAGACAAGGCAAGGAACAATACTGCCGAGAGATGACACATAATCAGAGGTCCAGGCAAGGTGTACAAAGGCTGAGAAAGAAATGTTGGCTGTAGTCTTTGGTTGGGAGAAATTTCACGATAATGATATATATGTGAAAGATATTAACATGAAGACAGATCATAAGCTTTTGCTAAATCTCTTCAGAAAATCATTGCATAAAACTATAAGTTAGCAAAGAATGTTGTTGCCGCATCAGTAATATAAAACTGAAATGCAATATAAACTGGGAAAACTGATACATATTGCTGACATGCTTACTAGAATGTATATGAGTAAATGCAATGACATTTTGCTAAAGGAAAGTCCTACAGATTGTTCCACCAGTTACAATGAAATCTTTGAAACTGCAAATATTAAAGAAATCTACCAGAGAAGAAGCAGAGTGTAGCTGCAAAGGAAAGCTATGAAGTCAGATTGGCTAAGTAATCATAAGCATCTGCATTCATTAATTTAACCCTATTATGCCTGAAGAAAGGAAATGTCATTTATTCACTATCAGTTAAAGGTAAGAAGGTTGTAATTCCCTTAAAAAGAAAGAAAAAACAAATGCTACTAGAAATCTGTGATCCCCATTTTGGAAATGTCTAAGAGCAAAGAATTAGCTAAATATATATCGAGATCTATTTCTAAGGTTATCCACTCATGACTGTTGCCAAAGCCATGAATTAATGACTGGTGGTTAACCAGAGATTAAACCTCAATGCCAAGAAGTGCATCATAGTGCCTTTTGGGAAAACGTTCACCCAGGTTAATTTCTCCATCGATAAGACACCCTCAAGAGTTGATAAACCAGTTAGGTAACTGAGAATATATGCAAACAGTTATCTTGCCTTTGACTAACATGTAGCCAAGGTAGTAAGAAAATACATGTTGCCAAAGTAGTAAGGAAATCACTCTATGCCACTCAGCTTATCAGTATGGGTATGGCACCCAGGTCCAAGGAAGTTGTGGTACCACTTTACCTGGCATTTACCAGACAGACCATTAGGTACAATGCCCCATTCAGCCATATCCAACTGACCAGATTTTCACAGAATGTCCAGATTTTTAACTCATATTTTTGGTCTGTTCCTCATAAAATTTGTGGTTTTCTGGCAAATCAGTGGGATGATCTGAGGACCGAAGGCACTAAATAATGATTTGAGTTTCAGACTTCAATTCCTTCAGAAAATGCATGTTAAAACAAACCTTGCTACTCCAGCAACTTTCTAAGTTTATAAGAGCAATATTTAAAATATGTCCCTATTTTTGGGACCCCCCCCCCATTTTGACAGGCTTTGTCCAGATTTCTTGCACCAAGGGGTTGAGAGGTATCTCTTCAGCATGTACCTGACCAAGCATGTGCGGTAGTTAAAATGCTCACAGAGGTTCTTCACGAAAAAATCCAGGGTATTAACACATTGTCCTATGCAGATGTCTGATCCCTATACTCAGTTCCTAGAGGTTAATGAAAGGTGATCCATGCCTGGCATATAAAGCATCCTCAGATCAAGGGCTGATGGATCTTTTGCACATCCACAAACTGAATAGCACCAGAAACACTACATCTAAGGATTTAAACTTTTCTTGCAAAATAAATAAAACATACTGTCAAAACAGATATGTGTCTCAAAGGATTACCATGCTCTGGAAAGGACTCCTCATCCTTGTGAAGCAGAGGCCATCCATAACTCTGTTCAAATGTAACCTTGACTACTGGATGAGAAATCAAAATTTCACCCCTAGTCTGGCCCCCATGTCATTGATAAACAGGGGCCATCAGAAAATATTCCTAACATACCCCCCCACTAAACCTTTAACAACCTTGTAACTTACATACCCCTCCAAATAGACCTCCATCTTGAATGGGGACACAATTAAGTTGGGTTGCATGTCTAGGCTTATAAAACCCATAGTGATCAATAGCCTACCATATATGAACCTATGAAGATATAATATATTGGTATATGATGATAGCAAATGTAAAAAAAATAATGCAAAGCGTTTTTCTCTGTAACATGCACAAAAGTAAAAACCAGAGTCAGAAACTGCTACCTCATAAAATTGCAACTTTACAGAGGGTAAACGTAGGAGATAACTTGTTTCTGCATAATAATATGAATTTTCTGTTATGTGTTGACCGTTATTCTAATTACACTCAAGTCATTTAGTGTAAAGATATGTCAGCCTCAGCAGTAAAACGAACATAAACTTAAGTCATTATTTGTAAGTGACTTATAAATGGTCATCAGGGCAAGTCCTTTCTCCAGTAGAAATATAAATATCTCCTAAGGTTTTCATGTACCTTCATTATGTAAAGAAAGGAATATATTTGGAACACTACAGATAAACTTATACCATTGCATGTAAATTGTTTTCTGTACTGCACACTACAATGTATATATTTTTGCCATTTGTAAGGATTACATATGCATACACACACACACACACACACACACACACACACACACACACACACACACACACACACACACACACACACACACACACCTCCTCATATTTTTCAGTATAAAGTATAATCTTCAGCAATCTGTGAAGCCTGGAAACCTGAGAATATTTTATTGTATTTTATTTTATTCAGTAATGACAAATTCATGTATGCAAACAAATTACAGGTTATTTTTCAATAAACTAGACCATACCAGACTATAGCTGAAAATCAGATAAAATGCATTATTTTACTTACTAAGCATTATTAAGATATCTTACGGAAATTATATCTGGCAGAATGCTAAATTGTGCATGGCCACTTTGTCAACTGTTTTCATTATGAAAGAGACAGGAAGTTAATCTGGCTCTGCAGTTAAGAAAGCAAAGGTGAATGAAACAAAAAGCAGGCATATGGCTGCAGATGCACTGGATTAATCCTTAAATGCAAGTGTGATCAGATGTGCTTTTAATCATTCATTAAAAAATGTCAAATGCTTTATGAATCAGTGTGACCCATATCACAGGGATTATGGAATATCAGGTGCTGAACATACAATAGATGAAGTCAAAGCTGCAAGCAGAGAATATTTGAGCAATAAAGAACTTCATATCTTGGTATTACGATCAATAAAAATAAGATTATGCAAGTTGCCTGACTGTGGATACTGTGCAGATGCTGAAATGTATTTTTGTAATTTGGCTGGATATAACATAGGTCCGTATTCATGAATGGCTACAGTAAGTGCAGCTATCATGTACATGGCATGTCGCTCCACACACACACACACACAATAGCAAGCCATTTAGTATTCATTAAATGCCTCTAGAGTTAGTGTAAAGCCTCAAAACAAAGATAAATGGCAGAATATGCTATTAAAAGCATGATTAGCTAAATTACTTGCTAATTAAGCAATCCAGCATGATGGAGCTGTTCAAGAATCTATAAAACAATCATGTACAGTCAGTGTAGCAATTTTCCCTGAAATCCAAAACTCCTTTGATGACAGTCCTGATTACACTTATAAGAAATGTTAGGGGTTGCTGCCACAATCATTAACCTGTATGTGCAACAGGTTTTAATTTATGGTGATGCTGCTGCTGATGGAAGACATCAGCCAAGAAGAAGAAGGGTGTTTAGACCCCCATTTGACTTACAGTGGACTACATGACAGAAATTGTACAGTGGTACTGAGTAGTTAGGGAAACCCTAGAAGAAATATGTATCCTCTCCAGCACTCACTTGAGGCTGGATGGAAATCATGGAGAATCCATCCCAGTAGAAATCAAGGTATGTGTAGCATTATGTATACTAGCTACAGGTAGTTTCTAGAGACCCACAGGGGGTATATTAGGGGTGTCACATGCCTTGACTTCCAGAATATTATAAAAGTTTCTAAATGCAGTGCTACAACATGCAAGGGAGCAAATCTGTTTCCCATGAACCCAAGAAGAAAGAACAAGAATCATGAAGAAATTTTATACAGTTGCACAATTTCCTGAAATTTTGGGAGCCATAGACTCCATACACAAAGAAATAAAATCCCCACCTGATGTACAGGGAAGGTGGTACATTAACAAGAAAGAGTACCACTCTTTGAAATGTCAAGTTGCGTGCAATGTGCAAGGGAACATCTGCAATGTCTGTTCATGTAAACAATGCGGTTTTCATGATTCACACGTATAACACACCTGTGTGCTGTACACAAGGTTTACTAGGGGTGACTTTCCACAAGGGCATTTAGTGGGAGATGCAGGTTATGCACTGGAACCTTGGTTCATGACATCCTTGATAAAGCCACACAACTCCACTGAGCAAGTATACAGTGATGCCCATGATCAAAGGAGGAATGACATAAAGCATGTACTTGACTTGTTAAATCACAGTTCTGGTATTTAGACACATCAGGGAACCTCTGCTGAAAGACTCAGTGCCTGTTACATGTTGCACAGTATCATTCTCAGGAAACGGCTTCAACAAGTACAACTAGTGGTAGGGTCAGAGTTCCCAGGATGTCAGGCAGGGCCAGGAGCTCCAGCAGGTACAGATGAGAAGTCTGAGGAGAACCACCAGCTACAGATGCTGCTGGCAGATCTAGGCATGCATAATATGCCATTGCTCTGGCTAAGAGGCAAAGGATAGTATACACACTGATTACCTAAATGAAAAACTAACAGCCAAAGCACATACAGATATTAAAACCGATGCCTGCAAAACTACACAGCCTTTATTTAACCATGTAATATTTGCATTCTGTTAGTATCAGAGAGTGACAGCTGCTAGGGTTGCCATCTTTTCATGTAAAAAATTCTGGACATGTACTTGAAAGTGAAATGCGTGCAATTTTGGTACCCCTGTCCTCTCCCATGCAGCCATTCCAGTGCCCCATTACTTGGCTATTTCTCCATTTCTTCCCAGTTGCCATAAATGATGTTCAAAACACTCAGTGAGCATACTGTTTTCAGCTTTACTTTTACAATGAATACAGATATTTGGATTTAATTTAAAACTTGTATTTCAAATTTTATAGCACAAACACTGATAGACATTTGCTAAATAAAGTAAAACAGTCACAATGAAAACAGACCTAGCTTTAAAAAAATTCTGCCTTTGAAACTCACATTCATTGAAACAGCATTATAATCCCACATTCAAAGAACATGCATCTGGCCAGAAATGGGTGCTAACCCTATAATGCTGCCCCTTTCCTCAGCCTTAACCCTACACCTTACCTTCATTAAATTCATCCCATAACACTGCCACTACACAAGACACACTTGAACACACAGACAATACTATATCTTATCCCCTAACCTAACCTTGATGTTAACCCTAAAATACATAAACACACACAAATATGTAACACCTATCCTTTACTCATCCCCAATTCTAACCCTGCCTCACATACACATGCAGAAACACTCTCACCCAACCTCACTTACTTATCTCAGCATTACACAATATCAACATTTCCACTGCGTGGCTATCCATAACATTGACATTAAACCTCACCCCCTGTGTTTGCTGAAGAAACAGCATTCAACAAAAACGTGGGGGACCTATATATATATATATATATATATATATATATATATATATATATATATATATATATATATATATGCTAAGGTTTATAAGGCAGTCATAAAATGAGATACATGATTGCGTACATTGATCATATGGTCTTCTGACATGATCCCACTGATTACTGGTTTGGAAAACATCATCTTTATAGAGAGAGGGGTGTACTTAAATTGTCTGTCCATATTTGATTAGTACAACAGCATCCTCACGCTTGTCACTCTTGTACTTTTGGATACATTGCATTTGTACAGCACCAGTTACAAATATTTCTCAGAAGTCTGTGACTACATCTGTCACCAGAAATGAATTTACCCACAAAAAGAAACATTTAAAAGACTTCTTTGATAACATTAAATGATTAAGTTCCCACCAATAATACTGAAATGCATAATCAAGTGCAACAAAAATATTCTACTTAATCACTTTATGAAAACATGAGTAAAACAGCATCATAACTAAAAACAGTATCATAATTTACTAGCCTTCTGTTTTAAGATGCATTTAATATTCATGGAGTCATTCAGACCTAGTATCTTTATTGCTTGAAACTTTAGCTGCCAGCATAGCTACTTAATATCCAATAACAGTACTTTGAAATATTACTGGATAGCTAGGAATTCCACATTTTGATTCCTCTATATATGCAAACAAACTGTGGAATGAATAGGTAAAACTGCAACATTTCATTTGTACCTGAACTATATTTGAAAAATGTCCATTCGGGGTCCGCTGCACAGTTCAAATGTCTTCAAGAATTCAAATTCCACGCGCGCGGAAGACAAAGACAATCAGTCGCACAAACACAGAAGACTGCTTTTGTCTTCTGAGTCTGTGTGTGACCGGATGCAAAAGGTGTTCTTAAAGAAGAACACCCTTAAAAAATATATTTTTTTAAATTAAAAGAAAATTAATCTCCTGATATTTTTTCTGGACAATATACTATCCTTTCCGTTTTCTCGACAGTGTCCCTTAATTCTGGACAGTCCAGAAAAATTCTGGACAGTTGGCCACAGCCCCCAGCAAACATCTTGTATCTGCAGTTTTAGAAAGGTAAGTCTGGACTTTGTGTGGGGAAAAACAGTAGTTATATAACTGATTACTGTCATACACAAATGTTCATACATCCCTAAGGTGGAACATGCCCCAGGTGTACAGTAATGTCAGTAATAGCTTATGACTGATGTTTGCAATATACTGCTTCAAGCATTTTAGCTGACCACTGTATATAAACCAGTGAGCAGGTGGATGGTAACATCATTTACACAATAAAACAATAAGCAATACTTAAACATCTACTTTGATGGCATTATGGAATACTAACAAATACAGTAAGGATCAACAATTACAGAAGCAATCATTCACAACTGATTATGAATGATGAATAAAAACATTTATTCTGAAATACATTTACATTAAAGGAATGTTCTGAGTAAGCAAGCATAAGCTATTCAATCTGGGGATCAGACATATATGCAACCTAAAGTCAAAAGAAATGTGCAAAGGACAGGGCACAGTCACCATCACGTGCACAGAGTAGGGGTGGGGGGGGGGCAAGAAGGCAAGCCCAACACAAAAGAAGCACGTGTGTGTAAGTAGAACAAAAATATATTCCTTAAGTATCAAATTTGCAGGGCTGGTACCAAGATATGTGTAGCAGTCAACAGTATAGCT
Organism: Protopterus annectens; assembly: GCF_019279795.1. NCBI lineage: Eukaryota > Metazoa > Chordata > Ceratodontiformes > Protopteridae > Protopterus > Protopterus annectens. The sequence goes on along the minus strand of NC_056728.1, from coordinate 528,746,671 downwards.
TAGATAAGTAGTGAGTGTGTGGGAATGAGATGGTATGGGCAAGTTTTTGTTGAATGTGCATGAGCACAACTTGGGCAGGTGTAAATCCTGCATGGCAGACTAGTCCCAGGGCCCTGGTTAGGATTTGAGGTAGTAAATGAGTGTGACTGATGTCTGATGGAGAAGCTATTAGTACAATTAAATCTTGGACTATGACCACATGGCCTACCACTTCTGGCTGTGGATGCTGCAATCATTAACTGAGCAGTGGAAGTACTGCCACTACAGGAGCAGGATCTTGCATGGCCACCTGAGCCAACACCAGATAATATAATATAGTCGCTCTCTGTCCACATGGACACTGACTCTCCCCCAGAAGACATTTCATTATAGACACTGCCCAATCCAGTGTGTCAATTATACTGTCCAAAGAGTCACCGACATGGTTCAGGCAGTCCTGCATGTCAGAATGCACAATGTTAAGTACTTACACTAGCTTTTTGAAGTCCTTGTGCCCCTTCAGCACCGCCATCATTATCAGAGGCTACCAGAGATCAGGCACTTTCTTGTATTGGTGCCACTGGCAGGATCATCTATGATAACAAGTAATCAATACAAGAAAGTGAATCTTTTAATAAACAACTATCAAACCTATGTTATGTGAAATTTGTAATAAATATTAAGAATGTTAATGCAATGAAGACAAATAACTTTCAGCTGTACATACATCTACCTTTTGAGCATTAATAGGAATACAGAAGGTGTGCTTCCCATGTGCAGAAGTTTGTGCAAAAGGAGAACTAGATGTGCCTAGGTATAAAAAAGGAGATGAAACATTAAATGATAAGTCTCATAAAGTAAATGATAAAATAAGCAGAAAACAATTCACTTTACAGCTGCAAAATAAGTTACATCTCAGACAAAACTTTACTGCCCAACCCCCCCACACACATACACACACACACACACACACACACACACAAACACACACACACACACACACACACACACACACACACACACACACACACACACACACACACATACACACACACACACACACACACACACACACACACACACACACACACACACACACAATCTACTACTCTGACTCTCATTCAGTTTATTTTATATCTCACCATCTCTCTGGCTCACTCTTTGTCTCTCAATTTCTCCCTCTCTCTCTCTCTCTCTCTCTCCCTATATATATATATATATATATATATATATATATATATATACGCACACACATGTATATATCTAGAATGAAAATTATTTAATTGCATTACATACCTGGCAGGTTTGCAGTAACACACCCGAGCTGCCTTCCACATCAGCCCCAACATCAATGATTCTGTGTGAACCCTGTGCTGAGCTGTTGCGAACTTTGACAGTGGACAGACACTACTCTGTTTCAGTTAGTGGTGGCTCAGTAGTAGGCCCTCCCTCATAGCCATATGATCATGGGCAATTGCAGCTTCCTATCATCTGGCCACTGTGACAGTCTAACTGGCCCTATGTCTTATTTTGGAATATGTGCAATGGCCTCTGACTGCATTAACATTGTTTATGATCTGTTCCCAGATACAGTCCCAAGAGGACTTGACACACTTGCATCTCTCTAAGAGGAATGATCAATAGTGATGTACTGCTGAATGATCACATCATTCTCAGTGACTGCAGATGGCAGTTTAACATGTGCAGATGTCTTGGGCACCATAGCCCTGTATGAGAGGAAACATAAAAGGAAAGAAATACATAAGTAAACCAAAAATGATTAACAAAGCAAAAATATCTACAAATGTACCCGTCCATCATAAACAAAATACATGAAAAATTAAGGCTCCATATCAGTACACACAAGTTAACACAGAATCCCCCAATCACCAGAGAAAGGAATTGATAAAAATTTGCTAAGAGGACAAACATTTTTGTAAACCTGTAATACATTGTAACATTAACAAAAATAATGTACACCATTCAAGGAAAAATGGATAACAATTTTGTGATATCCACTTCTGTGGAGGGAGCATGCTATACACTACAGGCTTAACACAATTTTGTGTGCTAATAATGCAAAAACACATTACCTTGTTAATAAGTAATACAACAGTATTCTGCACAAAGTGGTCAGCTTCCCAGATCAAACTTCATATTAAATGTCAGGTAGCATTATTTAGAAACATTTTTAAGGGTGAAGAAATAACTGATATACATTGCTATGCCAACAACTAGTGATAATAATGTAGACAGTAGACCAATAGCTGTATTGTGAATACAATATATCATAAATGTTAAAATACAAGTTGCAAAATGCCTTAAGATATCTTTGCAGAAAGTCAGTTGTTAAAGTAGAAACAAGTTTTTCAAGCAAATAACAGTACTGAGGTCTCTGAAACCAGTCTCTCCTACTATAATACAGGTTTCTTACTTACATGACAGCCCGCTCAGAATTGTGAGTATGCAAATGAGGTGTAAACTCATTAGTATTCATGAATTTCAGAATCTATACTAAGTGTAGGGCAGGTAAACAAGATGTAACGACCTACATGATTACGATCACACACCCTAGCAGTACAAGGACAAGCAGTGAGAAGTGTTACCTGCTAAGGACTTACAAGTGTGAGTGATTAGTCTGATTGCAGGAACAATCAGGGTTTCGCAGTCAGTCCTCATTGATGTACACTTACCAAGGGTGTGTCAGGGACAAAGAACTTACAGGAAAGTATGTGAGTACATTGACTTTCTTAGGAGACCAACATTCCTAACATTTCTATGAATTGTTTATGACAACATTTTGTGCCTCTGAGTAAAAATATGTCTGCAATTCCATGGAAGTACATTACTCAGTGAAACATATATCAACTGTAAGGCAAATCATATAGCAGTCTTGTTAGAGAAGCATATATAAGAGAATGATATTAACAAAATAAAGTGAAGAAAACAGGTACAATGTTGTAAATTCTTATTTTATATTGTGAGAGGAAAGATTACCTTAACTGCTGCCAATATCAAAGACATCCACACATCTATCTGGAAATTACACTTTACAACTTTTAGAACTTGGTTTTATTATACTTGTAATGTCAACTGACACTGTGTCACATTTTGAGTATATGTAACCTACCTTTTTTCTTTGCACTGTATGTGTGTGTGTGTGTGTGTGTGTGTGTGTGTGTGTGTGTGTGTGTGTGTGTGTGTGTGTGTGTGTGTATGTGTGTGTGTGTGCATGTGTGGTACATACTTCTTCACAGTGTATGCATATGTGTGTGGCACAATAAAAGAACAAATTAAATCAAGGGCACCACCATTGAAACTGTGCAAGGTTTAATAAATAAAAATGTAGCACTTTCATCTTATAATTTAAAAGATTTCACCAGAGCAACGATCTGGTGAAAACAAGTACAATTTATACACTAAATACAAACAACCCACCAATAGAAGGCATGATGATATAATTAATTACATACACAAATACTTAATTCAATCAAAGCACTCCATTAATATAAAATGTGCTATACATATAAAGCATATTGATCAATAATAACCTAACAGCAAGTAACACTGTTTACTAAGTTGCTGATCATCACTAGTTAATAAACAAGTACAGTTGAATAAATAAATGACAGTTTATCCTCTGAGGAGAGGGGGCTGTTGAATACTCTTACTAATGATAAACACATTCACATTATGAAACCAAATAAGGCTGGGGGGTTGTTATTATGAATAGTATTGATTACTCCTCCAAAATGTTCCTTGTGCTCTCTAATGACACCACATATAGAAGGGTCTCCTTTAATGAAATAAATATTACATATGTTAAATTGGATTTTTTTCTACTTTATATGGCCGTATAGGGGGAAATAGACCTTAAGTTGTGGGAAAAGCTGAACATTGCTAAGTCCAAGATGACATTGATTTTTGGTATCCCCAATATACATAAAAATACTCATGACCCTCCGTTAAGACTGATTGCTTCAGCAAAAGGGTCTAGAACTGAGGTTTTGGCTAAGTTTGTAGATTTTACATGCAAGTCTGTGCTAAACTATGCTACAAACACATTGAAAAATTCTTGGCATTAGTTGGAGATGGTGAATTCCTTAGAATTTAACCATGCCATTATTTTCATAACTGTGGTTGGGGTCTATTTCAATTTGTCAAAGGTTCACTTCTGCAAACCTTTATTTCATAGACCCAAAACCACCGAACATTCAGTTCCATGAATGTTCACGTTGAAAAAATGTTTCACCAGGAAGAGGAAGGACTTAGATAACGCTATACAAGAACACATACCGTAGTATGTCAAACCAACACAAGTGGGTTCACCTCCCACAGCACCCCAATGTGGGGGTCTGCTCCCTACACATCCCCATCTATATAAACCAACTCTGAGATCACACTACAGTAGGGAAAAGGGCAAATTGTGCTGTTGGCCAACTGCTTCCTATCCCTACTTAAATCTTTTGCTGATGTAAACATTCACATAATTGAATATTCCATGGTTTTGAGTTGATGAAAAGTTCACTTCTGTGAACCTTTCACAAATGGATACAGACCCCTGTGGATGTAATTTATTTATTCTCTGTCATTGGGCTTCAGTGGTTTCATACTTTTCTTTCTCTAGTCATGTCATTATCCACTCAGGATATTGAATTGGTCACTTCCCTACTTGATTTAACCATGAATAATATTTTTTTATTCTTTGGGGGGATTATTATCATCAACCTTCTGAAGTTGCTATGGATGCAGCTTGCAGCCCCATATATGCCTATATTGTGTTGGCAATGTGGGAAATGAGGTGTGTTTTTACCCGCCAATTTGTGGTCTTGATACATGTTTATCGTACCTGGGTGATGATGTAATCTTGTGCAAAGGTAGTTAAAGTCAATGGTAAATATTTTTCAATCAGTGGCAAGATTCCACATCCATTTTAAAGTTTACACAATCCATTACTGGTATTAATATTAACTACCTTGGCATTTCATTGGGGAAGAATGTGGACAAAGGTTGTTATACATTGACTGTTTATAGAAAAGAAACATTCACTAATACCTACCTCCACTTTGAAGGATGCCACCTTTTGTATAAAAAAAAAAGTCTATAGTAAAGGGACAGATGGTTAGGCTGTCCTGACATATCCAATGAGACAATTTTCAACAACCAGTTGCATTATTTGATGTGCTTGTTTTTAGACAGGGGTCCTATTCAACTGTTAAGGGACATCAGAGATGAAGTGGAGGGGCGCCGACAGAACTGCTTCACTCACATTTTAAATATTAATACAAATGTTATTAGAAAAGTGACTACTTGAGATACAACCACTGGTAATGTAGCAACTATTGCTACTGTATATAGACAAAATGTTTTAGTTAATGGGACCCTCCCTCTTTTTATGATTCCTTTCAGTACCAATACATGGGGGAATTTAATAAAGCCTACACATTTTTTTTGCCATGTAGGCATCTTGCAGCGATGCTTACATGGCTGCAAACATATTAAGATTCAGTAAGTGCTGCTGCATGCACGCATAAACTTGGAAAATTTCATGGCTTTCAAATTTCCTCATAAGCAGGTGACTCCCATGCAAATGAGGCAGGTAGAGTGATCCAACAAGCAGAAAAGGTGTTTGTTCAAACCCCATGTCATTGTCCATAGTGCACATGGAAATTCCCATGTACAGGAAACTATACAGAAAAAAAGGAGGCGTAAAGCTGTAGAAATATGAACGTAAATCCCCTGACAATGTAATACTACATACACATATGAGCAAAATATTATTCTGAATGTCAGAAAGATTAAGGGAATAAGTTAAATTAATAATTTCTTTTAATAATCTTGGCATGTTTGTGCTAATTGCCACAATGCGCAGACATGCTTAATAGAAAAATAATAAAAAAAAAATAGGAAGAAAAAGAATTTTATACTATGTGACAGAAATGTATTAAAGGACCTTGCGTGGGGTCCCTACAGTGGTGCATCGCTGCTGTTGTTAAGGTGATAGGGTTATGAAGTGTGTAGTTTCCAGGCTGTCAGCATGGATAAGTATGCACATGAGGTGGAGTTTTTGAATAGCAGAAAGGAGTACTCGTATCTGCATATCCCCTTCATGTAGGGTCATACACCATGTTGATGTTTACACAGAATGTGGCTGACATCAGGGGAGAGTGCCCTTTCACTTCTAAGCTCTTTCAAGCTTAGGTGCACGCATTTGCTCAGCTCACTGCCTAGTTGAGCGTGTCCTCAAAACCAGATGTATTCAATTAAAAATGTTGACCTTTGTCTAAGCTATGCGGTACACAGTGCCATGCGCTGAAATAGGGTCATTAAATACTGTTAGTTATATTGTAGGCAGGTGGAATGCATCATAGTTAGCCAATCACACATTTTGCACCTACAGCAGAGCTGTATAAAATATGCGTACACCCTGCATTCTGATTTTCTCCCAATACTATGTACCATTGGAGTACAGACTTGGGAATTTTAACTGAGATAATGCTAGAGGCTGCTGCAGGTCTGTTACATATGTATATACTAGATGCTGAAGTCAATGTTGCTGGTGCTGCTGACAATAGGCCTAGACAGAGAAGGAGAAGAGTGTCCAGGCCCAGGGTAGCCTTCCAGGAGCTACTTGAGCTGGAGATTGTAGAAAGTTACTGGGTGGATAGGGACATACTACAAGAACTCACTGAGTTCTGCCACCTTCAACTCAGACCCAGAGCCAACAAAGGGGAACCAATCCCAGTGGAAACAAAGTTATGTGTAGCCCTTAGGATACTAGTTACAGGTACTTGCCAGAGACCAACTGAAGACATGATGGGGGTCTCACAGGCATCTGCATCCAGGATACTCCACCAGTTCCTGGATGCCATGCTACCACATGTCAGTGAGTACATATCTCTTACCCTCACTGCTGAGGCAAGTGCCAGCAATATGCATCACTCCTGCCATGTAGCACACTACACTGAGTACTGGGTGCCATAGATTGCACTCATATACACATCAAGGCACTACCCAGTGAAGATGGTAGAATCTATGCCAATCGCAAGGGGTACCACTCCATCAACTTCCAGGTCTTGTGCAATGCCCAGGGGATTAGCCTGAATATGTGTTATGGCAGTCCTGGCAGATATCATGACTCCCATATCTGGCACACATCACAGCTGTACCAGATGTTTGCTAGGGGGGACATCCCAGATGGCCATTTACTGGGGGATGCTGGCTATGCCCTGGAAACGTGAATGATGACACCTGTCAGAAATGCACAGACACCCAAGGAAGAATGTCATAATGAGGCACATGCACAAGCTAAGAACATCATATAGTGTGTGTTTTGGCTTTTGAAGTCATGGTACCAATGCCTCGATATATCTGGTGGAGCCCTGCTGTACTTTCCAGCCACATGTGCACATATGTTCAGAGTATGTGCTATGCTACACACTCTGATACTTTGGAAATAGCTGCAGCAGAATCAGCAAAGGGAAGAGATACACAGCCCCTCACCAGTGCCTAGGTCACCACAGTCAGTGTCACAGGAGGACTTGGAGGAGGAACCCCCTACTGATGTCCCTGTAGGCAGACATAGGCATGCTCAGTACTCCCTGGCTTTGGCTAACAGACAGTGCATAGCACATGCACTGACAGCCTAGGGACCTAGGGTCTGACACCTTACTCCTACTCATATACATATATTAAAATTGATGCCAGGCAACCCACACAACCTGTAACTATCCATGTATTGGCTGTGTACTGCTTGCATCAGACAGAGTGAGCCCTGAACTACAGTTCTGTCAAATGCTGCGTTCACAGTTTAAGTCTCTAGCCTACACAGTACTTGTAAGAATTAGTATGATATGGTATTGTATGTATGGATCTCCTACATTTATGCAAGTAAATAAAGTGGGCTATTTGTACAGAAGTAACATACACATGGGACTACAGATACCCAGTCCACTATCGTGTATTATTTAATATTTACTAGGCCTCATGCATGGAATATTCTCTACATCAGTCAAGGGAGCTGTTAAACAGTGGGGTTACATGATATTTGGACTGCTCTGTATCCTAGCAGAATATGCAGAGTTGTTCCCCCACCCTCAACACAGCAGTATTCACATATAACTGCTTTAACTACTTTACTGGAAAGGCTCACTCAGATTCTGCTGCAGTTTGTTGTGAGGGAAAGGTTAGTTTGCTTTTTATTTGTTGTATTTTGTATTACTTTATTGCCTTTTTCTGTTTTGTATACTGTGATTTGTTTTCTTTACACTGTGTTTTCCTTATATTCCTCTTTTAACTGCATATTAAAACTTGAAAAGAGACCACAACTCTGTCTCTTGTGAGTCAGACAGAAATTAGAACAGGTCAATTAAGGAGTCATACATAAGTTAGAAGAGGTCAGTTAAGGTTAATCATCTGTGAACTGAAGGGGTGGAGCTAGGAACTACACCTTCTATTTAAAGAGTAAAATAAAACATTGCCTTTTTCTATTTTGTATACTGTGATTTGTTTTCTTTATACTGTGTTTTACTTGCATTCTGCTTTTAACTGCATATTAAAACTTGCAAAGAGACCACACCTCTGTCTCTTGTGTGTCAGACAGAAATTTTAAGGTTAATGTTGTGTTAATGTTAAACACCACTGTCTTTCTAGTTGCCAGCCCCTTATGTTAATTTGGTCACATATCTCATTTCCTCTCTGCTTTTACTGGCTGGTGTGAGTAAGTACACAATTATCATTTTGTGAAATCTTTCCCCTTCAACTATTTAAATTTATTGGCCATCCTACTGTATTCCGTAGTACCAGAATACAAAAGTGGCCACACTCTTTCAATCTATCTTGCTGTTTTAAAAATAGTGACTCTCCACTAAAACTTAACTTTTTAGACAGGTAAAACTTGTTACCTACTTTCACATCTAACTCTACTAGTGCACACTGCAGTGCTTAGGATAAACCATTTTCTCATCTTACCTTTAGGTATCTATTGCAAGACCACTAGTTATTGGAGAGCCCACATTCTGCCTCTAAGTAGTCATCTTGAGATTAGTGCTTCTATTTTCTCCTGGTGAGAGAAGGAGTTCAGTTACATTATTTCATGCAGACTGCTGATCACCAGAAAGCTTAATAACTGTTTTATAGGTGACAGCTTGGAATCTGTGCTTATATTTTGATCTTGGTGAGAGTAGGAGCAGAGTGCATAGATTCCTGACTATTTCTGGTTGGAGAGTAAGTGTTTGTGCTTAACGTACCTGATTGGTCAGTTTGCTATTCAAGGCATCTATCAGAAAAAGGCTACAAGCCTGCAGACCCTTGCATTATCTGGGACAAGACTGTGGATCACCAAACAGGCTGTGGCCTGCTTCTCTTCTTGGGACTGGTGCTAACATATTGCTTCTGGTGAGAGAAGAAGCAAAGGAGTATTGTATCCCAACAGAGTGAAGCTGTGCTGAGACTAGTATTAGTAGTAGCCAGACAGTAGCCATTCATGAAACTCCCCTCTTTTCATCATTCTTGGCAAGCTAATTCTTTATTTTTCAGTAAGTACTGCTTGATTTCTTTCTAACTTCAGAATATCTGCCTAAATACTTCATCCTTAAATTGTCAGGGTCTATGTATTAGTTTCCCCTCAAGTGTTTGGCAGTGCTCTGTACAGGCTCAGGCACCTTGAGTGACATTTTTAATGTAAAAGGAATATATAAGAAAACAGCTCCAGTACTTAGTAATAATAACCATCCCTTCTGGCATGTCTACAGGTCAGTTCCCTGTGCTTTCTCCTATTAACCTGGTGAACTTGGGCATTCTGAGGCAGAGTAGCAACTGCTTCATGTACACAGACAACCCTCTCCTCTTACCTCCCAACACTCAGACTTGTGAGAGATGCACTTATATATCCAAATTGGAAGCCATGCACAATCAAGCCTAGACCAGAATAGCTGGTCAAGAGGAGAAGGTCAACACCTGCACCACACCACATACAACACATAGCCCTCCAGGACACCCACCATCACAGCTCTCAAATAAAAACGCAAACCACGCACTCACCTTCGCGGAGGCTGTCAATAGTAATCTACCCAAACAGCAGAGACCTCCAAGGCAGAAACGCACTCGACCAATACAACACAGCACAAACCACAAGACACATAGCTCACCTACACAGTGTGCCCCTCAACCTAAGCCCCTAAGGCAAAACAGCTTGCCCAATACACTAATAATAGGTGACGCGATAGTGAGGCACACTGATGTCCCACTTACTAGGTTGAATAAGGAGAAGGTAACAGTCTGCTGTCTATCAGGTGTCAGAATCCGACACATAACACATGAACTCAGGTCACTCCACAACAAGTACAAGTATGACTCTGTCACTGTCAATGTGGCTGTGAATGACCTGAGATGCATCTCCCTGGACTACATGAAAAGAGAAATGGAGGAGTGCTCAGATTATGTGGCTCAGGCAGGTATGACCCTAGGCCTGAGCAGCATCCTACCGTTACATAGAATGATACCACAGTAGAAGCAGAAAATGATTGACTTCAACAATTGGCAACATTTCTGGTGTCATTCTAAGGGGATCCAGTATCTGTCTGCTTGGGATGACATGATTGCAGACCTCAATGCTTAGCCAGAGATGGCATGCATCTGTTACCCCTGGGTTTCCAAATATGGGCTAAGGCTCTTGCCACCCCTATAGTGCCTTTTTAAGGCGATGTTCCAAAGACCAAATTACCATCACACAACTTATAAATAAATGCAATCTGAGGGTCATGTTGCTCAACGATAGAAGTCTAAACCTCAAGATGCACTTGCTCGAAGCACTCTTCAAAATGGAGAACATCGACATTCATGCTGTAACAGAGACCTGGTTTAAAGCAGCAGAAAGCACCCCTGCACTACCAGGCTATAACTCATTCCACACCTTTCAGCCCCAGAACATGGACAGAAGCTCCAAAGGTGGTGGTGTCTCCATGTTCATAAAGGATATGCACACATCCAGACTAGTAGCCCAGCATAATGGATCTGAGATACTTTAGGTATAATTAACATTGGGTAAGATGGTGATTCAGGTTGTAGCCTGCTATAGGTCCCCAACCATGTCCTAAGATTCTCACTCTATGTTCCTAAGCACCCTGGAAACTATTAGGGTCCAACCCGACACTCTCATACTAGGTGACATATACTACCCCTCCATCAACTGGGAAAACTACTCATGCACCAATACACTGGCCCAACGCTTCCTGGAATTCATCATTTCCAGTGCCCTGGTCCTGCTCATTTTTACCCCCACTAGAGGAAGCAAGATCCTTGACCTGGTTATTACTAACATGGGCAACTGTTGCTCTATACCAATAGGCAATTCCTCCCTGGTTACATCTGCCCACAAACTAATTACCATGGAAATCCACATCTCACCCACACCCCCCACAAAGGTAACCACCATGAAAAACTTCTCCAAAGCTGACTTTGGGCTCCTAGAAACAGAGGTGGCTAACTTCATGGCACCCATGTCAATGAAAAATAAATGTATGACTGTCGAATCATACACCAATGCACTGTACGAACACATACATAAATTCATGGAACTAGCCATGCTCAACAGAAACAAAACGCTCTCCTCTAAAACAGGAAGCTAATCTGGTGGTCACCTGCCATTAATAAACTCTACAACAGAAAGAAGAAACTGTTGCAGAAAAAGTGAAGTCCCAAGACTTGAACAACTCCCTTATTCACCTCAACAAAAAGTTGAGATCCTTCATCAAAACCTCTAAAGCCAGCTATGAAGGCAGAATTGTGGCAGACACTAAAAACATACACAAAGCCTTCTATAGTTATATCAAATATCTCTACTGCAATACCCTGTTTTGCTCTGAGTTTCTACACAATGTTACCTCCTATACTGAGACAACAAATATTGCCAACATACTGGCCAACAGATTCAGTGCTAACTTTACCCATCTCTTCCCCCCTAAAAGACCATTCACAATACTGGAGGAATGCCAGGGACCCAAGATTACTACAGCACAGGTTAAAGCTGCATTGTCCAAGGCCATGTATAAAGGTTCCATGGGACCAAAAATATCCCTGGATGTGTTCTACATGAACTACAAAGTGAACTTGCACCACATCTGTATGCCCTGTTCAATCACAGCCTCACCTCAGGCTTTGTTCATACTGAATGGCACACTGCTACAGTCATCCCTCTCCATAAAGGGGAAGTGACTACAGACCCTGGGAATTATCACCCCATTAGCCTGACAAGTCTGATATGTAAGGTTATGGAGTGAATCATCATAGACCTAATTAACAAGGATATAGGGAATCTCCAAACTCTAGATCCCACGCAATTTGTTTTTGTGAAAGGTAGATCATGCCTGCTCACCCTGGCTGACTTCTTTGAGTCAGTCACCAGTGATGTGGATAAGGGCAAGGCAGTTCATATATCCTACCTCAATCTAGCCAAGGCCTTTGATACCATTTCCCACTCAGGAATTATTGATAAACTCACCAAACTAGGCATCAACCACTATATCACTAGGTGGGTTGCAAATTGGCTCACAGATAGAACCCACAGTGTGAAAGTAGCGGACTCCAAGTCAGACTGCCAACCAGTCACAAGTGGAGTCCCACAGGGATCAGTCCTGGGTCCTCTCCTGTTTGGCATCTACTTCTCAGAAGTGTCCAGGCCAACATGGAGGGACTCGGGCTGACCAAGTTATCAGACAACTGCAAGCTGGTAGCCATTATTAACTCCCCAAGTGATGTAGACATTCTGCAGAAAGCCCTCACTGAGACTAGTGACTAGTGTCAAAACCATAGGTTCATAGGTTCATAGGTTTATACTAGGCTATCTGCCCTAAGGCATTTATAAGCCTAGCCCAAATTATTGTGGCTTACGCCACCCCTTATATGAAAAAATACTGTGCCCATTAGTTTGTTGTGCCTCTGTCCAGCAGTGACCCAGAGATGATTCCCGGGGTAAACCTACGATCTCCCATCCACAGGTCTAGATTTCTCTTGAACAGAGTCAGCGAGGTGCTCTGCCTCACATGGACCGGGATTTTATTCCACAGCATAGGGAGTCTCTGAGTGATAAATCTATCCCTCCAGCACGTCCTATTTATATCCGTGCTAAGGTTTAAGTCGCTTGCTCTAGTGGATTTGGTGGATTTGGATTATTTGAGGTGGAGCATGTCCATTAATTCCGGGTTGGACATGGCCTTGTATGTCAGGCACATGTCACCTCTGAGCAGACGGTATGCACTGAATAGAGCTGGAGTTTCTTCAATCTGGCAGCATATGACAGATTTTGGAGTCCTTTATCCTTTTGGTGAGGAACTTTTGGGGTCTCTCCAATTGCTGCAGATGTCGGGTGAGATACATCCCGAATGGGGCATTGTACTCGATCATTGGTCTGATAAGTGAAGAGTACAGGGGAACAATGACCTCACTAGATCTGGATGTGAATCCCTTCATGATCAGGTGGGCAATGTAGAAGGTCTTTCTAACCACTTTAGCAATGTGAGTGTCAAAGAAAGGCCACTGTCAACCTGGGTCCCCAGGTCCCTGATAACCTCTTCTGTGCTTAGTGGATTGCCACCTATATGGTAGCTTGGGGTTACCTTGTTTTCCCGAAGGGTATGACTATACATTTCTTGGCGTTTAACTTCAGGCCATGGCTCTGGCACCAGCTATCTGTTTCCGTGAGTCCCTTCTGAAGGATATCAGTGTCCGATGCACTTTCCACTATGGCCCAGTTTGCAGTCATCTGCAAACTTTGTCAGCCAAAGTCCTCCCATGTTGGCCTGTACTTCTGAGAAGTAGATGCCAAACAATAGGGGGCCAAGGACCGAGCCCTGTGGGACACCACTTGTGACCGGCTTGGAGTCTGACACAGCGCCAGCAACTCTAACCCTGTGGGTTCTGTCCTTAAGCCAGTTTGCAACCCATCTTGTGACATATGGGTTTACATTTAAGCTGGTAAGTTTTTCTACAATACCCGAGTGGGGTATTGTGTCAGCCTTTGCAAGGTCAAGGTAGGCTGTATGGACTGCCTTTCCCTCATCAATGGCCTTGGTGACTATTTCGAAGAAGTCGACCAAGTTCAAAAGGCATGATCTTCCCTTGACAAAGCCAAACTGGGTCGGGTCCAATGTCTGCAAGTCCCTATATCTTTGTTTATGAGCTCCATTATGATCCTCTCCATAGCTTTGCAGACTAGACTTGTTAAGCTTATGGGGCGGTAATTACCAGGGTCCGTGAGGCCACCTTTGTGGAGTGGGACCACAGTTGCCGCACGCCACTCCTTGGGCACGTATCCTGTGGTAAGGCTGAGATTAAACAGCTGCCTTATGTGCGGGTTTAATTCCTCATTTAGCTTGTGTAGCACACAGCCGGGGACACCATCCGGTCCCATTGATGCTGTGTTTTAGCTTTAGAGAGAGCAGCTTTCACCTGCGCATTTGAGATGTCCGGGAGGCTACACTCGGCTGGGATAGTTATCTCTCCTTTAGGGGAGAGGGGTGAAGTTTGCACTGAACCTGTCTGCCAGTATGTTGGCAATGTCTGTGGGTTCAGTGATTTTTGTATCATTTTGGACTAATTCTGAGCATATCTGTGAGTTTCCACCCAGGTTCCTAACATAGCTGAAAAAGGCCTTATGATTGTCCTTTGAATCCATGGCAATTTTTCTCTCAAAATTGGCCTTAGTTGATTTTATGAGTGCTCGTATTTTTTACTAATAATGATCAGGGTGACTTCCCTTTTATGGATTTTGTTCTATCATGTAATAGCTTTCTCCTCTTATTGTAAAGTTTGTTAATGGCTGGGGTCCACCAGACTGGACGTTTGCCCTTTGTGGAAAGAGTCTTGGTTTTATTTGGGATTGCCTGATCCATGCAGTCCTGGAGGTGTTCATAGAAGGCATTTGTAAGGGCTTCCACAGCTTGGGTTGTGGTTTCCTCTGACTCAGGGGCCTTGAAGGATACCACACCAGTCTTGAGTAGTGTGAAGTTTGCTTTAGAGAAGTTCTTCACTATGGTCTTTTTTGTTTGGGGTGGGGGCGGGATGTGGATTTCCAGTGAGATTAGTTTATGATCAGATCTCACCAATGAGGGATATACTTCCGGTGTGGAGCATTTTGTCCCCATGTTTGTGACAATGAGATCTAGTATATTTTCTCAAGTTTAATGCCAAAAAATATGTTGTCATCCCCTTTGGGAAAAATTCAGTTCCAACTAATTACCACATTGATGGGACCCCACTGAACACTGAAGGCATTATAAGAGATCTGGGGACAGAGGTTGACAGCAACCTCCCCTTCGACCACCACATTGCTACTGTGGTCAGAAAGTCTTTCTATGTGGCACATCTCATTGCCAAGGGTTTTGCATCCAGGAAGAAGGAGGTCATAATCCCTCTCTACTCTTCTCTCATTAGGCCAATCATTGAGTATAATGCCCCATTTGGCATGTATCTCACTAGACACATGCAACAGCTGGAAAGGCCACAAAACAAAAGTATATCACGAAGAGGATGCTAGGCCTTAAACACATGTCATACACGGACAGACTCAAAAAACTCTAGGTATTCTCTGTCTCATATCGTCTACTAAGAGGCGATCTCTGCTTGACTTAAAAAACCATGTCTGACCCAGCTGTTAGAAATGCTTCATCTAAAGAAATCCCATTCCCTCCGCACCACATGCTCCAGATATCTCACCCTCATTACCACGATCAACAGAACATGCTGGAGGTGCAGGTTCATAATCCAGAGACTGCCCATGCTCTGGAATAGACTTCCCATACATGTCAAGCAGAGCACCTCAGTGACCATCTTCAAGAGAAATCTTGATGAGTGGATGGGAAATAGAAAGTTCACCCAGGGCATCACTCAAGTGGCTCTACTTGATAGAGGCACTGGGAAATAACATTGGGCGTCATGATGCCAGGGCACTTCTATTGGCTAGGCTTGCAAAAGGCTCCAGGGCCATTAGCCTAGTACACACCTATGAACCTATGAACAGTAACTCATCAATGGTATATCAGCAGTCCAGGCAATCTCAGGGCAGTAACAAAGAAGTTGATCATACATTGTATGTCTCACTTAATGCAGGAATAACACTGTACATATTTATGCTGTTGATTGTGTGATGAATGACTCCTCTTTGTCTGGCATCTTTTGTGGATCAGTGGACTATGGAAGTGAGTATGTGTAATAGTGTTGATGGTTGTAATCTGGAGGTATCCACATCTTTTGGATGTGAGGTATTATTATGCTGTTTTTTTTTGTTTGTTTTTACAGACTGTCAGTCTGTGTGTGGTGTAACATTATTAATCTCTGTCACATATTAATTAAATCAAACAGCTGAAGAATGCAGTGTCAATTTCATTGAAGTGCAGTACTGCAGAAACGGGGACAGATGTCATTGTTTGTAACACACAAAATCCTGGCCTGGAGTACAGGTAGGTGTGGCGAGGAGTCAGTTTATAAGTACTGACAATCCCACTGGGCATGCTCATACACATAGTTAAACAGAGCACGGTTATGTTGCCCCTTGCTAAAAATGACCTGTTATGTATAGATATGTCTATACATACGGGTTCACTTCAAAATCCTGAAAGCTCAAAATCCCGAACTGAAAATCCTGAAAGCTCACAATACTGAAAACTCATAATACTGAATCTCATAATACTGAAAAACATACAGGACACCAACACTGACTGTATTCCAGCGGAAATACATACAGAAACAAAGAAAAGATAAACCATATCAGTCTAAACCAACTATAAGCAGGGGGGGCAATCCCCTTGCACCCCCCACACTCCCAATAGATCAACTCCGAGATTGCACTTCACTACACTGTGATGAGTTATGTTGTAGTATAGTACATTAAAAGGGAACATGACTTAGGATACAACAGGCAGTCATGAAGTATGTAATGGTATGTTTGCCATTTTCTTCTTTGAAGTGTGATCTTAGAGTTGATATATTTAAGTAGCAGGGGGTGTGGGGGACACATCCCCCCACATGGGGGGTGCAGGGGGGCTTGCCCCCTGCTTATAATTGTAGATGAGTAATATGTTTCTGTATATATTTCTGCTGCAATACAGTCAGTGTTGGTGTCCTGTATGTTTTTCAGCATTATGAGATTCAGTATTAATGAGTTTTCAGTATTTAGAGCTTTCAGGATTTTGAAGTGAGCCCATACATACATACATATATGTATAGATATCTGTCTGTCACTATCTGTACCTCCCATAGATAGTATATCTTTTCATTCACTGATAACTCATTTCACTGAATGTGAATTCACCCTCAAAAAATTGCTGAAAGCTCAAATCACTGAAAACTCATTTTACTAAATCACATTTCACTGAATGTTAAGTACGTTTGGGCAAATAAAATGTATATACCCTTTCCCCACTGTAGTGTGATCCTGGAGTTAGTATATATAGTTAGGGGGGTGTGGAGGCATAACCCCTTACCTACTTAGCTTTTATATTTATGAATCGTATTTCAATGAAAGCTAACAATATAAAACCAAAAATAGGTGGGGGGCTGCACCCCCACACCCCCCAACTATATATAATAACTCCAGGATCAGACTACAGTGAGAAAAAGGGCATATATGTTTTATTTGCCCAACAGTACTTACATTCAGTGAAATGTGATTGAGTGAAATGAGTTTTCAGTGATTTGAGCTTTCAGCAATTTGATGTTAGTGTTTTGAAATTCAGTGAAATGAGTTTTCAGTGAATCAAAGTAGATGATTCAAACTGTTAAGATGTCATTTAATTGAGCTTAGCAACACTGCGTGTCATGTAGCATTATGCAAAAAATCTTTAAATAAAAGAAAAATGGGGTGAGAGAACAGTAGTGAAATGGGCAGCAAGCAGGGTTAAAAACATAGTTAAAGGCAGGTAGGTATGTGCAGGAAGGGTGTAGTAAAGAACAATAGCTGTCCATTTCTTGTACAGCAATAATTGTGCACTTTGACAGACTTTGAAGATGAATTTGTACTGTTACCCACAGAAAGAGGGGTGAGGACATCATAACTACATTGTCAAACCAGGTGGAACCAAATTACACGTGTCCACTGGACAAGTGTGAAATGAAGAGCTATGTATGGGAAGATATGTTTTTTCTTTGGTACAGATGCCCATTTTGTTTTTTAGGGTTAGAGTGGAAAGTTGGGGAAGGGACATAGGTATGTGTGGGGGAGGTAAGTTGGGGAGGTGAGGAAGATTTTGCAGACAGCCAAGACACCAGACAGAGGGGATGTGTGACACAAGAGGGCATGAACACCTTGGAAGGAGAGGGAGTTGTGGAATTGCAGTCTTAGGTAGCTCCACAAGGTAGCAGCATGACTCAAGTCCCCACCCATGGGACTGTCAGCACTTCTCCTGCACTGCTCCAGGGGAGGCAGTGGTGGAGGCTGGGCTCCAGGGTGAGACTGCCCCACCAGGAAGGACACCATGCCCTCCATCTGGTGCAGGCAGTGTCCAAAACCATGAAACACAATCCTGCGCACCAATCCTGGCAGTTTGTAGTGGGTGACAACACCCCCCCACCACCACACCTAGAGGGGTCCCAGCCCTGGCCTATGGGGCAAAACTACCTGACTCCACAAGTATTGCAGGGGCAGCAGAGGAGGCAAAACCAGGCTGGGTCCCAGACGTGCTGAGCCCTGGTGCCATGGACGGAGGAGCCAAGGTAGATGGATTACCTGGAACCAGCCTACCTTGTTGCACTGTAGTAAATTAGTTATAACAATAAGTTAAGGTTAGTAATAACCAAACCAATGTTAGTATTAACATAATTCAACATAATGTTGATTAATCCAAATACATATTAAGGTATATTATGTGGAGCACAACATTAAGCAACATAACAGTAAGTATGTTAACTGCAAACCAGAATGAAATAACCCATAACACCAACAAAACACTTAACAGAATATATTAATATTAAATCATAATAATAAGTAGCATTAATAACTTAAAGAAGATTAGGGGTGGGGGTGAGAGAGAAAAACATAACATTAGTAAAGTAATAGATGATGGGCTGGATTCACGAAGGCTTGCACAGAGTCTTAGAGTAGAGTAAGCCTCCATGCAGCCAACATGTCCGCTGAGCGATTCAGGAACAGCTGGTAGGGGCATGGAACCGAGCTGTCTAAACTAGTCCTACATGGACAGGGCTGGGATATGCAAATTACCTCAATTGCATATGAAAGCTATGCAAATGAGGTAAATTTGTGATCCAGGAAACCCAAACCTGTCCGAGTAGGAGTAGTGTTACTTGCAGAAAAGTACTCAGTTGATAACTGAGTACGGTTCTGCAAATAGCAAAACGGAGCCGTGTCAGCTGGAAATAAAGCATGCATGTACAGGAGGAAGCATGTCAATGGCCAAAAATATGGCCATTGGCAACGGGAAGGGATGCAAATTAAAAATAAAATAACTTTTTTTTTTTATCCCAATCTCCGGGGTTTAACAGTAGCGCAGCGCTGAGCTCTAAAAAGCAGAAAATTAATAATTAAGATCACAAATGTGGATTTTATAGCTAAAAAGAATTTACAACGCAAGGGAATGGCAGGCTGAAGACAACATGGCCACCGAGTAGAGGTTGCTAAGGGGGGAAGCTCAGTCTAAGGGATGTAACTAAGCATTAGTAGGCAATCCTATGTAAATGAGAGTTAGGATAGTGAATTGCAAGTTTACATAGCAAATGAGCACAGTCAGTGGAGTGTAGGAGTAGGATAAGGGGAGTAACAGAGTAGAATATAGGTGACATCACAAGGGGGGGTATGTATGAAAGGATTGAAGCTCATTGGAGCAGAGTGACATGTGTCAGCTTACATTTACATAATAGTGAAAGAGGTGTGTCAACAGGTAGGCCAGGTAAAGTAAAGAAATGGAAGGTGTATGCTGTGGATAACACCAATGTTTCTTGCTGAGCATGCATGCATGCGGGGGTGCGCCAATTAACCCGAGTAAGACAGTGTGCGTGTGTGTAAGCGTGTGTGCATGCGTGTTGCCATGAGTAAGCATATGTAAGGTTGTGTAAACAGTTGTAAGCGCGTTTGCACCGGTGTGCTCGTGTTTTAACAAGAATAAGCAGGTTTTAGTCTGTGTAAGCATGTGTGCGCATGTGTTAGTTGCTGTGTGCGTATTTGCGCTTGTGGGTGTGGCGCTCCCCCCCCCACCGAGGAAACAGAAAAGAAAAAGGAAGCACACCAAGTAGTGGAAGTTACCAGGGAGTATTAGCAGAGCTAGCAGGTGAAAAAAATCTGAATCAGGCAATTACCCAGGCAGAACACTAGCCCAGCCCAGCACTTAAAACTTTACAAACAACAGTCCATTATGTTTCTCTCAAGAGACACTACAACACTGCAGTAAGCTAATAGAAGTGAAAACTGAAAAATCTTCACTGACACAAAAAATGTTAGGGGCTGCCATTGCTGTTATAAGGCGACATATGCAACATGCTGAGGGTGGTGATAATGCAAATGCTGCTGGACAACCCACAGTGAGAAGACGGAGAAGAGTGTACAGGCCCAGGGTTACCTACCAGGGGATACATGAGCTGGAGATAGTGGAGCACTATAGAGTGGACAGAGACCTCTTGCAGCATATTGTTGAGCTGTGCAGGCCACGCCTCACACACAGAACCAACAGAGGGGAACCCATCCCAGTAGAAACTAAGGTATGTGTTGGCCTAAGAATATTAGCAACAGGTACCTTCCAGAGACCAACTGGTGATATGATGGGGATATCACAGGCATCAGCGTCCAGGGTACTGCACCAGTTCCTGGATGCCATGTCAGCACATGTCGGTGATCATGTATATTTCCCCAGTTCCCGTGAGGTATTGGCTAGCAATATGTGTCTCTTCCAGCAAATAGTAGAATACCCTGAGGTAGTGGGTGCAATAGACTGCACGCACATACGCATCAAAGCACCAGACGGTGAACAGGGTAGGGTCTACTTCAACCGCAAGGGCTTCCTCTCCATCAACTGCCAGGTCGTGTGTGATGCCCAGGATATAATACTGAATGTGTGTGCTGGCTGCCCTGGAAGCTACCATGATTCCCATATCTGGCATTTGACGCAGCTGTACCAGGCATTTGCCAATGGGGCATCCCACATGGTCACCTAGTGGGGGATGCTGGCTATGCACTGGAGCCGTGGCTGATGACACCCATCAGAAACGCACACACACCTGAACAAGAATGCCATAATGAGCCACACGCACAAACACGAAATGTAATTGAGCGTGCGTTTGGGCTGCTCAAGTCACGGTTCCAGTGCCTGGGCACATCTGATGGAGCCTTGCAGTACTCACCAACTACATGTAACCAGATTGTCATGGTATGTGCTATCCTACTAATATGATCCTGCAAAAACAGCTGCAGCAGGACCAGCATAGGCCTGGGCCAAACAGCCCCCCACCATTTCCAAGGCCATCACAGGCAGAGAGTGACTCGGAGGAGGAACAACCTGAGCCTGCCCCAGTAGGCAGAAGGAGGCGTGCCTGGTATGATTTGGCCTTGGCAAAGAGGCAATGCATAGCACATACACTGGCTCAGTAGGAACCCTGGAAATTATACCTCTCTCTGACTCGCACAAATAGTAAAAGGGATGCCTAACTTGACACTACCTGTTTCCAAACATGTATAGGGAGTGCAGTATGTGCATCCAAGATAGGCAGCCCTGCAGCACCACCTGAGGCATGATTGCCATGTGTTAAGCAATATAAAGCAGTGCTAAACAGCTTTCACCACCATTTAGTATATGTAAAGCAATTTCACACACTAACACTAGCACAACTGTGGCCAATGTTGAGCAATATTGGGCAATGTTCTGTAATGTTGGTTAACTTTGAGCAATGTTGGACAAGTCTGGTCTACGTTGGGCATAGCTGAACAAAAGCCAACATGTTCATATTTGCTCTACTGGCCCCTAAGCAGTCTGGTCTGCTCAGTATGAAAATATAAGCGGCGATGGGCCTCGAAACCAGGATACTGTGCACTATAGTCATAGTACTGAACCACTAAACCATGACAGTATTGCAGTGGTTAGCCTGTATGAAGAATTGTCAATAAGTCTATGCAAAGTATTTCTCGGAAACCCTGCATGCACAGCATAATCCCTGTTGAGTTATGACACAAAGGTGAGTCTTGCAGTAAGAATAGAACCTGACTTTCAACACACACAGTACAAATGTTAATATTGGACAGGTAGACATACATCAACAAATGTAGTGGACCTCAGAAAGCAACATACTGAAAGGTCACACTGGGCATGCTCACACACTTGAATACATGAGACAAATGTCAGGCAACAGAACACTGACAGTCTGAACTGGGCATGCTCACACACTTAGGCCATGTTGGAGTACAGCATTGGGCCACACAAGCAGGCAGTTGCATGTGTTAACCCAGGAACCTCTCACTACCCAGCAATCTGCCCTGTGCACACACTTATATGACAACAGACACGCATATAATATAATGGAACCCTGCCATAAGCAAATATGTTCTGCAGATACCTAAGCGGTTCATAGAAAGTGTGAAAGCAAAGATGATAAACACCTGCAAACAGTATCAGCAATAAACATTGTGTATCATGAAAATTATCATAGATTCAGAGGTTGATACTAGGCTATCTGCCCTAGGGCATGTACAAGCATAGCCAGAGTGTGTTTGGCTTCTGCAACCCAGTCAAATCAGAACACTGTGCCTCTGAATAGTAGGCCACACAAGATAGCCCATTCACGCTCAGTGTTTTGTACCTCTGTCTAGCAGGGGCCCAGAAGATATCCCATGGGTAAACATGTGATCACCCATCCACATGTCAATATGTCACCTGTAGGTGGTCAGTGGGTGGCTCTGCCTATGCAAAACCGGGACTACACTCTGGAGTGAGTGGAGGCTTTCTGATAATAATCTGTCCCCCCAGCATGTCCTTTTAACATCAGTGCTGAGGTATATGTCCCTGGAGTGCGTAGCTCCAAGGGAGTCGGATACCCTGAGGTGGAGCATGTCCAGTAAGTCTGGGTCAGATATTGCCTGCAACTACAGGCACACAACACATCCGTGTAGGTGGTAAGTGAATGAGTAGAGCTGGAGTTACTGTATCGGAACTGTGCAGGGCATCTGTGTGAGTCCCTACATCTGCTCGATGAGTAACATTTGTGGCCATTACAGTTACTGCAGGTGTCAGGTAAGGTACATCCCAAATGTGGCATAGTAACCAAGCATGGTCATGAAGAATATAGGGGCACAATGGCCACACGTGATCAACATGTGAAACCATGAGGGATATGGTGGGCTATGTAGATGTACTGTCTAACCACTATGGCAATAGGATTGTCAAAGGCGAGAGTATGAACAGGTCGTATCCCAAACCCGTAACAACCACTACTGTACGTAATGGATTACAACCTATGTGGTAATGTGTGGGCATCTTGTCATCCTCAAAGGGGATGACTATGCAACTAATGGCATGTAGCCGTGGGCCATGGCTCAGGCACCAGTCAACCTATCTCTGTGAGACCCTGTATAAGTATGCATGTGCTAGCAGGAGAGCTGATTATGGCACCCAGTTTGCAGTCATCTGCAAATATGGGCAGCCATATCCCTCCTGTGATAGCCTGTACATCACACAAATATATACTGAACAAGAGAGGTCCCAGGACTGAGCCTTGTGAGATGCCATGTGTAATTGGTGTAATTAGTCAGACATGGCACCTGCAACACTGAGCATGTGGGTGCTATCCCTGATCCAGGTATCAATCCATCATGTCAGATATGTGTCAATATTGATGCTGGTGAGCCTATGCATAATGGCCGAGTGGGGTATTGTGAAGAAGGGTTGTGCAAGGCCCAGGCAGGCTGTGTGGACAACCGTCCCAACACTGATGGACCTGGTAACTGTTGAAAGAATATGAACAGGTCCAACAGGAAAGATCTGCCCACAACAATGCTGTAATGTGTAAGATCCAGTGTTTGTAGGTTTCCCATGTCTATGTTCATGAGTCCCAATACAATACACCCCATAGCTTTGCAGAACAGGCTAATTAGCCTTTTAGGCCGATATTGCCTGTGGTCTGTTGTGGCAGTATTCAGTGGCGTGGTACCACTATCGCTGTACGCCATTCCGTGGGTACATATCCTGCAGTAACTCTTATGTCGAACAGTGACGTAATGTGAGTGTTATGTCTGTCATGAAGGCTGTGTACGACACAGGCTGGGACACTGTCTGGTCCCATTGATGCTGTGTTGTCTGCTGTGGGGAGGGCAGCACTCACCTGTTTACTCGTGATGTCTGGGAGGTTACACTCTGTTGGTATGGACAGTACCACCTTAGGGGGGATGGGGGGGACACATCTGCACTGAACCTGTTTGCCAGGATGATGGCAATGTCAGTGGGTTCAGGGTATGTTTAGTCAGTATGCAGTAACACACAGCATATCAGTGAGTGTCCAGCCAGGTACCTGAATTAACTGAAGAAGGCCTTGTGAGTGTCCGACATGTCTGGTGCAATTGTCCGTTAGAAGCGTGCCTGACATATTTACCCAGGTGATTGTAGCTGTCTGCTAGTACAGATCAAAAATGCTTTCCCTGTCTGGGATTGTGCTCTATCATGTAGTAGCTTCCTCCATTTGTTGTAAAGCATATGAATGGCTGGGGTCTACCAGACAGGTCCACTGCCATTGGAGGAATGAGTCCAGTTGTTATTTTGGATGTAACGATCCATGTGGTCCACTAGGTGTCCATAGAATGTGTATGTAAAGAATTCAGCAGTCTGAGCCATACTTACCACTGACCCAGGGTCTCTGAAGGATAACACCATGGTTTAGAGGAGTGTGACATTTTCCTTTGGGAAGTTCACCAACATTACCCAGGATGGGTGTGGGGATGGGATATGGATGTCCAGTGAGATAAAGTATGTTCTGCTCTTACCAATGAGGGGCATATCACAGGTGTGGAACATAGAGTCCCCATGTCGGTGATGATCATGTCCGATATGTTGTCCCCTCTTGTGGGAGTGTTGACCGGTTGTGCCATAGCATATGAGTTTAGAAATAGTAGCAACTGTTGGTCGAGGGTGTTGTGGCCTGAGTACTATCCACAGTCAATGTGTGGGTATTTGACGTCACCCAATATAATGGTGTTTGGGGAGACCTTCATATTGTCCAATGTTCCCAGGAAAGCTGAGTGGGGTTGCTGAGTCAGGGAGTGTGGTCTGTAGCAGGCAACAAACCAAAAGGCCGATTTGCACAGTGTTAGGTGCATATGTATGGTCTGTGATGCTTTGTGCAGTGCTACCAACCCGGAGGTATGTGTATCTGTGATGTATATGGCTACACCCCCCTATTTGTGTTGGTCATTCCAAGTTATGTGGTCAGAAAGCATGGTACAAAATACAACCTGGTAGTGCTGGTGTGCATGTGGGAGCCTGAACCATGTGTCTGTTAGTGCACAGATATTGCTATCCTCCATACTGAGGAGATTACTGAGTGGGCATAATTTGAGGGTAATACATCTGGTGTTGAGCAGCATTACCCTCAGTGTCTTGTACTCTGTAATGTCTATGGAGGTGGTTCTGTCCTTTGAGCCCCGCTTAAATAAGGCAGTATGGTGGCAGCAAGTGCCCTAGCCAGTATTCAAAAGTCCAAAGGTGACAGGTGCAAGCTGTCCATAGGGAAGCTACGTGGCATGTCGAGCATATCACCCCAGGGTGACAGACACTGTATCCCCTTTGAATAACACCAATATATTAGCCAACTGTTAAACGTGATCAGTGTGTTGGTATACTGTGACATCATACTTGGCGAGTGTAAGATGCTAGACAAGGTCAGGGTAATACTGGGCTGGGCTACATGATCACAGAGTTCCTCTATGTTTCATGTCATGTGGTCCAGGGAGGAACGTCTGAGGTTGTACGCACCAGCATGTACAATGATGGAGCCAGTCCTGGACTTGCTTTGGAGTGACCTAAGTGCATGTGTTATGTGGCGGATCCTGGCACCTGAGAGACAGCTCAAAGTGACTATTCCCTTGTTTGGCCTGGTGAGTGGGACGACAGTGTGTTTGACATTAAGTGTCACCTATAACAAGTGTAGCAGGTGTGTTGTTTAGCCCAAAGGGCAGTGACTGCGTGGCACACTGACATTGTGATCTGTGTGACATGTGGGCATTGTAATGGGGTAGCAGTTGTATGTGTGTCTGCTTTGGAGGTCTCTGCTGCTTAGGCAGAGTGTATGTAGAGCCTCCAAATATATGTATGTGTGATAATGTGGTTTGTGTGCTGTCACTATCAGTGTATGTGAGACTGATATGTGGTGTGTGTGGTCACCCTCACCACCTGATAGACTATGCCAGTCATGGGTCGAGAGAGCTTAGTGTCCTGTATGTCAATATTGTTACATCTCCCAGATATATGTGAGTGTGATGTGAGGAGGAGAGGGTTGTCTGTGTACATGAGGCAGATGTGACATTGTGTTGTAACCACAATATTCACTAGCTGGACTGGAGAGTACACATAAAACTGACCCCTGGACATGCCAGTGTATTATGATGACATACTCTGTAGCCTGATCACAAAGGATCAGTAGGGTGTTAAGTGTGTAAAAGAGTATAACAGGGATTAGTGCTCAGGTTTGTTGGTGTTTTATAAAGAGTAGCTGAGAAGGAGTCCAGACTGAGAATCATGACATGTCCTTCAGCTATGTAATAAATAGTAATGTACATGCATATATGTGCTGAGTCAGGGACAATACCTTACTGACATTGCTGACATCCTGTCAGACAGGCCCATGTATACATACCCACCTCCCACAGACGATAGTCCCTGACATCATACCAGGAGATATCATGTGTAGAATGGCTGAACAGCTCCCCCCTAAGCCAGAAGCATGGCTGCAATTGGATTACATTGTTTCCCAATATGTGTCATGCATGCACTACAGAACAAACAGACCCTGCACCTGAACAGTCTGTTGAGCCTCACCCACTCCACAGGACCTGGGACCATCAAATGTGTTACAGCAACATATGGCACTCCCCACATGTGTGGGTGCACAACACACCATGGGAAGTATAGTCCAGTAAGCCTATAAAGTCTGATCTGCAAGGCCATGGAGTGCATCATGGCAGACGTGATAAACAGAGCTATTGGAAACCGACAAACACACAACCCTACCAACTGTGGTATGTTCATGTGCATATCATGGTTCCCAAGCATGCTACACCGTCTGCAAGGCAGCCACCCAGGACATACATCATGGAACAGAGCTACGCATGTCCCACATAGACTTTGAACAGCTCTTCATCAACATCACAGACACATGTTGTATCCACAAAACCAACAATCTGTGTATAGATATGTGTTGACATATGAAGGGATGTCAATGTGTCCACAGATAGATCACACAAGGTGAGACTCACAGGGTCCTGTACAAGCTGTTAATACCTGCCGACCTGCATGGTTCATTCCTGGGATTGCAAAAAAATGTGTACACACATTAACATGTCCAGTCTGATGATGTCATCATCCTACAAATATACCAGGAGAACAAAAATCACCCAATAAAGCATGTAA
This sequence comes from Protopterus annectens, assembly GCF_019279795.1. NCBI lineage: Eukaryota > Metazoa > Chordata > Ceratodontiformes > Protopteridae > Protopterus > Protopterus annectens. The sequence continues at coordinate 528,719,090 of NC_056728.1, read as the reverse complement.
CATGTCGTGTTAATGCATATTTATCTAGTGTCATAACATAGTTGGATAGGGGTTTGAGTCTTGTAAACGCCAAGTGTGTGGGGGGGGATGTGTATGGTTTCCTTTGAGAGGTGTAGCCTTTTTGGAGACTGGGAAAACACATTAAAAGAGGTACATCCCTCTTTGGAAGGGCTGATGATGTCAGCATCCTACAAATATTGAAGTTGAACATAAACCACTAAGTAATGCATATAGCGTGCTGTGTTATTGCGTACCTCTCTAACATCATAATATAGTTAAGTAGGGATTTGAGTCCTGCAAACGCCAAGTGTATGTGTGCGGTTTCCTTTGAGAGGAGTAGCCTTTTTGGAGACTGGGAAAACACATTAAAAGAGGTACATCTCTCTTTGGAAAGTCTGATGATGTCAGCATCCTACAAATATTCAAGGAGAACATAAGCAACCCAAAAACGCATATAGTACGCCGTGTTAATGCGTATCTTTCTAGCATCATAACAGTTAGTTAGGGGTTTGAGTCTTGCAAACGCCAAGTGTATGTGGGGGGTATATGTATGTGTGTGGTTTCCTTTAAAAGGAGTAGCCTTTTTGGGACTGGGAAAACACATTAAAAGAGGTACACCCCTCTTTGGAAAGTCTGATGATGTCAGCATCTTACAAATATTCAAGGAGAACATAAGCCACCCTGTAATGCATATAGCGCACTGTGTTAATGCATATCGCTGTAGCATCATAGCATAGTTAGGTAGGGGTTTGAGTCTTGCAAATGCTGTGTGTGTGTGTGTGTGCCACAGGTGGTCAATGCAGTGTGGGTTTTGCTTTTACTACAGTATGACATATGTTTCAAACAGTATGTGCACTGCACACTTCGGGTATCTGCGTGCCAAATAAATATGTGTACATGTGACCTCAATCAGTACATAGGTGTGAAGCCTGCATACAACATGAATACATTTATAACCTTCGACAGATTGTGCCGCTGCTTCACAAATCATAGGTCACATATGTATGTATGTCTGTGTCAAGCCAGGCCAATGTAGTAATCCATGGCCAAGGACAGCTCTGCCACACACAACCCATGACACATACTATAGAGTACTGTGAGTGAGGGTAATTGCCGGGGTATATGTCAGACATGTTCATACACAACAACGACTGGCAATAATGGACAGTCATTATAGGGGTACACCAGCCCTGTGTATATGCATGCAGGCCCCTAATGTGTTATGTGAAACACAGAGGGAGTGTGTATGTGTGTGGTTTCCTTTGAGAGGTGTAGCCTTTTTGGACACTGGGGAAACACATTAAAAGAGGTACATCCCTCTTTGGAAAGACTGATGATGTCAGCATCCTACAAATATTCAAGGAGAACATAAGCAACCCAAAAACGCATATAGCATGCCGTGTTAATGCGTATCTCTCTATCATCATAACAGTTAGTTAGGGGTTTGAGTCTTGCAAACGCCAAGTGTATGTGTGTGGTTTCCTTTGAGAGGAGTAGCCTTTTTGGAGACTGGGAAAACACATTAAAAGAGGTACATCCCTCTTTGGAAAGTCTGATGATATCAGCATCCTACAAATATTCAAGGAGAACATAAACCACCCTGTAATGCATATAGCGCACTGTGTTAATGCATATTGCTCTAGCATAATTAGATAGGGGTTTGAGTCCTGCAAATGCTGTGTGTGTGTGTGTGTGTGTGCCACAGGTGGTCAATGCAGTGTGGGTTTTGCTTTTACTATGGTATGACATATGTTTCAAACAGTATGTGCACTGCACACTTCAGGTATCTGCGTGCCAAATAAATATGTGTACATGTGACCTCAATCAGTACATAGGTGTGAAGCCTGCATACGACATGAATATATTTGTAACCTTCGACAGATTGTGCCGCTGCTTCACAAATCATAGGTCACATATGTATGTATGTCTGTGTCAAGCCAGGCCAATGTAGTGATCCATGGCCAAGGACATCTCTGCCACACACACCCATGACATGTACTATAGAGTACTGTGAGTGAGGGTAATTGCCGGGGTATATGTCAGACATGTTCATACACAACAACGTCTGGCAACAATGGACAGTCATTATAGGGGTACACCAGCCCTGTGTATATGCATGCAGGCCCCTAATGTGTTATGTGAAACACAGAGGGAGTGTGTATGTGTGTGGTTTCCTTTGAGAGGTGTAGCCTTTTTGGACACTGGGGAAACACATTAAAAGAGGTACATCCCTCTTTGGAAAGGCTGATGATGTCAGCATCCTACAAATATTCAAGGAGAACAAAAGCAACCCAAAAACGCATATAGCACGCCGTGTTAATGCGTATCTCTCTAGCATCATAACAGTTAGTTAGGGGTTTGAGTCTTGCAAACACCAAGTGTATGTGGGGGGTATATGTATGTGTGTGGTTTCCTTTGAGAGGAGTAGCCTTTTTGGAGACTGGGAAAACACATTAAAAGAGGAACATCCCTCTTTGGAAAGTCTGATGATATCAGCATCCTACAAATATTCAAGGAGAACATAAACCACCCTGTAATGCATATAGCGCACTGTGTTAATGCATATCGCTCTAGCATAGTTAGATAGGGGTTTGAGTCCTGCAAATGCTGTGTGTGTGCCACAGGTGGTCAATGCAGTGTGGGTTTTGCTTTTACTACGGTATGACATATGTTTCAAACAGTATGTGCACTGCACACTTCGGGTATCTGCGTGCCAAATAAATATGTGTACATGTGACCTCAATCAGTACATAGGTGTGAAGCCTGCATACGACATGAATACATTTGTAACCTTCGACGGATTGTGCCGCTGCTTCACAAATCATAGGTCACATATGTATGTATGTCTGTGTCAAGCCAGGCCAATGTAGTGATCCGTGGCCAAGGACATCTCTGCCACACACACCCATGACACGTACTATAGAGTACTGTGAGTGAGGGTAATTGCCGGGGTATATGTCAGACATGTTCATACACAACAACGACTGGCAATAATGGACAGTCATTATAGGTGTACACCAGCACTGTGTATATGCATGCAGGCCCCTAATGTGTTATGTGAAACACAGAGGGACCCCACAATACCTATGGATATGTGGATACCAAGGGACAGATGACATAACAGGTATCTGTCTATACACATTAGTACCCAACATACATGTTGAGGGCTACCACCTATGTGGTACTGTCTGTATAGTAAATGTGGATGAATATGCCATAGACGGCTTACTGCTATACAGCATGTATTGGACGACAGGTATCTGTCTGTATGATACCCTTGTGTAGGATATGCGTCCCATCCTGGGATTGCAGTGTAGGCCAATGCATACATTTCCATATGTGGATGGACATATCCCTAGTGTGTTTGCATGTACCTAAGAGGGCTATATGCCACACAGGTGTGGTCCCAGGAATGTGTGGCGGTCAATACCACTGGTTACTGTTATTGTATAGTACTGGAATGATCCAACTGTTACTGAGTTCCCTACAACTGTGAGTCATTTGTCAGGACATCATCTAATGATTGGTTATAATCATGCTGTTCAGATGGTGTATACTACCAGACTGCAGATCATTGACAGATATCAACAGTATCACCCACAGCATAGTGCCAACCCATGTAATATACACATGTGTACCCATGTTAGTACATATCTGTAGTAGAATGCATACTGGCCATCGAAAGATACCATGAGATGTTAACAATGTGTAGAACAGGGTATGTCACACATCCCACGTGCCCACTATGCACGTACATGCAGACAGTGCGCACACACCATGTTCACAGATGTACACCCGCTAATTTGTAATGCACACATCACTCACGTACTGTCCACTCACTAACACATGCTGGCAACACTGTACACTTCAGCCAAGTGGCAGATGGGTGGACAATACATACTCAGGCCTAACACTGGTGTAAACAATGCTACAATGACTATCACAGCTGTGATGCATAATGCCTGCTCAGGTATACGTACAAGGATATCATTACACTTTCCTGTTGTCAACTTGCTACTATTGCTACACTGCTATAATGCCACCCTGTGCATCAGAACCATGTTAGCCTGTTCCTGCATCAATGTTACAGATGACAAGAGGTGGCACAGGTGTTATCATATGCACAGGGTGTGTTGTAGGTTTGCCAGAACCTGACATTGACCCATCCAATCGGCATGTCTGTGTGTGTGTGTGTGTGTGTGTGTGAGGGACAACAGTACTGCATGGGCCAATGTTGATGTAATGTGTGTGTGTATGTGTGAGCCCAAGTTGTATGGTAAATGTGTGTGTGTCTGCATGCACACAACTCCACCTTGTGGCTGCCATATACGGGCAGTTGTGGGACAGCCACAGACTGTACCTGCTAGGCCATACAGATCACTGTCTCCGGCCATGGACACAGTACCTGTGCCTAGCAGGTGTGCTACAGGCAGTATCGGGTACCAACCCTGACTGGGTCCTATCATCAGAGGCAGAGGTATGATGACTGGACCCATGTCATTGCTGGGACTGGTCAGTGCCACGTGCATGTGGTCTAGTAGGACGGTCAATGGACAGGCCAGCCCCAGCATTGCTAGGGCTGGTACTGCCACTACAGGAGTTGCTGTGATCCGTGGTTCGTCCGCGATGACTGCCAGCTGATGCTGTTGCTGGCATGCATCCGCATCAGCTTCTCATCTGTCCCGCATGGTCCTGGCTCATGGCTAACACATCGTGGAGGACATCTAATGTCTCACTCCAATGGCTATCAATGACCTCGGTGTAATTCCGGATGTTACCGGCAAGGTCATGGATGCTGTCATTGATAGCAGTGTAATGGGCCCTCTGCTCCCTTAGTCCCTGTCGGGTGTACCATTCCATATGTGCCTGTGCCTGCATTACAGCCCGGAACATACTGGAGGTTGTAACACGTCTGGGGGCAAATCTGCCAGGGGCAATATGACCAGTGGTGCTCCCCCGAGAACCCCTAGACATCCGCCTATGTGGTACCATTCCAGTAATCTGGCTATGGCTGCTGTGAGGGGATACACGTGCCATAGGTACCACACTCTCCTGGTCAATGCCAACTATATGCTGTACCTCAGCTAAGGCCATTGGTGACGAGGGGTGTATTGGCAGTATGAGTGTGCACATAGATGGGGTTGACCGCTGTGTACTGTCGATTGGTGGACCAACAACAGACCCTGTCAGACCTTCCTGTGCCACAATACATGTCTCATCATCTCCACTATTAGTGGCAGTGACAACAGGTTCCCTGCTGCATTCAGCCACTCCTAACTCAGCACCTGTGGAAGGAAGACAGGGAACACACTTTACAATCTGTACGTGATGTTAGCACACATGCCCACATGAACACATGCACACATGCACACATGCACACATGAACACATGCACACATGCACACATAAACACATGCACACATGCACACATAAACACATGCACACATGAACACATGCACACATGCACACATGAACACACGAACACATGAACACATGCACACATGCACACATGGACACATGCACATATGGACACATGCACACATGAACACATGCACACATGCACACTTGCACACATGAACACATGCACACATGAACACATGCACACATGCATACATGCACAGAAATACACTGCTCACCACAGCACATACACACACACACACACACACACACACACACACACACACACACACACACACACACACACACACACACACACCAGCAATCCAACACATACACAATAGTGGGTGATGGTGGGTTACAGTATCACAGGGCAAACAGTCACCACACATGTGTCAGCATGCAGAATATGTGTTGCTCAAGACTATGCAGTACAAGTGTAGACAGCCCTATCTAATGATATTATACATGGCTTTGATGCATGTGTGTAGTTGTTCAGTGATTGTGTACACCCTGGAACACAATGTGTACATGGACACAACATTGCTGTGCAAGTATTATCTGCTCTGCAATGTCATGTGCACCATCACTCAATGGTATACATACCATGGCTGCATGTATCTGTGTGACACATAGATTGCCATGTCTGATGACAGTGTCTGTGTCCATAGCACATAATAGTGGGCACAGGTGTAGCAAATGCATGCAATGTACAGACATGGGATGAGTGGTGCATGTAGATGTGAAGGAATCCCAATGCTCGACATAGACATTGTAGAGTGGTTATCGTGAGTGTGGGACATATTGCAGATATGTCAGTGCCAGCCATGACATGGCATGCTACACGACTGCAACATTAAACACCATGCATACCCAATGTGTGTTATGTGACCTATACACCCAATAGCATTCCAGGATATATATGTGACTCTTTGTACAGATGGCGACTGATGTGCAAAATGTGTATACTAGCATATGTAAGCACACACACAACATGCTATGCATGGTGTGTATAGGTGCATATGTTTGCAAACACAGAACAATGAGGTGCACAGCAAAGACTGCTATGTGTAGTACTGTGGTCACTGTAACCAGATGGGGTGTAGTACCATGTGCCATCATCATCATCATCATGCATCTTGTGGTCACTCATGGCTACTACTGTGTGACATACCACTGCGTAGCATGCTGTACCTGAACTGCAGTGCCGTGGATACGGTGACTATTACACAGCCACTTTGTACATGGGTGTATGAGGTGCCCAGTAGAGAGCATTGCCTAACATGACTGTGTTATGTGTTGAAGAGTGTTGCACAGCCCCATGATAGGCCTCTACCCCTGAGGTATGTCATGTGTGTGTGGATGACATGTGGGATACTGGAGTGTGACCTTACAGTGGGTGTGTGGTTACGCCATATGTAGCATGACTTTGTGTACTGCATGTGATAAATGTGTTATGTTGTGTACAGGTGTTGCAACTATGCCTATCCAATGTGCAGTATGGGGTTGCCACAACTGTGTGTCATGCTCTGTATATTGCATGTCATTGAGGCAGCTACTGACATTACTGAGCTGTACAACGTCTCACAGCAAACATGCACGGCATGCATTATGCGTAGATGTGTTACGTGTACATGGCCTACACCTCACCTATGACATGCATATTTCATTACCAACATTGCAGGTATAACACACTCACTAGCATGGATCGGCTGCCCTGCCATCACATCAGAGGGACCTATGAGAATATGAGAGGGATCTTCAGTGGCCACAACTGTGGCATTGCTACAGTGGGTATGCTAAACTGTAGTACAACAACAGTCAACAGTCACAGGTGTAGGGATATTATTCAAACTATCCATATTGCACAACACTAGGCAGCGGAACTGCTAAACACACAGTACACATCTCACGTGCACATAATCTAACAATACAGTTAACTGTAGTCTACAGATAGGGCATGTTACCTGCTTGCTCCAAGTGGATGTGCTGGGTGGCTCCGGCCTCCATTACAATACATGTCAGTGGTTGATGTAGCTGTTGTCCATGAGACACCATGTTTAGGAGCAGCTCCTCCGCTCTGGTGAGGGGGGGATGAATGGCCACCCCTCCACCTGTGGCAAGCTGCTGTCTTTGGATATCAGACACACGCCACTGGACATGTCTAATTAAATCACTGCAGTGATGGCGTACCTGCTCATATGTCCAGTTATGCATGCTTATATCATTTACCCAACGAACAAGTTCCTGCCACAGTGTGGTCCACTCCTGCTGGTGCTGGCTGCTTCTGGAGAAGAGCACTGTGTACCACTGCAATAGGCTGTCGAGTATCACCTCTTCCTCATCTGCTGTGTACGTTGGGTTACATTGGTGGGCCATCTGGATGAAAGAGATATGAACAATATGTGTGAGAGTGTCCTGTGGCACACTTTACACCTTTACCCACAGATATCACTTTACTGACATATATACCATCCTATTGTCTGTCAGAGGTTACACACGTTCAATACCACTTATTGGTTTTCAGGCCACAACTAACTAACACTGCCTGGCAGACTCTATATATCACACCACTATACAACAGTACCCGACACACTGTTTGTGACACATTGTACAACCTCAAGACAGAGGTGTATATCACACCGATGCACGAACAGAGATGCCATCCATTGCAATGGATGTAAAGTACAGGTACAGTAGTACCAATCAACCACCCTAGTCATTGATGCCATAGCCGTGCCTAACAGATCTGTCCAGTTGTTACTATAGGTGGCATACTGCTGTAACAGACTATATATGTTGCTGGATACACACGTTTACCCTGTAACACACATATGATTGCAGCCATTGTGCAGGCATAATCACACACACATCACGCAAACATACAATGCACCACTGTATACCAACACAGATGAGCATTACCTGTGTACCATATGGTACTGTGTGCCACTACTTACACACCCTTATGCCTGCATTCTGTCCTCTGTGGAGACTACAGGAAACACACATGACTGTGTTTCCAAGCAATGTGAACACACACCATACTGTGCTGTTTAGGCCTACAGCTTCAGGTAGTACTACAGTTCATGTTGGTGATGGATTCACCAGCAGTACCACTCACTAAGCATACATGTATTGCTTTAGCCTACAATGAGACACCACATTCGTCAACGGAGAACTATGTCACATCATCTGCCGTACTACTATGTCTGCCTAATAGTACATTACACATCAGTTGCTGTCCTCACAGGTAGGATAGGCACTACCATGTCAGATACAACATCACACTAAGCTATCACACCTTTACAGACCTTGCATATATTCAGTGTTACACTTATTCAACCTCACATAGCAGCTATTGCATTAAGTACATGTATGAGTGCATAGTGTCATAGGTAGGTAATATGCTATTGGCCCTAAGGCCTATAGCAGCCTAGCCATATGCTACCCTGGCCTTTGACACACATGTACTTTGATTTCACTTGCCCCTGCTAACCTGAACCACAGAGGTGTTTCCTGAAGTGTATTACCAATCTCCCACACAATCATCCGGGGTATTTATAACAACTGCTAAGGAGGAGCCTTGTTTGCTATTGCTATGTGGTCTATTCCGGTGTATGGCATATCTCTGAAATGGGAAACTATCCCTCCAGCATGTGCCGTTTAGTGAGCTGACAAGGTTTAGGGCCCTAGAACGTGTATCCCGGAGGGATTGTGATATGTTGCCATGGTGGTTGTCACCCAGCTATGGGTGTGACATACTTCTGTATGTCCGGCAGAGGTCACCTCTGTGTGGCCAGTATGCAATACAGTGTAGTTTTAGTTTTGTGAGTCAGCCTGCATAGGTCATCTGTTTGCGGCCAGTATTACCCTCTGGGAGGTCTGTCTGTGGCCTGTTCACCTGGTGTAGTTGTCATGTGAAGTACATACCACACAGGGCATTGTGATGAGTAGAGGGGAACTCTACCCTATACTTCCATAGCTGACACACCTGTTGTCATGACACATACCACACAGACAGATTACAGGTGTAGTGTGACACTGTCTTCATCTAAGCGGAGGCTACTGTCCACCTGTGTCCCATGTTCCCTTATCACACCTTCACTGTTAGGTAGATCTCTACCTATGTGGTAGTTAATGGGTACACTGTTTTGGGAAGGTGGAATGGCACTGCAGTGTCAACACTTGTCTACAGTCCATGCCTTGGTCACCACACACCTGTTGCGGTACATATGACCCCATGTCTCTCTGTCTCTCTCTCTCACTCTATATGTATATATATATCTATATATCTATATATGTAGATATATATATATATATATATATATATATATATATATATATATATATATATGCATATCTATACACATACATGTACACATTCATTGCTGTACACATGGATGTACATATAGGCACATGTACAGTCCACCTTTCCTGGTGGGGATATTACTTATGCGACAGTTGTGGGATGTACAGGTATGTGATTAAATTGCACAGTGTTGTGCAGAATGCATGTGGGTGTCCTCAGCCCTTGTAGCATTAGCAGGCCTCACTGGCTGTAACACAGCAGATCTGACAAATCTGTCCCATAGCATTTAGCCACAACATGACATATATCAACACTACCATAGCTGGCCTTAGGCGTAGGCCAACTGTGCGGCTGCCTAGGGCACCGCTCTAACAGGGGTGCTTTTCCACTATTTATGTGGTGTAGTAAGACAAGGATGGGGGCACCAGGAAGTTTGCTATGGGGTGCCATGGAGCCCTTTTGCCTAGGGCACCAGTTGACCGAAGGCTGCTCCTGCGCACTGCATGCTGTTTTCTAAGCCACACACTATGACCTACATGGATATATGCACATATCAACCTTCACTGACAGATATCTGTCCACCCTTCACTAACAGTTGCAGTATGTCCCTTGCCCTATGCACATGTGCAGATACAGATAGATACATACTGCTGCCACACATGGATGATTTGCAGTGTGTAGAGTACTCTTCAGGAACATCTACAACATGCCATACATGTGAGTTACATACCTTACCTTTGTATTTCCCTGCTCTGTGTGTTAGGGTTTTGTAGTTTTTTTTTTTTTTTATTGGTGCTTTTTTTGGGGAGTTTTTACCCTCTATTTAACATTCTGTCTCAGTTTCTCACTCTGTTCTATCTCTGTCTCAGTCTGTGTCTTTGGCCATGTCTCTCTCTCTCTCTCTCTCTCTCTCTCTCTCTCACTCTCTATCTCTCAGCACTTGCAATGATATAATTGCATGTGTGGACTGCAGGTACAGCCTGCTTTTCTAGGTATCTGCACTTGTGCATGTGACAGCCTCTGCACCAATTGCTGCCCACCATTCAGTAATTGCATGCAGCCTGCTGTTTGGTGATTGCATTACTCACTGTGATTGCAGCCCACTGCTATAAAATGCTAGGCTAGGTAGGCATAGCCCTTTCAGATTTCCAAGGTGGGGCCCATGCCTGTTTGCTTTGGACACCGTTGTGTCAGTCTGAAGGTTGGTATATGTCTCTTATCTGATGCTAGGGTTGTAGCCAGTTATATGCATGTTGTACTCAAACCTGAATGTTGCTGCTTCCAGTACATACATCTCAGTGTAGACATGTATGCACTCCTCCAAATGCTAACACAGGATACATGGGAGTATGTACTTTTTCCTCACTTACACAATTAACTGCCATACAAATGTGGTTATTGCACTGTATTCCTGTGGCCAGTATTAATCCTGGTCTGATACTGTATGGTGTTTGTAAGGTGCTACTGTAACATTATTCCCTGCTAGGATGGCTGGTTCTCCTTTCACAGTCATGTCATGCAGTTCCACAACCACTGATGGTAAAGACCCACAAAAAAGGATTTGTGTTATACCATTCCTAATTTCCATTTACATTCCCTCATTGTAATGCATGATATATTTATTTCAGAACCAAGTTATTTGTATATCTGCTGTGGCTTAATGGTAATTCATGCAGTCTATTGTGTCAATGGTCTGGGGTTCAAGACTGGCAGAGGTTTTTTCTTTTGCTGCTCAGCAGAACAAGGGCCCTGCCATAGAGTGACTAAGGCACTTTTAAGCAGTTGTAAGCAGGTTTGCGTGACGCTTAGCGACGCTTAGCTAAGTGTACACATGCGTATACTCGCTTAATCCCGCTTACTACTGCTTACAAGTGCTTACTCCCACTAACCCCCGCACTAATTTCTTTTAAAGAAAGGAAATGGGGAGATAAGAAAGTGGTGAAAAAGGGGGCACAAAGAGGGACAGACAGTAGGTAAACAAGCTTGGGATGTGCAGGACGGGTGTAGGGAAGGTCCATAGCTGCCCATTTCTTTAACAGCAACAGCTGTGCATATGCAATAAATTTGAAGTGATATTTGAAACCTTCCACCCCTGGGAGAGGGGTGATGACAAAAAAGTATGTTGCACTGCCAGTTCTAATTATCAGCTTACATGTTTGTCCAATGGACATGTGTGCAAAATGGGCAGCTATGCATGGGGCATAATTTTTTTGTGGGTACAGATTGCCCTTTTTTTTTTCAGGTAAGAGTGGGAAGTGAGGTATAGGAAGTAGGTATGTCCAGGGAGGTAGGTTGGGAAGGTAAACAGACAAGACAGACAAGACGCATACAGGGGTGGTGTATGACACATGGGGTGGGTGAACACAATTGACGGGGTCGGATGTTTGGAAATAGCAAGCCCATGAGCCCACAGATGTTAACAGTGGAACTGAGATCCCCACCCATGGGCAGTCACCACTGAACCTTCACAGCCCCGAGGGTGGCTGTGCTGGGGTCTGCATAGGATGGGCAGGCTCACCTGTGAGACACGCCACTCTCGCCTCAAGCTGGTGTAGGGGATCAGTGACTGAACGCTGGATCTCCCTACGCACCACAACCCGGACCCTTCAAAGGCTGACAGGTGGCCCTTCTCCGCCCATGCTTGGACGGGGGGGACATACCCCATCCCCTGCAGCGCTTCCACCTGAAGGTGGCACAGGACCAACGGAGGAGGGGAGCCCGGGCTGGGCACCGGACCTGCTGGTGCCAGGTGCACTCGCTGGCTGAGGAGGGACAGGTGGGTCCACTGAGACAGGCCTTCCCATACGTTCTGTGATTAGGTGTGTTTAATTACAACATAAGCAAAACAGCATTCCGAATTAGTTGTAACAGCATGCAATAATATTCCCATTAACCCAACACACCAAGGTTACAACAGTTGAACAGCAAGCATAACACATGCATATATTGAACCACAGTGGATATTCCAACAGCATGCAGGGATGTTTGGTAGCAACAGGCCACCATGATTGTGGTGTTTAAACAGGGCACATGCATCAACGTGAATGCAAATATTTATAGAACAACAGGACATATGTCCCAACAAATATGTAAGATTACACATACCCATTGAGGTGTGGAATTGCATGGTTTATGCACATACAGTAGGGTGTAGAAAAAACCTCGGTTAACATCTTATAATTACCTTTTCGTCTACACTACATTCCTAGTGACTGCAAGTGTATATCCCCTACATGTATTATTACACCTGCCACCATACATTAGGTTGTGTAATGGGTTTGGCTAGTTCAATATATGCCTGACCTATATCTGACATACTAACTGTCCAGGATGCAGATGTTACTGCTACATATTTCTTGATTGCATTTATATTTCTTTATCTATATATCTGGGATGTTTTCACATGACATTTTCACTTTGATTTGTACAGAACCCTGCATTTCTTGACACACACTCACATTTCTGGTGAAAAATAACATGCTACACGTGTGCCATATTTACTTATTCATGCCAGCCAGTAACTGACTGTTGTGGACTGTATATATGTTTCACAGCTACTAGCACTTCCATCACCAACTTTATATGGGACTGCACAACTCTGGGTTGCCAGCACCTTTTCAAACAGTACTGTTTGTATAATGCAAGGGTACAACAACATTTCAAACTCTGTGACACAGACACACTCCTGGTTTTAGACCTTTATTAATGACATTACACACTTTTCCACAGGCTCACTCCTTTATTTGTTTTAACGGTGTATATGGCAGACATGTTCAAGACATATTATACCTTTATTAATGGGTTAGAACACTCTTTTTTCAGGCTCACTCACTTATTTTATATGACAGTGCATGCAGAGATATTATTCCAGATATATGTTACCTTTCTTAATGGGTTACTACACTCTTTTACTGCCTCTCTGACGTTTTTATCTGACAGTACATGCAGAGGACTTATTCTGGCAATTTTATGGCTGTATTATTGGACTACAACACTTTCTTTCATGCTCTCTCCCATATTTTATATAACAATACATGCAGAATAATCACTAACCTGCCTGGTGGTGCAGCCTTAGCAGCCAATCAGCATAGGCTTGCTGATTCGCAGCACGGTCACCTGCAGCTGTAAAGTAAATGAAGGGATATTGAGACATACGTAACCATTATACATACTCCATTATCAGTACTTACATACTGCATTCCATGGCTACTTACTCAGTTGTAGGGCATACCGCATCCCACAGGCCTCCTGTATCCATTGGTTCAGGCGGTCCTGCTTTCGTCTCTTCAGGTCTGCATGGTGGTGACAGACCTACTCACCAGTCTGAGGAATGCCTGTGGCACTGGTGAGGTCACGAGCTCACTGGTTCCAAGCCTCTGCCTTGTACTCCGTCTCTTGGAACTGGCCCTGCAGGAGTCTTGACTCATGAAGGTGGACAAGGAGTCAAACCTTGTATTTCGACTCCTCAATGCCTCAACTTTGCGCTCGGAAGAGTGTTCCCTCTCCAACACCAGACATTCTAACTGAGATGTGAGCTACAATCAGTTATGGTGTGTATTCCCGCCTGTGGGGCTTAAATATGCTGCATTTCCCGCACTTTTTTGCGATTGGCCGTTTTGTAAAATTCTCGGCTGACTGCAGACCTGATTAGTAATGATTAAACTACCATTCGTAAGTATATGAATGTTAACAGTGGCTGTTTCCCCTATGTTGTCATGGCTTAGTGGTTCTGTACTTTGGTTCTGATGCACAGAGTTCTGGGTTCAAACCTTGTCATTCATTTTATTTTCATACTGTCCAGACAGGCTAGGGGGTGTGGCTGCATTTAAGCAACTTTGCTCTATGTTGCTCCTCGGTGCCCTATGGTGCCCTGGTTGGCACGGTGCGCACGTCCACGCAAACACATTGCACTGGGTAAAGCTCTGTTAAACTATGGGCAACTCTATTGCGCTGAGTAAAGCACTGTTAAACTATGGGCAACTCTATTGCGCTGGATGAAGCGCTGCTTAACTGCAGGCAATTTTATATTGGAATCCTTTAAAATGTTTATTTTGTTCACTGGTACATTGGCCATTTCACTGCTTTTTAGTTATGTTTAAACATATATGTCAGGTATTATTCCATATACTGATTTAAAAAATAAATACGAAAGGGAGTGGTGGGACTCGAACCGTGAATGCCTCTTCTTTGTGCAAATGATCTACCATTACGCTATAGCTATTTGGTGTGATTTGCATAAACATTCTTTCTTATGCTCTTCCATGTCAGAATTGCTAACTGTAGCTAAGCAATGGGCACACCCGTGCACACACGCGCAAATACGGGCAGCTATTTTGGGAATTTAAAAAATATTAATGTTATGCGTTTTAGAACTGTGATGGGGGTTTACAATATCAAACAGTGAGGTGTTGGGTGCAGGGACATTTCAGCGGACTCACTCTTGTTTATTTGCTTTTATTTTAAACACTTGCAGGGGCATGGACATTTAGACTGCTCGGCAGTCGGACACACCCCCTGCTTTCTTACACGGTCCTTGTAAGTCTTACGGTTGAGTCAGCGTGCCCTCATGCATATTCATGGCACGCTGACATCATACCGTTCAACTGCAGCCTCCTAGTAAGACTTATTAAGTCTTACATGGAGGATTCGTGAATCTGGGGGGATATTATTACACAGACTGTTAATACATACTTCTACAGGTGTGCAGTGTCAGTTGTGAGTACAGTGACTCAAATTCTTCTATAGATGATGTAGCATGTACATACCTCTCAAGCTATTAGCATGGGACAGTATGGCCCAAGCACTAGCAAATGCAGGTACACAGCTACATAGAACTGTTTCATATAACATGCACATACATAACTACCAAGGTGTTCTGTAAACAGATTTGCAAATACATTGCATTCCAGGTAATCATTTATCTGCTAATCATGGACCAGAAAGATTGAGCAGTTGACATTTCATTCCAAAAAATCATGACAGTTGAGAGGTATGTTTGTGTACATTAAGTAGACTAGACAGGCATCATGACTTAGTTGGCAGGCATGGGAGTAGAACCCAGAAGCTGTGACTGCAGGGGACCTGTGCACATAATGTAACAACTAACTGCAGTGACATTAGAACAGACAGGCAATGAATGCAGCCCAACTGCACTTATTTGCATACATTAGTTATCAAAACACAATCCTGCTTTACACTTTATTGTTATTGCTCCTTAAAATCTGTAAAGTATATACATGATATCTGCTCAGAACACAGACTACCTTACCCATGTACTTTGTTCCTGGAGTGGGAGGAATAGAGAGCATTATGTGACTGAAAGTGGGCTAGAGACCACCCTGAACCATACTGTGGGCTGTGCAATACATTTATCAAGCAATTACTTTTGCATTCTTTATTTATTTTAGTTTTACAGTTGACTTCAGTTACATTAGAACAGGCATGCATTGAATACAGCCCTACTGCACCTATTTGCACACATTGGTTATCAAACCACAATCCTGCTTTACACCTTAATGCTTATTGTTATTGGTATCACTTATTGTTTATTGTACTACAATTATCAGAAAATATCCATACTTACCACACTCACAGCGTATCCTGTACAGAAACCTGACATGAGACTGGGTATTGCAAGCCCATTCAGCTGCAGCTGTTTGAATGAAAGCACACCATTATGCATACCAGTTTTGCACAGATTCAGCTTGAATTTTAGTAAAGTAGTAACAAACATACTTACATATCTGTACGGCATGCCCGGCACTAGCCTCTTGGACCCAGGTATCCAAGGTTCCCCACTTCCTTCACTTCAGGTCATCATAGTGATGATGACACTGCTCAGTAATGTGGGGGATACCAGTAGCACTGATAAAGTCCCTGGCTAATAAATCCTAGGCTTCAGCTTTACATTCTGAGTCCTGTTAATCACCCTACAACAGCCAGGATTCATAGTTGCAGACCAGGAGTCCAACAAACACTCTGGACTCCTGCACAACCTACCTCTGTGGCCGAAAGCCCGTTCCCTCACCAACACCACCAGGAATATCAGCAGGTTAATAAGACTTCAACAAATGCTACAGAATTCCTGCCTATTGGCCTTAATATAGGCTGTTTTCCCACCCTTACATGTCATACTGCAACATTCAAAAATACGCCATGTTGCTTAGCATCAAGCAAACCAGCTTAGAACAACCGTGTTTTAATAAAGCTTATCAATGTGCAAATGGGACTAGCCATTAAGCATGTATAAGCAGTGCTTAGCACCAAGCAGTTTTTTCAAATGTAACAATTTTGTTTTTACATTAAACCACCCTTTAGGTTACCTCACACATTTCCACAGCAATAAATGTGAAATGGCATGACTGCTGGGGAATCAAACCCAGTACCTTCAACAGTTGAGGCTGTGACTCTACCTATTTAGGTACTTGGATAGTAAAAAAAAACAGTATACCTTCCTATATACTACTAAACTACCTGCTAGTGTTGCTAAGCACCAGGCCATGCCGTGCAAATGGCCATTCAAAAAAAATAAATAAATAATAAAATAAAAATACATAGACAAAACATGTAATTAATTACATCCAGTTTCTATTTATAGATGTCTGGCAGATGTTACCTGTGCATGTTTAAGTGCAGCTCAGCATTGCTGCACTCCATACCACACTGTGGAAATGGGCATTAACAAAATAAAAAAAAATGCAAACATAAAACAAAAATATTAAAATTCACACATATTTCTAACACTAGCAGGGTACATTACAGAGATTCTCTTCTTGTACATGACATCTATCCAGGAATTTCCTAGACAATTCACAACCATGGCACACTACACTACTGCCTACATAAATTGAATATCCCTGTTACTATGATCTTCCTTGGCAGGCGTCATGATTAATATGCATGGTGCACTGCTGAGGGGGAACTGTGGCCGTGTACATGGATACATTCCGTGTAGGCTCTACATGTAGCCTACATGGATTTTATGGAATCCTGGAGCATATCTTTACACTAATATTATCAGGTCATAGTGGGACATTGTTTTCACTGATGACATTTAAAAACGCCTTGGAGCTGCCCTGATTATTGTATATTCCAAAGGGACAAATGTTAGAACTTTTTTGGAGTCAGCTTCAGGGAGAACAGCTTTGTCACATAGTAATATGCAGAAATGTGGATTTTCTAAGTTATGCGGCTATGTTCATGAAGGTCCCTATATTGTGGTCCACAATTTTGAGAGAACCATTCCATGTCCAGGGAAGTTTAATTGTCATACTACCCACATTGTCTTCTTGGCATCTTGTGATTCATGCAATGCGCATTATGTAGGAAACAATCAGAAAACTGAAAGATATTAAATGGGAACATTATTATGATATTAGGAAAAAGAAAAATACAAATGCCCTTTTTAGGCATACCACTGTTTGCCCTAATTTCAGAAAGTTTACCTTTTTATTATTGACAGAGTGAAGATAACTCTAATGGGGGTTGATACTGAGACTTTACTTGAGCTAAAGAAATTAACTTGTCAACTGAGGCATAATGCCTCAGTTTTACCAGGTTTTAAATGACTCTGTTTCTTTATCCAGTGTCTTAAAGATCAGGGCAGCTATTATTTAAGCAATCATTTATTTATTCAATTGTATTTATTAACTAGCAATGTATTTATATTTGTATATGATCATCAACTTAGTGAACATTGTTATTTGCTGTTAGGTTATTATTGATCAATATGTTTTATATTTATAACATATTTTATATTAATGGAGTGCTTTGATTGAATTAAGTATTTCTGCATCTAATTAATTACATCAGTATGCCTCCTATTGGTGGGTTGTTTGTATTTAGTGTATAAATTGTATTTGGTTTCACCAGATCATTAGTCTGATGAAGTCTTTTAAATTGTAAGACAAAAGCACTAAGTTTTTATTTATTAAACCTTGCACAGTTTCAAATGTGGTGTCCTTGTTGATTTAATTTGTTCTAAGGTCATTTGTTGTGCTTGTGTTTTGACATACTGATAATAACCTCAAGTGTGTGTTGTGAATGACCTGGTGTACTGGGGTTTTAATCCAGAAAAAGTGCTGCTTATGTGATTTTTAAGGAGAATAATTTATCTTCATTGCTTGAATGCTGTTTGACAATGAGTGCTCCTGACTGGCAGTACAACAGCATTCTATAACAGTGAACAACAGTTTACTCCTGGTGGAAAAAAGTAAAAAAAAATGAACGTGGGCTACCTTTTGAAGTGCAAATGAGCCTAGTGCCAGGACACGGTGGTCAGTCCTCTGGACAGTTCTCATTGATGAAAATGCATCTCTTGAATAGCTTTCCCTGTGGACGAAAGTGTAAATGCAATGATGTTATTGAAAGAGAACAGCTGATGCAGGGTTTGACTCCAGTTTGCAGATAATTTTATAGAGGAGGTGTGAATAGATATTTGCACACAATGTGTTATATAGGTTCATAAATTCAAAAGGGATTATTAAGCTAACAGATTTAAGAGCCCTTACAAGCCTAGCCTGTATAACCCAATTTTACCCAAAATGTTGTCCCTAGGGACAAGAAAATGGCATAGGTTTGTACACATGCCTTGAGAATTTTACAGATTGCCCCTGTCCATAAGGGAGTGTCCAGCTGTGAATTTGCAATTCCTTATCCATTTGAAGAGGCTTAGGGAAGGGCTCTGTTTAATGTGAATAGGAAGCCTGGTCCAAAGAAGGTGTAGTTTCTTTGCGACAGATATCCATCTTATTTGAGTCATTAATTAGGTTTAGATTCCTAGATCTGGTGACCATTGTGCTGATTGCCTTACAGATGTGTAGCAGCTCCATCATTGCTGGATTTGTGAGTGCCTTGTATGTAAGGCATAGTTCACTCCTTAATAGTCAGTAGGAGACAGAGTAAAAGTATAGGACTTTAAGTCTATCTACACAGGGCATGTTGGTAACACCCTGTATTTTCTTTGTGAGGAATCTCTGGCATCACTCCAGCTGTTGTAAATGCCTAGTCAAATACATGCCAAATGGTGCATTGTACTTGATTATTGGTATAATAAGGGCTGAATAAACTTCTTTGGATCTGCATGTCATACCTTTACTTATAAGCTGTGCCACATAGAATGACTTCCTCACCACTGTGGATACATGGCAGTCAAAGTTCAGGCTATTATCTAGCTGTGTGCCTAGATCTCTCACCTCTAAGTCTGCTCTTAGGAGTGTGGCTCTGGTGCCAACCATTTGTCTGATTTAGACCATCCTGAAAAATATCTACATTGTTGGGTGGATTGCCCCTAACTTGCAGTCATTGGCAAACTTTGTCATCTAGAGGTCTTCCACATTAGTCTTGACTTCAGAGAAGTACAGTCCAAATAAGAATGGCCCCAGCACTGATCATTTGACGCACCACTAGTTATTGGCCTCTTGCTGTATTTGGATTCAGTCATTTTAGCCACATGGGTCCCATCCATGAGTCAAGTGGCTATCCACCTGGTGGCCCAGGGATTTATGCACAGTTTTTTTAGTTTATTTACAATACCTGAGTATGGGATTGTGTCAAATGCCATGGCCAGTTCAAAGGAGGTGGTACATACTCTTTTATCCTCATCCATGGCCCTAGTGACTTTTTCAAAAAAGTTCACCGGATTTAGTAGGCATGATCTGGCATTGATAAAGCTGAATTGTGTTGAGTCCAGTGTTTGGAAGTTTCCTATGTCATTATTTATCATTATTCTTTCTATGGGTTTACATATAAGATGAGTCAAACTTATGGTTCTGTAGTTAGCCAGGTTAGTAGATAGTCCCCCTTTGTTCAGAGGGATGACTGTTGTTGTCCTCCACTCTGTCGGGACAAAGCCAGTCCAGAGGCTATGGTTAAATAGAGATCCCAATAAGCCTGATAGGTACTGATTAAAACTGTTAAGAAGCAACTTGGTATATTGTTGGGCACAATGGAAGTCTTGGTTTTAGCTTTATAGAGCACAGTGGCAACCTGTTCTTTAGTAATATCTGGCAGGGGAGTTGTGGGGGATATTTCATTGGGGAGAACTGTGGGTGATGGGAAGGTGAAATTTGAGCTGAATTTATCAACCAGCAGATTTTCCATATCTTCTGGCTGAGTATAGATGATGCCATATACAACTAATTCTGTGTATTGTTGGGTGTTGCCCTTATGATTGTGGGCAAAATTGAAAAATGCCTTATGTTTGTTCTTAGCTTTGGAGGGTATTTTTGCCTCAAAGTTCTTTCAGAATCTTGATTAGTTCCTTTATTTGCTTGTTTGGACTATTGAGGGACTTTTTGTTCTGTTGTGTTCATTTCATCATACTTCTTGACAAGATTTTCTGTCTTTTGTTGTACAATCTATTAATACCAGGGGTCCACAATGGTAGCTTGTTTTTGTCATTGACCTGAGCTTATTTCAGTCTGGTACTGCCATTTCTATGCAGTTGTTTATATGGTCATTACAGGGCTTTTGTATATGCCTCTGCATAGGCTCCTGTGCTTTCTTGATTTAGGGGAATTTGCAAACTAGCTATGCCATCACTTAATAGGAAGTAGCTTGCCTTAGAAAAGTTCTTAAAGTTCTCGGACTTAGGTGGAGTGGATTTTTGACAGTGCCTTGATGCCCAAATTGGAAGGAATGACAAGGTCCTGTTTCATTTTGTCAAAAAGATGCCACATCCAGCACAGACTCAGGCAACTGACACAGATGACAGTGATGACACTTCTGACAGTGAGGACTATATTCTAACCATTCTCAAGCTGCACATAGATGCACAGCTGCAGTCCCTTACCTATCCCCAGTTATGGTAGCTCCCAAACTTTTGAGTCCAACACCATCCCTGTCTGCCTTGCATGTCTTATGTGTCTGCACCTGCTACCCTACCTACTGGACCCTCTCATTCCTTATCTTCTTACCCAACATTCCTCTCTCTCCAGAAAAAAAAAAACTCACTTTACCTATATGTCATCTTAACACAATTGATTTGGTCTTTGGCTATGTAACATTATTCTGATGTTGTCACCCACTCCAGCTGTGTACAATTCTATATTTATGTTGTGAAAAAGTGGATAGCTATGGTGCATTCTCACTGCCATCCTGCAAATTCCTGTACTCTTTTCCCAGTGTCCTACGTTTTGCTTGCCCCCCTACCCCTACCATTTTCACCACTGTTCTAGCAATACTTTTTTCATATGTTTAATCTGGTCAAAAAATAGAATCACACACAACACGCCTGGCCAGAAATAGTACATCAAAAAGCCTTCACATTTTGTCCTCAGCCTTTGCTTGGAGGTTGCCACCATTCACCGATGCTGAGTGACAGTGAATGCAGTTTAACTTCCTATGGCAATAGCTAAACATTTTAATTTCAGCTGCACTAGCACATTTCATTTCATGCAAATGTACATAAATCTGCTGTGCCATACGAATAATGAGTAAAGGCAGAGTAAAGGTACTACTTAGAAACAGATACTCTAACAGTTCTTAGGCTGCTGGATGTAATGAACTGAGAGAATTATCCTGTGTGTAAACTGATGTTTTCGCATAGTGTCATAGGTTGATTGCAGCTGCATGTCAAATTATTATTTCAATACATTTTATCTTCCTATCATATGTTTAACTGAAAACATATTTATTTCCAGTTACAGTACTTCATTAACATAGAATTTGAATTGTGCAGCAAGGAAACATTTGCTAAAAATTTCCATTCTCAACAGGGAGACCTATTAAATCACCTTTATCCTGCTTATGCTTTAATCTTGTTTCTACTCCCCTGCCCCTTCTGCTCCCTATAGCAAACACTTTTTTGTACAGAGCATGACAGAGTAATAATGAGAAACAGCCTATGAGTAACACACTATAGATATGGTATTAAATGTGCTATAAACAAAACGCTTGCTATTTCTCTTTCCACCTCTCTCTCTCTTCACCCCTTTGGTTTCAGTAAGTTGTGAATGTCCCTTCAACTATGCAATTTAAAGTGCTTGAAATAGGAGTTCCTTTGTGGTATGATACTTCAGGCATTTGCAAACTGTTACTGACTGTTTTTGTACGCTATTTTATGTTTAGCAGTTGCCTGCACATTTTTTTGTACCATCATTATTATGCTTCTGTCATAATCTACTTGTTCTCTGCCTCCCTCTCCCCTTCTCTATGTCTGTTCCCCTTCCTCTGTCATCAGTCTGTCTATTCAGCATATGTGCAATGCCTGGTGGTGAGCAGCATCTGTAACTTAGGGGAAATGGAAGTACACAGCTGATGGCAAACTCTAGCCTCATTACTCTGGTGCTCTTCATGCTACTGTGCTTAGCCTCACTGCAATACGTACAGACTAATCTTTTCTTGAACAGGTTGAAAAGTTGAATGTACATCATGTAGGATGTTTTCATTTCAAATATTGTTAGGAAGCATTTGGCAATGGATGATTTAGTATGCTTTGGGCTGTAATATACACCTTATTTGAAGTTAAAATTGTCACTATTGTGATAAAGCCTGATGTCTACATTTTCCCTTGCTGCATTGTTTTGTGACTGTCTCTTCAAACCATTAAAACCAAGGTTGCTTATGTCTCAGTCATGGTTATACTTTCAGACCCCTGTTTGATCCCTATTGCAAACACTTGATTGTACATAACATGACAGATAACTTTTCAGGAAACAAAAACATAACAGTAACACACCCCAAAGGTGTCAAAAATACTCACAAAAAATATAACATTCTTTATCTCTGTCACTCTCTCCATATCTCTATCTGTTCCCACTTCTGTATCATCACTTTTACTGTGTCATATGTATTGTGTTAATTGAAGTAACATACAAGTTAATTGATTTTTCAATTGTCATGAGTGTAGTGAAATCAATCTGCCACCATATTTGAAGTTTGCAAAGGAGGAGTTCCTATTTGGTGTGATTAGATAATGCTCAGTTCTGTCGACTTTTTTTGGAACACTGTCAGGGTTTGAATCTGGATGCATGCTGAAGTGTTTTGAATGTATTGTATGACTCATGTACACAGACAACCCTCTCCTCCTACCACCCAACACTACAACCTGTGAGATATGCACTTACATAACCAAACTAGAAGCAAAGCTCTCTCCACCCAAGATTGTGCTAGACAGTCAAGAGGAGTAGGTTAACACCTGCACTACACTTCAAGCAACACATAGCCCTTCTAAACCCACACCACCAACACCCACACATAGCAACATGTAATCCACATATGCAGAGGCACTTAACTGTAACCTGCTCAAGCAACAAGGACCTCCGAAGCTGAAATGTAAACAAACACCAATCACAACCAAAGTGTCACATAGCTCACAACACCAGTTTGTCACCCAGCAACAGCCCCTAAGGCAAGACAACATACCTAACACTTTAGTCATAGGTGACTCTATAGTCAGACACACTGATGTCCCACTCACCAGGCTGAACAAGGAGAAAATTACAGTCAGCTGCCTGTTGGGTGCCAGGATCCACCACATAACGCATGCACTCATGTCATTCCACAACAAGTACAAATATGACTCTGTCATTGTCCATGTTGGAGTGAATGACTTGAGATGTACCTCCCTGGACTACATGAAAAGAGACATGGAAGAGCTCTCGGATCATGTGGCCCAGGCAGGTATGACCCTAGCCCTGAGTAGCATCCTGCCTTCGCCCAGAATGATACCACAATATAAGGACAAAATTATTGACTTCAACATTTGGCTAAGCTTCTGGTATCATTCAAAGGGGATCCAGTATCTGTCTTCCTGGGATGATATGATTGACAGACCATGATGCTTTGCCAGAGATAGTCTGCACCTGTCACTCCTGGGATTCAGGTTACTGGCTAAAGCTATTTTAGGCAAAGTTCAAAGGACAAAACCACCACCGTAACAGGTACAAGCATGCAAATTCTGAAGGTAATGCTACTTAATGCTAGAAGTCTAAACCTCAAAATGCACTCTCTTGAGGCACTCCTAAAAATGGAGAACATCGATATCTGTGCAGTAACTGAGACCTGGTTCAAGGCTCCAGAGAGCACCCCTGCAATACTAGGCTATAACTGTTACCACACTTTTTGGCCACCAAACCAGGACCAAAACACTAAAGGTGGAGGAATGTCCATATTCACCAAGGTTATTCACACCACCAGGCTTGTTGCCCAACACAATGCATATGAAATTCTCCAGGTGCAACTAACACTAGATAAGACTGCAATCCAAATTGTAGCTTGCTACAGATCCCCCACCATGCCCCAAAATTTTCACTACACCTTTCTAAACATACTGGAAAATATTAAGATTCAACCAAAAACACGCTAATACTGGGTGATTTCAACTACCCTACCATTAACTGGGAAAACTACTCATGTACCAAATCCTTTGCCCAATGGTTCTTGGAATTCATAAATTCCAATGCCCTTGATCAACTAATTCATAGTCTCACCAGGGGCTCCAATATCCTAGACCTGGTCATTATCAACATGGGAAATCGATGCTCCACACCTATGGTTGCCCCCTGGTTGGTCAGGTCTGACCATAAGCTAATCACCC
This sequence comes from Protopterus annectens, assembly GCF_019279795.1. Classification (NCBI taxonomy): domain Eukaryota; kingdom Metazoa; phylum Chordata; order Ceratodontiformes; family Protopteridae; genus Protopterus; species Protopterus annectens. The sequence continues at coordinate 528,693,847 of NC_056728.1, read as the reverse complement.
TTAACATCCACATTCCACCCTCACCCCCAGTAAGGAAACCTCCATAAAAAAACTTCTCCAAAGCCAACTTCATGCTACTCAAGTCAGAAGTAACAAACTTCATGACACCCATGCAGATGGGAACTGAAAGTTCGACTTCTGAATCCTACACTAAGGCACTGTACGAGCACATCCACTCATGCATGAATTGTGCCATCCCAAATAGAACCAATATGCTCTCCTCCAAAAAAAGGAAGCCAATCTGGTGGTCTCCTGCCATAAACAAACTTTACAACAAAAGTAAGAAACTGTTCCAGAAAAGAGGAAAATCCCAGGATGCAAAAAACTCCCTTACCAGCCTCAGTAAGAAGCTGAGATCCCTCATAAAATCCTCCAAAGCTAGTTACGAAAATAAAATTGCCAAAGATTCCAAAGACAGCCACAAGGCATTCTATAGCTATGTCAAGAATCTAAATGGCAATGCTCTGTGTTACAGCAGAATGGCATTAAATATACTGATTCCTAAGGATATTGCCAATATCCTGGCAGATCAATTCAGTGCCAACTTCACCCCCCTCTCATCCCCTAAATGGCCCATCTCAATACCGGAAGATTGCCAAATTCCAGTAATAATGGCCACATAGGTACAAAACGCACTCTCCAAAGCTAAGTATACAGCATCCATGGGACCAGATGACATCCCAGGTTGTGTACTACATGAACTACAAAATGAACTGGCACCTCACCTAAGTGTCATGTTTAATCATAGCCTCATGTCAGGCTTCGTGCCCACTGAGTGGTGCACAGCTACAGTTATCCCACTCCACAAGGGGGGATCCACCTTGGATCCCGGGAACTACCGCCCGATCAGTCTGACGAGTCTGATCTGCAAGACCATGGAATATATTATCATGGAACTTATAAACAAAGACAATAGCAACCTTCAAACACTGGACCCCACCTAGTTTGGGTTTGTGAAGGGCCAATCTTGTCTCCTGAACCTGATTGACTTCTTTGAATCAGTCTCCAGAGCCAGGGATTAAGGTAAGGCGGTTCACACAGCCTATTTGTACCTCGCCAAGACCTTTGACACCATCCCCCACTCTGGAATCATAGATAGACTTACTAAGCTGGGCATTAATCTCTACGTCACTCGATGGGTTGCCAACTGGCTTACTGACAGAACCCACACTGTAAAAGTAGCTGACTCCAAATCCATCTCTAGACAAGTGACAAGTGGAGTACCTCAGGGTTCAGTCCTGGGACCGCTCTTGTTTGGCATCTACTTCTCTGAAGTACAGGCCAACACTAAGGGACTCTGGCTACCAAAGTTCGCAGATGACTGCAAACTGGGAGCCATTATTGAATCCCCAAATTATGTGGACACTCTACATAAGGGCCTTACGGAAACAGATGCTTGGTGCCAGAGCCATGGGCTCAAGCTCAATGCCAAGAAATGTATAGTTATCCCCTTTGGGAAAAAACATGTACCCGTGAATTACCACATAGGTGGCAGTACACTAAACACCGAAAGTGTGATAAGAGACTTAGGGACACAGGTGGACAGTGGTCTCACCTTCGTTAACCACATCACCACAGCAGTCAGAAATCCTTCTATGTGGCACACCTCATCACTAAGGGCTTTTCATCCAGAAAAAAGGAGGTCATTGTCCCACTGAACTCATCCCTCATCTACCATGGTGTATAGTAGCATATTTTTTTGCAACTTATAGATTTATTTATCTATCCATGTGTGTGTGTGTGTGTGTGTGTGTGTGTGTGTGTGTGTGTGTGTGTGTGTGTGTGTATATATATATATATATATATATAAGTTCAATAGTCCGAATCCATAATTACTGAACACACTTTAACGAAAGCGCTTTCACCGAAAAAGTGCTCTCGTTAAAGTGCATTAAAAAAAAAAAAGAAAAAACAATAAATCTACTTTTATGCAGGGGGCAAGCCCCACTGTACCCTCCATGTGGGGAGCTGTGCCCCCCACACCCCCACACCCCCCCTACTTTAATATTCTCACTCCTAGACCGCACTACAGTGAGGAAAATGGAATATCAGCACCGTAGTATGATCTCTGCAAAAGTCATTCCCCCACGACTCCCTCTAGCTGTAGGCATACTTCTGCAAAAGTGCTTTTTTGGTAAAAAGCACTTTCGTGGAAGTATGCCCAGCTGTTTGTGTTTCGGTCAAAAGTTCCTTCGGGGATCAGTACCGATCCCATATATATATATATATATATATATATATATATATATATATATATATATATATATATATATATACATATATATATGCATGTGTATACATCTATACCCACACACACACACACACACACACATAAATATATATATTTATATATATATATATATATATATATATATATATATATATATATATCAGTGAGTGGGTGTGTTTAGCAGCATTACAGTACAGTTGGTCAACTACACAAATAGTAGATCTCTATTTGTAATGTGTGTTGTGGGTGATTCTGCAACTGCGGTTAGTCAAATGATGTTGTGGTTGGTGATAACAGATAATGAAGAATACTGTGGTATAGTTGTGGTTCTACAACTGTGGAGTTAGTATAAACACACACACACACACACACACACACACACACACACACACACACACACACACACACACACACACACACACAGATAGATATGTGTGTGTAGGTGTGTGTTATATTAGGAATTGTGGATGTGTGCTCTGTTTTCTTGATGTCTGTTTTGTCTGCTGATAAAAAAGCTATTTTTTCTGTTATTACTAAAACTGGTATTTGGAATCTTCTTCTTTCGGCTTTTCCCGGTTAGGGGTCGCCACAGCGGATCACCTGTCCACTCATGACTGGCAGTGGAGTTTTACGGTGTCAAGTTGCCAGCCCGACGCCCAACCTTCCACTGAAGGCACACACACACTCACACCTAGGGCCAGTTTGGAGTGTGCAATCCACCTATAGCATGTCTTTGGGATGTGGGAGGAAACCGGAGCACCCAGAGGAAACCCACGCGACCACAGGAAGGACATGCAGACTCCACACAGAAGGCACCCCAGCCGAGGATCGAACCAGAGAACCTCTTGCTGTGAGGCGACAGTGCTAACCACTACTAAAACTGGTATTTGGAATAAATTATGTTATGGGAAATGGGAAATTATGCAATATGGATAGCAAAATATGGAGAAAGGTGTGTTTTTGATCAATAGAGTTGTGACTGGTTGTGTCTGACAAGTTGTCCAGTCACTGACAAGTTGCAGATGATATCTGATAATTCAAGTCTTACTTCATATCATTGCAGTTGATTGATTTTATGAAATATTAATGCAATCTCATCATATCTGGATGTGGCCAAGGTGTACATATCTGGTTTTCATATTGGTTTATGTACCGAAATAAAAAAGTAATGTAACGTCATTTATCTAATTTGCTCTTTTGACCAGCTCGATTCATCAAAACCCATTTCAATGAAATGTTGGGACAGGCTTTAACAGGGATCCTGTAGAGATGCAAATCCATCTTTCCATGCTTGTTACAGTCAAAGAGTTGATTTTGATAAATTTGGCTTAATGATCTACTGGGGGATTTAATAAACTCCTTATAGACTTTGCGCACAGCCTACACAGAGTTTATGTGCTATCGCAACTATGGTTGGCACCCGTCAACATGCAATGCATATTAATGGGACACAGCATGCTTCATCTAGACTTTGTGGCTATTAACAGTGTTGCTGGTCACTAAACCTTGTTAGTGAATGCAGATAGCAAATCCATGTAAAGATCAAAAACAGTGAGTAAAAAGGTCACAAAGGAAAATCAACTGGTTAAGAAACACAAAAAGAAAGATCTAACAAAATTAGATTTCCACTGTGTGATACATTAAACCTCTTATATCAGAGGCAACATGGGATATATGCAAATGACCCCTTAAGGATATCAGGTGTTTCAGTTAAATGGAAAATCTGAATGCCCATGACTTTTTATTTTACTTTTAAGTCTATTTATGGACAATTTCATGCCAATAAAGCCAGACTCTTCTAACCGGAAACATGCATGTTTCTGCCTTCTTATGTCATCATCAGCACAACATAAGAGAAATGTTTGACAGTTGGAAACACAAGGTTGTCATACCCAGCTGATAGCCATAAGCATTAGGGTGTCGACAAAATATCGCAACTAACAAACTAAAACAATGAGCAAAAAGGTCACACAGGAAAACCAACTGGTTAAAAAACAAAAAAAGAAAAATATAACAAAGCAAGACTTTTCACTGTGTGATACCTTAAACCTCTTGTCTCAGAGGCAACATGGGATATATGCAAATTACCCCTTAAGGATATTAGGTGTTTCAGCTAAATGGCAATTCTGAATGTCCATGACTTTTTCTTTTATTTTTAAGTCTATTTATGGACAATTTCAGGCCAATCAAGCCAAACCCCTCTAGCTGTGGACATGCATGTTTCTGCCTTCTTATGGCATCATTAGCATGAAAATTACCTACAGTGTGTGGATTTGCATGCAATGCCACAATGATCACCAGGGCTTTACAAATAGCTGCCATTCTGTTAGTGCAACACATCGGCACAGAGGCTAACTTAATGAGAGGACAACTAACCAGCAACAGGGACATATTTGACATAGATGTCACATAGGAATGTGTTAGAATGTAACACTCTCAACCTCTTAGAGTGAGAAATGTGGCCAAAGCCATATAAATGGGGGACAAAGGGACAGAAATAGGGACAGATGTTTAATATTGCACTTCCAAACTTCGTAAGTTAATAGAATATATAGGCTGTACATTAACATGTACTTTCTGAAGAGCATGAAGTTTGAAACTCAAATGTCAGTCATCAGTTTCTGACTACACTCTGCAATGACTTGCAAATGATTTGCCAGGAAAAAATGTTATGAGGAAAAGATCACAGATATAAAACAAAAACTGCACATTTTTGCACAGATCAGGACAGTTCAGAGGTATGTTCTCAAATGTATGTATTATTGAGTCACATCAGTCCAAAGATCATCACAGTGCTATGGCAGAATGCCACATATTTGATAAGGAAAACATCTTGACATCCTGGGAATATCTGAACAGTTGAGAGGTATGAATGTGAAGTATTTGGTCCAAACACAGTTCAGAACAGTGTAGCTACAGAGTATTGTGTTATCCCATTCCTGGCATCCTGTACTGAAGCTGTGCTAATAATCTGTAACAGGACATGGGACTGCCATGTAAAATGATCACTCATGGGAAGTATGTGTACTGAATAGGGACACACAGATGAATTGTAGGAATAAACATAGGGAAAGAGTGCAGGTGAAACTCCCACATGTACAGCAGCGGACAGTATGTCAATGGCAGTTGGTTGCTGCAGCAACACCAAGCACATATCTGTATGGTACAGTATAGACTATACAGTGAAAATGTATTGTCTGTGAGTGTCACAGATGGTGACATAACAATGGGGAAGATATATGTGAGTGAGATAAGCATCCTTACATGAATAATGCAGAGGACATCTATCAGGGATCTGACATATAATAGGGGGAGGGTGCATATTGGGAAGCTGTGCAAAATGGTATACCTGAATAGGAGTGTACTCTAAGTAGAGGTCTCCAGCAAGGTGGCCAGTGGTGAAAGATCATGGCAAACATTACAAGAACTTACCAAAATCATGGACAATATCAGAATAATACCACCTCTAATCCCATACCTGTAACATAACATATATGATGTGGAGTGATAACAGATGAGTGTGCACACACACTTGACAACTATTTTGATACAGCCACACTCTATGAGGGTAACCACATTCACTGTCTTGGTACTGTAATATCTACAGGAGGTGTTATGAGGGACAATGCTATGTCTGTATGTGACAGTATGGGCAATACAGGCTAGTTGCCTTGTGTGCACGGCATATATCTATGGCACAATCCACACTGTCACGAATGATATACATGCCATTAAAGTTGTCAAACACCTATGTATGCAGTGTGTGCCTAGGCTGAACAGATATCACATGCAACTGATGTAACAGCTCACTAAGACCAAGAAAACTGCATCAATGGGCCCAGACAATTTCCCCGGATGCCTTCTAAGTAGAATGAAACATGACCTATTAGGCCCCTGGAATTGCTATTTAGCCTTAACCTCCAAACATGCTTCATGCCTCATGAATGGAGAACAGCAACAGCCATCACTCAGCACAAAGGTGGGCTATCTGCAGACCATGGAAACTACAGAACCATAAGTCTCACTAGTCTTATCTGTAAAGCCATGGGAAGAATTATCATGGAAATAATGAATAGTGATATAGTAACACTCCAGACACTCCACCCAACCCAGTTTGGTTCCATCAAGGGCAGGTCATATCTACTCAAACTGGTGGACTTCTTTGAGAAGGTCATTAAAGGAATGGATTAGGGAAAATGGTTCACACCGCCTACATTACCATGGCCAAGGCATTTGACAAAATACCCCACTCGGGCATTTTTGACAAGCTCAAGAGGTTAGGTGCAAACCCGTATGTCACACGATGGATAGCTAATTGGTTCACAGACAAGACCCAAGAAGATAGAATTGGATAGTCCACCTCTACAAAGAGGCAAGTCATAAGTGGAGTCCCTCAGGGATCGGCCCTTGGACTGTTCCTTTTTGGCATTTACTTCTCTGAAGGCAAGGCCAATGTCAATAGTCTCTGGCTGACTAAATTAAAAGATGATTGCAAATTAGGAGCTGTTATCAAATCCCACATTGACACAAGTGTTCTTCACACAGGGCTAATACAGACAAGCAACTGGTTTCAGAGCCATGATCTAAAATTAAATACCAAGAAATGCATAATAGTATCCTTAGGGAAGTCATCCACCCCTGTTAACTATCATATTGACAACACACCCCTTAAAGCTGACCCAGTAGTCAGGGACTTAGGAACACACATAGATAGTAATCTAGCCTTTGACCGTCACATGTCTACAGTAGTGAGGAAATCATTCTATTTTGCACAACCTATAAACAAAGGTATGGCATCTAAGTCCAAGGAAGTCATTGTTCCACTGTATTTGGCATTCATCAGACCTATCATTGAGTAAATTGCATTGCCCCCTTTGGCATGTACCTAACCAGGCATATCCAACAATTGGAATGTCCACAGATGTTCCTCACTAAAAGAATACAGAGTGTACAGAAAATATCCTACGCAGACTGCCTCAAGGCCCCATCCTTTTATTCTACCTCCTACAGGCTTTTGAGTGGACATCTATGCCTGGCATATAGGACATTGTCAGACCCCACTCTGATGGACCTCCTACATATCCACAAAACAAACAGCACCAGAATTACCCATTCTAAAGACTTAAACATTATCTGTGATATAAATAGTGCCTTCTGGAGAGAGAGATATGTATCCCAGAGACTACCCTATCTCTGGAACAGACTGTCCACAGAATCATAGGATCACAGGAGATTACCAGGCTAATTGCCCCAGGGCCCTTACAAGCCTAGCTAAGTTAAACCCATATTCCCTAGGGTGTCTGGTTCAAGCAGACACTAAAATTGCACCTAATTGCCCCTGTGCAAGAGAAAGACACAGGTGGAACCCTCGGAGTGAATTTTCGGTTACCCATTTGTGTGAAGGAGAGTTCCTCACTAACCCAACTCAAGTGTAACTTGGACAATTGGATGGGGAACAGGAAATTCATCCCAGGTTCGGCACTTATGTCTCTAATAGACACAGGCAACCTGTAAATGGTTAATCTCTCAGGCCCCTGTTTGTAAATGTTTCATCTCCCAAGACCCTGCTTATGCTTATCGTGGGTATCAGAACTTGTCAGAGATTTGGGATGCATAGTTAGGCTTAACATGGCCCTTGTGGTCATTAGCGTAGTAAAAAAACTATGAACCTATGAACCTACTGGTGTTCTGCACCATCAGACAGGCATGTATATTCCCCAGAAAGAAGGCATAGGTATGGCCAATAAGCTGTGTAACAACACACTGTTTCAAAGGTGGTACACTTTCGTTACACATCACTGGAAGATGTATAGGGAGGTACTTCATGAAAGATGAATTGTGCACAGTTATTGGTGTGATAAAGGCTGGGAACCATGAAGTTATTATGGGCTCGGAATTGTGTGTCCTTCACATACTCAGTAATTGTGTTATATTCAGGGGAGTAGTCGGCACTGTGACCACATGCTGGTGGATGTACCACTTACCCTCTACCCCAGGACACAGGTCACATACCTATTGGTCTGATTATGGGATGTGATGTCCACATTATGGTGGTATGTCTGTTTCCTGATACAACAAATCCCTGCATGTGTCTCATCAATGCAGGTGTTGTCATGGTTGTGGCAACAGTCTCTGGTATATATTGATGCTGTCTTTATTATACTAATATCACAGTTGGAGTCAATGACTGCCCACATGCTGTAGTCCTTCAGGCAGCTGTTTGGACACAACATGTGTATATTATCTGTGATATCCATCACTTAACCAATGGGCAGGAAAGGGCCTAGCAGACGTCCCTGATGTACCGACCTGATCACTGGATGCAAGATATATGTCACATCACACAGTTCAATATAGTGAGATGCCACATATGTCATACACCGGTCTACCCATTTTGTCATATTACTGTGGCCACATATGATTATGTTGATTGAATACTTCAATGTGTGTTTTTGTCAAATGCCTTGACCTGTTCAAGTTCCACAATACGATACTGTTGTCATCATGCATGCCCTTGATGACCTCTTTGAGGACATCTATCAGATGTAACAGAGCTGATGCAGCAGTAAAAACTCACACAGATCTGTTGCATACACCTGGAATATTACTAGTGTACATGTAGAAGAGGCCTATGATGAAATCTTGGTTTGCCTTAAAGTTGAGAAAAGTCAGGATGTCCCTATACATGCATGCATCAGGTGCTGCCATCCTACATCAGGTGGATGCACATTGATGTACACCACTGTATGGGAACATAGGCCATCTGGAGGGCATATTTAACTGTGTATTCATCCTTATCTGTATGTGCCGGGTCACTCCATAGGTGATCAGTGATATTGTCACAGCACATGAATTCCATGTGATAGGCCTGGATGAAGGTAAGCAGTACATACTACCTATTGTGATCTGGTCTAGGGTTTTGACACAGTCGTACAAGCAGATATTATTGAGGAAACCCCCAAGCTGGGGATTAAACCTTGTGTCAGTTGATGAGTAAACAACTGGCTTAATGACAGAACACATCATGTGAAAGTAGGTGAATCAACTTTTGCTAGTAGAGCTGTCACCATTGACAAACCCCAGAGATTGGTGCTTGGCCCTTCACAGTTTGAACTGCATTTCTTGACAGATCAGGCTAAAGTACATGGCCTTTGGCTTGCCAAGTTTGTAGGTTCTTGCATATTGTCTGCAATCATTCACTCCACCAATGGTGATAACATAGTACAGGAGGAGCTGTCCCACACAACTGAATGGTGACAAAGGCACACGATGTACAAATTAATGCAGAAATCTGTGTTTGTAATGTTGTCCATCTGAAAAGTGGAGTTCCATGTTAATCATAGCATTGACAACAGTCCATCTATGTAGAAATCCAGTGATGCAAGCACTGGGTACACATTTAGATAGCCAATCTGAACTTTGACCACCAAGTTTCCACACTGCTATTGAAAGCCTATGTTATGCACATCATAGGTTACACCATCATATTGAGATCTTAGGATTGTATAACAGCACTGTAGTCAAACCTCATTACAGCACTTATAGAGTATAATGTACATTTTTGCAAGTGCATCACCAGACACATGTAATAGCTGGAAAGACCACATGGCTTTCTCAGTAAGATAACAGTGGGATAACACTGGGCCTACACACCAAGTCATGATGTATACAGATAGATTAAAAGTCATGGCACTGTAAACTTTGTTGCATAGCATAAGGTGACTTCTGCTTGGCCCCTAGGCCAGTCTCTGACCCTGCTCAGTTGAAAGTAGTGCATATCCAAAAATGTAATATAGCTGATGACATCAACAGTGTCTGCTGAGGAGAAGATAACAGTGTCCCACATGCTGTTGTAAAATTCTCTCTGTAATATCAAGCAACAGCTCACCCCCCCACACACACACACACACGCACACACAATCCCAGTTGAGAACAGAACCCCTACCTAAATTCACAGACTACCAAACACAGCATGTTACAAAAGCACCATAGCACAAGTCTGATTAATTTAAGAGTTTAGGTGAACTTATAGTAGATGTCATCAGCAGGCCATGTGAGAGACACGAGGATGGGAGGTCTGTATGAATTTGATCTGTAGGCATGAGCAAGTATCAAATTACTGGCAATCCATGTAATTGGAGAAGTAACTGTAGGATACACACGTCTGGTCTGCTGTCTAGACACACACCCAATTGACTGGAGTGAGAACAGAACCCCTACCTATCTAAGTGCATGGAATCCAGAGCACAGTACGTAATGCAAGCACCATGTCACAAGTCTGATTTACATGACATCTGCAGGCTGTGTTGGAGACAAGAGTTTGGGAGGCCTGTATGCATAGGATGTGTAGACATGAGCAAGTATCAAAATACTGAAAATTCATGTAATTGGAAAATTAACTACAGAATAAATGTCTTCCCTACTGTTTAGACACACATGCACATGCACACACACACACACACACACACACACACACACACACACACACACACACACACACACACACACACACAGAGCCCATACCTAAGTACACAGACTACAGAACAAAGTACATTATGCAAGCTCCATGACATAAGTCTGACCTTTGCAAGAGTACAGGTGAACTTATAGAAGACATCGACAGGCCATGTAGGAGTCAACAGGTTGTGAGGCCTGCATAATCACATAGCTTCATAGGTTCATATGAGGATATTAAACTATTAGCACTAGGATGTTTAGAAGCCAGGCTGTATAAACACACAAGTACTCTTATTGTGCATATTTGGATGGTAGTGTTTAGCAGAGCATGTTTGTGAGCAGCACCAACTGGCCCTGTCCATAAGGGACATAGGTGCCAGCCCAGAGGTGGCTTTACAATCACCCAACCAATAGTCAAGGTTGTGTTTGAACAGGGTCTTTGAGGAGCACTGCTTCATATGCAGTGGGAGCTTATTACAGATGAGTGTGAATCAATGTGGGATATATCTGTCTCCCCAGCATGTTCTATTTATGTCACAGCCTAGGATGAGAACCTTGGGCAAAGTATAGTTTTCCCATTTGAATTGGAGATGTCCATCATTTCCAGAAGGACAGTGTCTGAGACTGCTTTGCAGGGCAGCCATAGGTTAACTCTCAGAAGCCTGCATGATACCAAGTACAGTGACAGGTATGTCAGTCTTTCCATGTATGTCATATTTGGAGGACTTGGAGTCTTCCAGGCTCAACCCCGTGTTCTCTCCAATTGCTGCAAGTATCTGGTGAGATGCCTAGAGATGGGAGCATTGTACTGCATTATTGTTGTGATAAGGGTAGAGTACAGCAGTGGTATGACTACGCGGGTCTTGCATGTGATTTCCATATGTATGATGTGCACACTACAGATTGTGTGTGTCATCACTATGGGCACATAGTGATGAAAGTGTAGATCATTGTGTGTATTGTTCCTAGTCAGCCACTTTAGTTAGATAACATGTGCATATAAGTACTGAGCACGTGCAAGAAAAGTGCCATTTTGTACAGTCAGACAGAATAAATGCAGTCATGACTGGCGATGCACATGTGAGTGTGGCTGAAGTAATGAGTGAATCAATTAGCTTAATGCATGTTCCAGTTAAAGTTCCTGATGTGTTTATGTACATTAAATGTCTTGAACCCATACAACACTTTATCATCTCTTTTGAATGCATGAGACAAGCGACAGTGAGGAGGCAATTGCAGACAGACAAGACAAACAAGACAAGACATAGGGACAGTGATGGACACAAGAGGTTGGTGGACACCATGGATGGGTTGAGGGTGGTGACATCCAGGACACATGGTCATCAAGCTGGGTGACACAGAGAATCGAGTCCTCACCCACTTGACTGCCATCACTGTCACCTCACTCTGCCACTGGGGTCCCTCAACTAACCTGGAGAACTATAGAACCATAAGCCTGACCAGCCTTGCCTGTAAGGCCAAGGAGAGAATCATCTTAGACCTTATCAAAAAGGACATTGGTGACCTTCGAACTCTTAACCTGACCCAGTTTGGCTTTGTTAAGGGAAGATCATGCCTTTTAAATCTAGTGGAATTCTTCAAGAGTTTCAGCAAAGCCCTGGATGAAGGCAAATCAGTACATACTGCCTATCTGGACTTGGCCAAGGGCTTTGACACAATCCCTCACTCAGGCATCATTGAGAAACTCACCCAACTGGGAATTAACCCATACATCATTAGATGGGTAGCCAACTGGCTCATCAAAAGAAAGCATACAGTGATAGCTGGGGATTCCACCTCTACCATCAGACCTATTACCAGTGGTGCACCACAAGGGTCTCTGCTGGGCCTCCTACTGTTTGGAATCTATGTACCAGAAATTCAGGTGATAACAGATGGCCTGTGGCTCACCAAGTTCGCTGTCAACTGCAAACTGTGTGCAATCATTGAATTCTCAAACAATGTCAACATACCTCAAAAAGGGCTTACATGCAGAAATGATTGTTGTCAAAGGCACAGACTTAAACTTAACCTCCCAAAAATGCACTATTTTCCTTTTGGCAAAGGAGCGGTCTCTGCAAATTACACTTTTAATATAGCACCTCCCTAAGTTCCAAACCAGTGGTGAGAGATTTGGGAATGCAGGTTGACAGCAATGTCAGTTTGATCACCATGTGTCCACAGTGGTAAGGAAGGGTTTTTACATTGCACACCTCATAAGTAAGGGCATATGATCCAAGACTAAGAATGCTATCAATCCACTATACTCATCCCTCATCAGACCAATAATAGAGTACAATGTTCCATTTTGCATGTATCTCACCAGACACCTGCAGCAGCTGTAGAAAACTAAGAGGTTTCTCACCAAGAAAATCCAGGAACTTCAACACATGACCTACATGGACAAACTGAAGGGCCATTTACTGCACTCTGTATCATACAGACTGCTGAGAAGCGACTTGTGCCTGGCCTAAATAGAACTCTCAAACTCTGCCTTAATGGAAATGTTGAGTCTCTACAAATCAAATGGGACAAGACTCACTCACTCACTATAGGGATCTTAACCTAGCCTGCAACATCAGCAGGACATGTTGGAGAGACAGATATGTCTCCCAGAGATTGCCACTGCTATGGAACAAACTCCCAATTCATGTGAAACTGAGCTCTTCAATGACCCTATTTAAGTGTAACATACAATTGGATGGGAAATTATAAATTTACCCCAGGGGTTTCACGTATGTCACTCCTAGGGGCAACCAGTGCTGATCATGGATTTGTGAATATGGACTACATATCTTGGTCTATAAGGGAACAATGGTACAACCTCACTAGGCTTGAAAAGGCCCCAGGGCCATTGGCCTAGCGAAGGGGGGGGGGCTATGTAGATTGACACACCTGAGTGGCATACTTGTGGGTGTCCTAAAAGACAACAGAAGTATAAAAACACATAACTATCACATAACTACAAAATAACTGTTTGCAGATAAAACAGAAAAGGTAGTCAGACAATTAATCCAGTGAAAAAACAGAACACAGTCTACAGATGTGAAACACTAACACAGGCAGGATGCAAAACCAGGAGAGTAACAAGAGCAACGTATCCTTGTTTGTGCCATAACAGTAACTCACCTTTGCCTCCCCAAAACAACAGTCCATTCTTGTTTGTGCCATAACAGTAACTAATATTTGCCAACACCCCAAAAAAATAACAGGTAAATGACCCATTTTGCTAGCAAAACATCTCTGAAATGCTAAAAGTGCCATCAAAGTACCTGTCCCTGAAACATTTGTACGTATTTATGACAAACATTTTCTGCTGTGTATGTCATAGATTGCTTTTCCTAATTTCAAGAATTTCTCCCTTTTTTCTTTTATGTATTTATTTATTTATTGCCAGTGTTTGTGTGATGAGCTGCTTAGAACAAACAAGGGAACCAGAGAAAAAAAAAGAATGTCAGGTTTAACTGTGCTTATCAATTTGCATGAAATGTGGCAGTGAGCTAACTGGACAACTAGGTTGTAGTATAGGGTGTGCAACTTTTTTTCACTGTTGTGACACTCTATTTTATAGCAATGAATTGAAACATGAACAACTGTTATTTCAACTCTCTTGTGTTAAACAAAGGGAGACCATGTGGTAGCTAAGGTTGGGATAGATAAATCCCAGGAATGAATGATTTAATTAATATAAAATGTTTTTTGAAAAATAAGAGGTTGAAGTTTTGCAAGAATGCTTGTTAGAAAGATGCTTGTTTTTAACAAAAAAATATTTTTTTCTTGTTATGTTTTTGCTTTTTATTTTTATTTTTGTCATATGTATTAAGTGTTTTTTATGGCTTTGTAATTTGAAGAAGTTTGGTCGTTTTGATAGGTTAATTAGTTCTATTGGTATACTATGTAATTAATTTAAGGTGTGTCAGGCTATGTTTAAGAGAACTGATTGAAATGTATTTGTATTTGATGTTGCTTCTGAGGAAGTCTCTTTGGGGACGAAAGTGATATTAAAGCTGTTTTTTCACTAAAGAAACTTGTTCTAATTATTTGAGATCCTTTTCCACTTGTCTAGTGGATTTTTTGGTGATGTCAAAAGTTACAGAAATATGCAGTGCTTTATCTTACATTATATGTTAATGTGTACTTTTAATGTTTTTTTTTGTAGCTGTCAATAGTGAACATTTGTCTTTGCAGTCTAAGTTCGTCATTGCAGTTTACATTAGTGACACATGACAGCATAGATGTTTGAAGTTAATAACATTTCATGTGTGTGGCTATAGGCAAGTCATATGGAAACATTTTGTTTTGAGGTTCATTGACCTGTCTTTTTCAACACCTTTTCCAGCTATCATAATGGGCATTCTGTTGGGAAGTTAGATGTTACATCACATGGTTGGAATGTGCAAACACTGAAGAAATGCATGATTAATCAAGGGAATGAGACATAATTCATGTATTTTATAACCATTGATATGAATACTTTAAAATTAATCTTCAGGACTTCAGACATATCATGTATTACATTTTATCAATATTTAATAGATTATTATTGATGTTTTAGCTTTTATTTTTCCATTTATTCATTTATACATACTTTTTATATTTTGTGGACATTAATTGAGTTGTTATATATTTACTTTGATTACTGTGTCTGCACACTTAATTATCTTAGTAAATTATTCATTAGATGGCCACTAAGTGGTGGATGTTTATTTAAACTGTGGCACGGAAGTAATGGTTTTAACTCTGATGAAGTACCCAATCCATTTGAGATGAAAGTGCTTAGTTGTTTTTACAATAAACTTTTTTAGTTATAATACATTTGGATACATGCATGATTTATGGTGTTATACGAGTGGTAATGCATTTTGTGAAGTAAACATGTAGTTTATTCTGGGGCATACACTCTTCACATTGGTGGAACATGGTTTGAATCTGGACTGTGAGGTAGTTGCTGAACTTTTCTAGGTTATTAGTTACATTGCTGTATTGCTTTGATTTTCTGTTTTTGTATGGCAGACATTCCTGTGAGATGGCTTCACAGAACAAATCATTTGTAAATTCCCAAGAAACCAGATTACCATACTATATATTGCAAAAATTGTTAAGTTTGTTCTTGCAATTCCAGATAAGGTCAGTGTTTCATCTGAATTCAATTTCAAGGGTTCTGGTTCCCCTCAACTATTAATTACCAGACAAATGGAAGATTTTCATGACTATCTTGTTGGAGTTGTCTGCAAGCAGCAAGTATCCAACATTTGTCTGCAAGCAGCAAGTATCCAACATTTGAGTGATTTTAATTTTGATCATTGGTGAACAGCACTCAGTATTTATTTAATGCAGCTCCTGCTGTTCTTCAAGCTAGTTTGAAGGTGCAGTCGGTAAAGTCTGAATAAAAACTCCTTAAATTTAGAGTCTTACAGCTTGAAAATAATTATTTCCATGAATGCTTGCAGGTGAAAAGGAAAGGAGGGCTGATAGTATGGACGTTTCCAAGTGAGGATGGTGGAGGCTAACTCTATTTTATATAAGGAACTGCTAAAGTTATTTGACTCTATGAGGCTAAAGTTGATTGAATTATTGATTAAAGGCAATGAGAGAAAACTGAGTAAGCTTAATGCAGAACTTAAAGACTTAATGCAGTGCTTACTGGTCTAATTTTCAATTCCATTAAGGAGGATTACAACAGCATTTTTTTGAAAGTGGTCAATATTATAAAAAACAAAAAGAGCAGAAAGTTAACAAGTTAGACAGAGATGGGTGCAACTACGAGGAAAAGCATACACATCTAAAGCCCCCATATTTTAATTTAGGAGGTTGATAGTAAGATGATGGAAGCCTCTACTGCCAACAGTAATACAGTTAATTTAGAGCCTATGTAAGAGAATGCTGTTGAATCATCATTTTTAGAACATTCCCAGTTGAGATGATCAGACAGAGTAGCGCACAAGAAGACAGGCCACATTCAGGAATCTATCTTGAACCACAGGAGGAACAATTTTATCAGTTGACACTGACAGGGATGGCGAAGGGTGTAGAAGTGTTGACTTGTGTACCTGTGATTGTAGAGGAAGATTTAATTCTTCACAGTGTGCTTTTTATTTTATTTATTTATTTACATTTGTTAACCGGGTAGTGTCTGACTGGGTCAGTTGGACCATTTTCAGCGGAGACCTGGGGAGATAAGCTCCAAAGACAAGTAGTTTACATAGAAAAAAGAAAACATTGAAACATAGCAAAAAACATAGAACATAATGGCAAAGATTAAAATAAGAAATTACAGAGGCATTAGATAAAACATACAATGATGCTAGTTCAAAAATATGCAATTAAAATAAAACATAGCAATTAAATGCAAACAGTGCAAAGTTATAAAGAGTAGTATGTATAACAAGCTAAATTTATATTAGCATATTTTATACAGACTGAGATTAGAGAAAGATAGACTAGAGAAAGTCAGGGTTGGAGTATGTGAATAATATTGCAGTAAATGGTAGGTAAGGAGCTTAATCAGGGGAAGTCCAGGAGCATAGCCAGTGTTTGATGAAGTGTTCTTTTAGGAGAAGTTTGAACTTGTGGCTGTCTGGATTTAGTAGGATATGTTGGGGAAGTGAGTTCCAGGTTTTAATGTTTTATGTTAATGTATAATGTTTTAATGTTTTTGTTCTGTCTAGTTCATCTCTTCCTCATAGTTGCCTGACTTTGTTTAACAAGGGTTTTCATTTTACACCAAATTTCAATTTAGAGATTGCTAAATTGTTAATTCAACTAAAACTGGTTAGTAGAAACTTAAACTTATTTTTTTCCTTGTAAATCTGTTAATACATGTGAACTGAGCTTGAAAAGGAGAAGTATGTGTTTGCCCCCTCAAAAGCCTCTGGTAGCTGTATTTGAAAAGCTTTCTCAGAGCAAGTTCAGACAACTTCAAAGATCTTGAGGGAAGTTTGTTGACAACCTGACCCATGATAAAAGGCAGTTTTTAAAACATTTAATTAGGGATAAAACCCTATGTATTATTAAACCAGACAAGGGTGGGGGGATAGTTGTTATGGAGAGTTTAGATTATTTGTTCAAATGTTAGAATTATTATCTGATGGACATATCTATAGAAGAGTGACCAAGAACAAAATTAATATTGCTTATAGTAAACTTAATTACATTTTGAATGACTTTTTATTACAAGGATCTATTGATAAAATCACATTCGATTATTTACTGGTTGCAAAATCATTGATTACTTCTATCTCTGACATTTTGAAGAGCCATAAAAAATAAGTTGACCCCCATTTTAGACTGATTGTTGCTGTTATAGAGTCAAAAACTGAACCAATTGCCACATTTATAGCTATGAAGTGGAAAAAGCTTTTAAAGGTCACCACATATTCTACATTATTTTTGGCATTTATTAATAAATCTCAAAACATCTTTTTATGTGGCTCTTTTATTTGTCACAATAGGTGAGATTAATTTGTTTATGGTTTTTCGATACAGAGTGGGTCCTAACCAGTTTAATAAACTTTTAATTGGTCATGACCTTATTTCCACTAATGAGATTTTGGTGATTGACACCCTGTTGGATATGGTACTTACCAACACTTTTATATTCTTTGAAGGAGAATATTTCCATCATTTATCAGGTATAGCCATGGGGGCAGCCTGTGCCCTCATATATATTAATGCTGCTTTGGCAGAACGGGAAGTGCGCTACATTTTTAATTTTGAATACCAACACTTGATTCATGCCTATTTTAGATTTTTATATGATATCTTGGTTCTATTGAAAGGTTCAGAAAAATGATCAACCTTCATGTCATATTTAGAGACTACAACAGTTTTTTGAAGTTCACCTATCAATATGATTCCACTAGAATCAAAAACCTGGATGTGACTATTGAAAATGATCATTTGAAAGGTTTTAATGTGACTGTTTATAGAAAAAACACATTTTCTAACTCCTTTTATACTTCAAGTGTTATCACCCCTTTCATCAGAAAGGAGGGATTGTTAAGGGGCAGATGGCCCATTTATCAAGACTTATTACAGGGGAGAAGGTGTTTGAGAAAGAGGTACATAATTTATAGTGCATGTTAAGGTACAGGGGATATCCCCAGTACTTCCTTCACTCTGTTAAAGAGGATGTCTTAATGAGTATAACAACTAGGTTTGAGCCTTTGTTATTTGGTAACAAACAAATACCCATAATAGTGATGGCAGCCCTGACTTTGGTGATAAATCCCTACTACTGGTTGTGCTTTTTAACAATGCAATTATTAAAAAAAATTGAAGTTTGAATATGGACTTCCCAGGAGATGTAAAAAATGGTGGACACCCAGTAGTTGTGCTTAGTAAAGGTATATCGATAAAGAACTTGATTAAAGGTCAGCCTAGGAAATTGTTGTCTACAGGATGTTTTATTCAGATGAGTATGTGCAGCAGGTACAAATTTTGTAGATTTAGGCATGAAAGACCCGTTCCAATGGTGGATGGTTTTGATCAAAGCCTGGCATGTCCAGGTAGACACAGCTCTGACACTAGATATGTAGTTTACATTGCTACTTGTACATCTTGTCCAGCATTTTTCAGTATGAAAAAACACCACCCAGCTAATGCTCTATACAGGCACACAGTCAGTTGTAAAAAATGTTTTATAAATCGTATTTTTGTAGTGGATATGGTGGTTAATTTGTCAAGTGGGGGTAATGTGGATAATTTATTAGAATTCAAGGAACTCTTGTGGCTAAGACTTAATGCATGTAAATTTCCGGGTTTTAATGATTCATTGTCTTTTGGTAGTGTCTTACAAACCAGGGCCAACAGGCTGTGATATGTGAAAGATTGATGCATTTATGAATTTTGTCTACAATATATTTTATAGGCATTGATATGAACACTTTGAAATTAATCTTCAGGACTTTTGGCATACCATTTATTACATGTTTCAATATTTAATAGACTGATGTTTTTAGCTTTTATTTTTTTCTTTCATTCATTTAAATATACTTTTTATATTTTGTGGACATTAATTAAGTTGTCATACATGTAGTTTGATTACTGTTTCTGCAATCTTAACTATATCTTAATGAATTATTCATTAGAAGGCTGTTGGTGGTGGATTTCTATTTAAATTGCAGCATGGAAGTGATGGTTTTAACTCTGATGAAGTCCCAGAAACATTTGTGATGAAAGCACTCAGTCGTTTTTTTGCAATAACATTTTTTTCGTTGTAGTACATTTAGATATGTGCACAAATTGTGGTGCTACACACGTGTAACTGATTTTGTGAAGGTCATGAGTAGTTTATGCTGGAACATACCCTCCTCACATTGGTGGAGCGAGGTTTGAATCTGGACTGTGAGCTGCTTGCTGAACTCCTATTCCTAGGTTATTAGATACATTGCCATAGTGCTTTCATGATCTTTATTAGACAACATGTACCTGTTTCCTGTCCCTCAATTCAAAAAAGGCATGTAGAGAGCATTATCCTGAATTCAGAATATTTTCTTTGAAAATCAGAAGGATGTATGCTACATCTTTAATTGAGATGAGGAAGGAGATACGAGTACAAACTGGTTAACATAAAGATTTATGTAAACAGATAATATTCACATCTAATTTGTAATATACTGCAATGTTATGTTTCTACTCACATATTTAGACCAATATTTTTCTGAAAAGTGTGTAGTGAAAAGATGCTTTTTCCTTGAATTGTAGAAAATATATTTGACTCGTGATTCCTATAGTTATGAATTGAAAATGCATGAGGAATGTATTCAAAAGGTATGTTATCATTCAAAAACACATTGACTGTCTATCTATCTATCTATCTATCTATCTATCTATCTATCTATCTATCTATCTCAATATACTTATCTATTTCTTTGTCTATCTATCAGGTGAAACAGCACAAACAATCATGAAGTACACTTATCAACACTTCAGTAAATGTGAATCCAGTAAAAATAGTGGCAAATAAAAATGACTGAAGGAAAAGAACACAAACATCACCTCAATCAGTTCATAGTTGAAAACCATAACCAAGAACTGCATATGTAGTGATCCAGAATAATTTAGAACATAATATGAAGACAACAAAGATTACACAAATATCTGGAATTTGAGTACAACCAGTAACAAGAGAGAACTCAGTTATTGTCCCTATAGCATGGACATTAATAGAAGCTTATTAAAGGTATAATTAGTTTAGATATAAATTCAATACACTTCAAATCGCCTCTGGTATACTCAGCTAAAATCATCCAAGTTGCAAAAGTAATGCTTTTGAGACAGAATCTCCAGATGTGATTTCCATTTTCAGTTAATGTCAAATATTCAGTCTCTTCTGTTCTCATTTCTAGAAATATTCTTACTAAACTGTTCTTGGTATATGCAAACTATTTTGTATTATTAAACATGGTTGCAGAGCAATGAAAGCTCCTCCTCAGTCCCTGGGTATAATGCCTATCATGTCTTCAGACCCACACTCAGTTGTGGGGGAGTAATGGTATTTCCAAGGATATCATCAGCTCATGGCAGATTCCCTGGGACACCACATGTGAACTACTAAAAGTCCAAATTTCCCTAAACAAGACTAATTACCACTTCATAGCTAGCTATAGAATACCCTCTATGTCCCCTTCTGAGCATGATAACTATCCGAACACATTAGCTCAAATTCCAGTTAAACCCAAAACCTTTTACTGGGGGACTTCAACTATCCATCAATAAACTGGGTGACCTACATTACCAATGGTCAGCATGCCCAGTGCTTTCTTGACATTATAAATGCTAACTTTCTTTCACAAATATTTAACCATCACACTAGGGGCCCCAATATCCTGGAGCTAGTCCTCACAAATATGGTCAATTCTTGCAAAGTTTCATATGTGTTGCCATTTCTTGTTAAATCAGACCATGATTTAATAACCTTTTCCTTTTAAACTGGTGGTACTTTCCCTGTAAATATCTCTGTATTTATGGGCTTCTCAAATGCAAACCTTTTTCAGTTACTTGATGACTTAAATAAATTCTGCTGTAATCTTCCTCTGAAGAATCCTATTGATAAAGCTGCTACCTATGCTTCTGGTTTCTACTGCCTCTTAAAAAGTTGTATTGATAGGGCAGTCCCTATCTGAAACAAATACAATGAGGTATAAAAAGAAGGGTCTATGGTTATTCATCAAAGGGTAAAAGCATTGAATGTCATTACATCATAAATGCCGTTAAATGAAACCCCTCCTCTGAGGAGCTAAACCCCCATACCCTCCGCTAATTATATATACCAAATCCGAGATCGCACTACAGTGGGGAAAGGGCAAATTTCCTTATCCCTACACCAATGCGATCTTAGTCAGAATGGCTCAATGAAAGGCATGTTCAAACATACATGCAGTTTGATGCTTTTTTTGACAGACAGACATGTATCCTAAAAACAAACCCCTGTGGTGGAGTACCTGTATAAATAAATTATATAACAAGAGAAAGAAACTGTATAATGCTTATGAGAGGTCACACTCTACCTACATTAAGAGCACACTTAAGCAAACTATTCAAGAGCTTGAGCAAACCATTAGGAAGCTTGAAGCTGAGTATGGATTTAATATAGCCAATAAAACCAAAAATAACTTCAAATCTTTCTTTAACTAAGTCAGAAAGTTAAGAACTAACACCTGACAGTGTTTGGAGCTTGTACACAATAATAGTACACTCTCTAACCTAGTGGAAATAGCTAATATCCTAGCTAGCATATTTAGTGGAAAAATTTACTTTCCCTACAATAATAGCTATCTCACAGGTTCCACAATCCAAGCCATCCCCATTAATTACTATGGAACACGTTCTCTCAGCCTTTTCAAAAACTAAGAATATTTCATCCACATGGCCTGACACCATACCAGGTTACCTGATTATCAGTGCCAAATATGACCTTTCTGAATCCCTATTTAAATGCTTTAATCTAAGCCTCTTGATTGGTTACATTCCTGAAGCCTGGAAAACAGCTATTGTAATACTATCACACAAGAGTGGCCCAACTATGGTCCTTGGTAATGATAGATCATTAGTATCACTAGCATCATAGTTAAAGCTAGATTCCCTTTAAATGTCACTAGAAGCTTAGCCGATTGTTGAAATTGATCATCTTTTCTTTATACTGAGGTATCATTCTTGGTGAGGGCATTATGCTACTCAGGGTAAGGGTCATACCAGCCTGGGCTACATGATCAGAGAGCTCTTCCATGTCTCTTTTCATATAGTCTAGGGAGGTATGTCTCAGGTCATTCACACCAACATGAACAATGACAGAGTCATATTTGTACTTGTTCTGGAGTGACCTGAGTGCTTGTGTTCTGTGGTGGATTCTGGCTGCTGACAGGCAGCTAACAGTAACCTTCTCCTTGTTCAGCCTAGTGAGTGGGACGTCAGTGTGCCTGTCTATAGAGTCACCTATTACTAGTGTGTTAGGTATGTTATTTTGCCTTGGGGGCTGTGATTGTGCGGCACACTAATTTTGTGTTTTATGTGTTGTCTGGTTTGTGAAGGGAGGTGTAGGTTGTGTGGGTGTCTGCTTTGGAGGTCTCTGATGCTTTTGCAGGTTTTTATTTAGAGCCTCCGAGTATGATTTTGTGTGTTTACGTGTATTTTTTGCCAGTGCTGGTTTAGTAGGTCTATGTGTGGCTGGAGGTGTGGCGCAAGTTTTAACCTTCTCCTCTTGACTGTCTGTTACAGTCTTGGGTGGAGACAGCCTAGCCTCCAGTTTGGCTATATAATTGCATCTCTCGCATATGTTAGTGTTTGGTGGTAGGAGGAGCGGGTTGTCTGTGTACATGAGGCAGTTGTAACATTGCCTCAGGATACCCAGATTCACCAGCTGGACTGGAGAGTACACCTGAAATTGCCCTTTGGTCATGCCTGAATAGTAGGGTGAGCTGCTTAGTCAATTAGTCGGTGAGGGATGACTAAAGAGCCTTGCCCTGCTGGGCAATCAAGTGTCAGGGTATATTCGTACCTGCTATTAGGTCTGAGCAAGTGCTGGGCTGTAGAATGCTTTTTGAGTGCTTAGGTTGAGAGTTAGGCTAGTTTCAAAGGAAAAACTGAAGAGGAGACTTAGTGGAGCCAGGAATAATTTAACCCTAGCTAACCGGCACTGCCAGGTGCGCAAAACCGTGCAAACATGTTTTTTATAGCAAGTAAATGAAAGAGATAGAATTTAGTCCAAAATGGCCAACAAACTACTAACTTCTGGGCTGGAACCACTCCTCCAGGGACAGATAGGCTACTCAAAGCTCCCCTCTCTCACAGGTGAACAGAGAAATTTCCATCTATCCAAGTAAGGTATGGGCAACTCAGAAACTTGTAACACAGCCCTGAATTTACCACTAGCCTGAAAACTGGATTATACTAGCTTAGAAAGGTGGGATACAAGGATTTTTTTGTTTGTTTTTTTGAAAAAATAAGGCAAACACAGTAAAAAATCCACTTAAAACAGCTTTAAACAACTACAAACTATCAGCAAAGGCTATTGCACTTTAGTGTATAGCCTACAACAGTTAAATAAATTATTTAAACAAAAAACTACTTTTTAAAAGTGCAGGCAGTCAAATAAGTAAGATATGTGAAAAAACAACAAGCTTTTAAATCACAATAAACTCTGGAAAGTTGGCATTTAGGCAGAAAACAGTTAAGTACAGCAAGAAAGTACAGAAAAACTGATACACAATCACTCCAAAGTTTTGCTTCTAAGCTAGAAGGCTTGTATCAGTTTAAGGCTTTCTAGTGCTTCCCAGTAGGTTAGTTACAGGAAAGATGGGAAACAAGCACAGATGTGGTCTTTTAAACCAGAAAGTTGAAAGAGATGGACAGACTGTCCAAATGGTCAATAAACTACAATTTATGGGCCAAGAACCACTCCTCTTGTTGTAGACAGGCTACCTAGTGCTTACCACTCCCACTGATAAGCTAGAAGGCTTTCCTCCAACACAGAAAGGCTTGTGAGGCTCAGAAGCTTACCAACAGTCCTGGATACAGCAACTCTGTATCTGGAAAAGGCTAGTTACAGGAAAGGTGGGAAACAAGTGCAAGTGTGGCTTTTAAACCAGAAAGTTAAAAAAGATGGAAAAAAAACTGCCCAAACGGCCAATAGCTACAATTTCTGGGCCAGGAACCACTCCTCTTGTGGTAGATAGGCTACCTAATGCTTACCACTCCCACTGATAAGCTAGAAGGCTTCCCCACAACACAGTTACATAAGTTACTGCATTGCCAGCTGGCTCACAAGCAGGACCTAGGAAGTCAGTATTGGTGATACCACCTCCACTATCAGACCCATCACCAGATGAGTAACTCAGAGCTCCATGCTGGAACTACTGCTGTTCCACATCTCTTCTCAGAGGTAAAGGCTGATTTCAATGGCCTTTGGTTGACCAAGTTTGCAGATGACTTCAAATTGGGAGCTATCATAGATTCCCCCCATGACACAGACATCTTAAAAGAGGTTTAACACAGAACAATGACTGGTGTCAAAGTCAGAATCTAAATCTCACTGACAAGAACTGCATTATAATGCCTTATAGCAAAACTGCCTCCTGAGCTAAATACTCAATCAGTAAGACACGCATAAAAGTTGACCCAGTAGTCAGGGATCTGCAAACATATGTAGACAGCAATCTGGCCTTTGACCAACTCATAGCCAAGGTAGTAAGAAAATCATTCTATGTCTCCAAAGTTATAAGTAAAAGTACGGTATCCGGGTCCAATTAAGTCACAGTGCCACTTTATTCAACCCTTATCAGACCCATCATTGAGTATAATGCCTCCTTCATGTACCTGACCAGATTTATGCAACAGCTGCAATGCCCAGAAAGGTTCCTTACCACGACAATCCTGAGCTTAAACACATTGTTCAATAAGGACCGCCTTAAAGCCTTATCTCTATACTTTGTCTCCTACACGTTACTGAGAGGTGATCTGTGCCTGGAATACAAGGCATATGTGGATCCAGCACTGATGGACCATTTGCACATCCACAAAACTAACAGCATCAGAACCACTATTTCCACTTATTTCAATTTTATTTTTTACATAAATAAGACATGTTGGCAAGACAGATATGTGTCTCAGAAGTTCTCCATGCTCTCGAACAGGCTACCCATCCTTGTCAAGCAGTATCCATCCCTAACTCTATTTGAGAGTAACCTTGACCAATGGATGGGATATTAAAAATTCACCCAGGGTCTGGCCCTTATGTTTCTGATAGACAGAGACAGACAGTAATACCCGAAGTAACATACCTCCCCCACATAACTTCTTGAAACTTCCTAACTAGCATACCCCCTTCCTAATAAATGCTCATGACACATAGAGACCCAATCAGGTTGGGTTGTATGACTAAGCTTATAAAGGCCCTGGTGGTCATTAGCCTAGTATATAACTATGAACCTATGATCTCTATGATTATACCATTACCATACCTCTCAACTTTACAGTTTTTTGCAGAATATCCAGATTTTTGCCTCATATTTTGGTCCATTTCTCATAAGATTGTGGTTTTCTGGCAAATTAGTGGCAACTCATTAAAGATTGAAGTCAGAAAATAAAGACAGCCATTTGAGTTTCAGAATTCATACCCTTCAGAAAATCCATGCTACTGTAAAACTTGTTTTTCTATCAACTTTCTAAGTTTGTAAGAGCAATATCTAAAAAATGTCCATATTTTTGGGCCTTTATCCCACTTTTACTTATGGCTTTGTTCAGATTTCTTGCTCTAAGAGGTTGAGAGTTATGACCATTAATAGTCAATGTGCCTTTACACCAGCACACAGACCATTAATGCCAGCATGTCAACTGCACAGCTTATTGAAACAAAATGTCATGGAAAGTATAATGATCACAGACTTCTTTTTGCTGTTAGAAAAAAGTAAATTAATCAAACACTAGAAACCAGACCTTTAACCTGATTTTCATTTAGTGGCGCACTCTGATTTCGACGCCCCAGAATGATGTTTGCCCTGCTGTTCTTCTTGGACTGTAAAGAACTCTGATTTCTGCTTTTTCATTAGCTCATTTTTATTGCCAAGAAAAACTGAAGTCTTTGGGATTTCATAGTCAAAGATATCAATGGTAGACACTGTTAGTTAGTTTGTGCCACTGTGATGTGTTAAAAAAAAACAATACTGCAGGACACTTGGGGCCAAATTAAAAATTTTCCTTTTCTGCTTGTTGCTCTCTGCCAGCCCAAGGTATAGAAAATGCCTGAGCTGGGGTTTCTTCCCTCTGCAATTGCTGAGTGAGCAGAACTGATGAAAAACCAGCAGAGAAATGATAAAGGAAAACATTTCCATTTCAGAACTCCAGGTAAATGTCAGAGCTCCTTCCCATTGTGTTCTCCAATGCATTCTGTTTAAGTGCTTGGTTCATGTGTATCACACTATTTTTTCTTGCATAATATGTAGTTAACATTCTGTTTTATCTGCTCCCCAGAGGAAAAAAAAAGATGCAAGTGTATTGTGCTTTGAAAAGCACCCCATACCCCCAAAATGTCCTTGATTTTGCAGAAAGTCCTTGATTGTACCTCATATTTTTTACATGATTCTCAAAAGATATTTGATTTTATACTAAATCACTAAGGATTATAATGGCAGACATTAAAGTGTTAAATACATCTTTGCTGTTCTGTCAAGTTTGAATTAGAGTAACATTTCTGTTAAAGTTCTGACTGATTAGCATAATATCTAAAAACTCCCCGATTATGAGCTTTTGTTGCTCATTACAAGTACCTTTATTCCTCATAATTGCACAAAAATGCAGAGAGCTACAGAACAACCTATTCATTCAGTTGACTGATATTGGGCAATTTTTCATGAAATACTATAACAGGTAAAAGTACCATATATTTTACAGGTGTAGCTCTACCTGTTTTAGCACCATAGAGGCTCTAATTTTACAGGTCATGTCCTCCCCAAAAGAGAACACTTTTAAACATTATGTTGCCATCTATCAGATGTTCAAATTTTAAGGGCTACAATTTTGGCCCTTCCACTATTATTTTTTGATGGGATCCTGGTATGATTTTCAGTGTTAAGAGGGTGAGAGATATGCCACAAACACATGTTTACATGAGTGGCGTTACATCCTCATGACCTCAGCTTATATGTACTAACACCATAACTGCACAATCATGATCACAAGAGATTTATTTATTTAATTTAATTTATTTATATATTTACTTACTCACTCAAGTTTTTCTGACCTGCTTAGTCCCACTGGCTTAATTTAGCCAGTGTACTGGGGAAATTCCCAACACTTTTTTCATTAAGTGCCTTGTGATCTTTCACATCTCCCTGAACTGCCACCTACTTGGGCAGAAGGGATCTTGGTTTAATATCTCATTCATACTAGATGCTATAGCCACTGTTACACAACAAACACCTTGCTCTATTGTATTCAATTAGGGATGCAATTGACAGCTTGTGACAATGCAAACAACTGCCTATAATCTCATTAAGTGTCAGAAGGCTGCTAGTGAATCTATTTATTTGTCTATCTATCTATATACATAAAAGGATTCTAGTTAATAACATTGCTGAATTAATATGCATTCACAACATCATACATAAATGTTCAAAATGCATAAAGTCAAAAAATAAATAAATAAGAAAAATAGCATTTTATCTATGGAGCAAGCCCCCCTGCAATCTCCTTTGTGGGTGCTGTGCCCTCACACCCCTTGCTACTTATATATGCCAACTCCAGAAGTACAGAAGGGGCAATTGTTCATGTGTATCTACATTTATATCTGCCAAATACACTAATGTTCAAATGCAAAATAATTGAATATTACTGATCAAAACCCTATCAAAAAATGAGAAAAATTGATTAAAGAATGAAATAGTCAAAAACTTGGTGAAAAAAAACCCTACCACTAACTTCAGACATAATTTTGCCTGACTTGTGGTAGTGTTATGGTCTTGATTTTCTAAGGTAAAGTTTTGAGTCTGGTTACATGTCAGATGCATGGTTAGCATTTTGTTTAGCACACATTAATAAGCTGGATGAAGGGAGGTAATGTGTGCTAACCCTAACTCTAACACTGTTTCATCTCCTAACTGCAAACGTACACTTCACCTTGAGAAACCCCTTCTGCAACACTACTACTCCTGCACAAGACAATTAGATACACACCATACACATCACTGTGACATTTAGTCTATCCCCTTACCTGTCCCTTACTCCACCCCTACCCACAAACACTAGTATAACCACTCCAATCCATAATTCCCAAGCTTTCCCACAATTACCTTACTTACATGCATTCCATCTAACTTCATTTGATAACTCCAGCTACTCGTACAAAAGCGTGTTTGACAAAAGGTGCGTTCAACCACTTTCTCAAGCACTAAACACATTCATGGAAGTATTTGGCCACATGACGGTAATCGATATAGACAGATATATTTATATGGGTCCCCTTCAAAACATCTAAAACCCATAACACCTAATTTCATAACACTGAGACCAGAACATCTGAAACCCAAAATGTCTAAGACCCATAACATTGAATTTCATAACATCTAACAGTACAAATCATATGAAAATAAGATCCCCTCAAGTGGAGCCAAGATGGCCAACTGATAGCAGTAGTTTTTCAGAGCTCCATGAAACTACTATTAAAAACAGGAAATAACTTATTTTATTTTAGCAAAATAACTTAGAATTGATAGATGAAAGTATAAACTATATTATTAGTAACTTTGGTGAACTTAGGAAAGTTTTTTCCTGTCAAATTATAAAGGAGAATATATAATTTGTGGAGATGAGCACTTTGATGACTTCTCATTCTGACATGGCTTTAAAAAAAAAGAAATCCAGCTTGTGACATCTGCTCTACAAGAACTCTCACTAAAAATGGATTATTTTAAGGAGAATTTACAAAACCTCAAGTAAAATTGTCAGAAACAGATTCTCTCAAGGAGCTTATACAACAGCATCAATCCAGAA
Source organism: Protopterus annectens (assembly GCF_019279795.1). Taxonomy (NCBI): domain Eukaryota; kingdom Metazoa; phylum Chordata; order Ceratodontiformes; family Protopteridae; genus Protopterus; species Protopterus annectens. The sequence continues at coordinate 528,664,176 of NC_056728.1, read as the reverse complement.
TAACACACTCAGAAGCATCCCTGAATGATCTTGATGGAAGACTGAAGGAAGAAGAAAGCCAGAAAAATTTCCTCATCAAACAAAATACTTGGCTTCTCAATAAAGTGGATGACATGGAAAACAGGGAGAGAAGGTCAAATATAAGGATTTTTGGCATCCCTGAGAAAGCTGAAGGAGAAGATATCACTTCTTTCCTGAATACTTGGATTCCAGAGATTTTAGATTTAAAGGAGGGTCTGTCCTTTGGTATTGAAAGGGCTCATAGAGCTTTAGGAACGCTAGTGTCAACATCCTCCTCTACTCCTCCCAGATCAATAGTCATAAAGTTTCTATCTTATTTGGACAAGGAGTTGGTCCTAAAATCTGCCTGGAGGAAAAGTCCATTGAAATTTAATCAAAACCCAATTAGGTTTGATAATGACTATTCTACCAGGGTTTTGGAACAGAGGAAAAAAGCTTGGCCATTAATAAAACTGTTAAAGCAGAATAAGATCAAAACTCAGCTTATCTTTCCTGCCAGAATAAAATTGTATATCAGAATGAAATGAGATCATTTAATGCCCTAGAGGAAGCCACTGCCTTTATTAAAAACAATAGCATTATTTCCTTACCTGAAGATATGGAATGAGCATCTGCATCTCTGAAGAGAGTTACTGATAAATCTTCTTGGACTGATGTTAAAAAGAAAAAACAAAAAAACTGAGTCAAATATTGCTGTTCCCACTAAATCTGTCAAAGCATCTATTGCAACTGAACTTTAATTTGTTTTATACTTGCTAAATTTTCAAGTAAGGTATGTCATGACAATATTTTTTATTGTTTTTCTTTCTCTTTTTGCTTTTTTCATTTCTATACCTTTTCTTTGTTCATATACAAATTAAATAGCTGTTTATGCTTTTTAGTATATTAGTATAATGTTGTTGTTGTTGTTGTGTCTTTCAGCTTTTCCTGGTTAGGGGTCGCCACAGCAGAAGTCCGGTCTGCTAATGACTGGCAGTAGATTTTTATGTGCCGAGTTGCTGGCCCTGACGCACAACCTTCAACGAAGGTACGCCCATTCACGCATGTCTCCACACAGAAGACGCTCTAGCTGAGAATCGAACAGGACAATGTCTTACTGTAAGGCGACAAGTATATTAGTATAATATTACTGGTTTATTGAGTGATATAATTAAACGATAAGCTATCTTTGCTTTTATGACCATAAGATGACATGCTTTATTTCAAATAATATATAGCTCTTTGGCCTGCTAAATGCTCTTCTGAGTTATTACACAGGCATTGTCCAGTGGCGGCTGATGACTTCAAATCAAAGGGGGTCTGCAAGAGACAGCTGAATGGGTGGGGTCAATATGAAGGGGTGTGGCCAAATAGAAAGGGGAGGAGCTATGCTCAAAACCACAAAAACTGTAACTTTAATTAGATATGCTGCCCTGGGAGCCAAACCATCATTATGAGAGTCCAATCAAGACAAAATGAAGTGTAGAAGAAAAAAATATTTCAATGCATTGGCTGCATGACAGCTTACTTAATATGTAGATGGAAACAAAAAGGTTGTGAGGCATGAAAAAATAAATTACTTTTTAAATACATTATTGGAATGCCAGTCAAAATCAAGTATAAGAAAAACAAGCAGCACTCAACTCAATCCACTTCTCCTTGCACTGCAGTTCTAATTATAATTTATATTCAGCTTTATTAAAGTACCAAGTAACATGCTGAAAGTAGCAGTCTCTGTGATACCCCCACTTGTAAAAATGTTTCTTATCCAAAAAAGACCTGCTGCCTGACAATAACTATCTACTTATTTCATGGGGAAAACATGATCAATGTAAAAAATGAAAAGCAAACAAGAAACAAGCTCAAGATACATTGCTTAAATGATTACTGCACAGGTTATGGATCACACACAATATATTGGCATTCTGTTTAGTTTACAGGTAAAGCCTTCAGTGATGACTGCAAGTCTCCAACAAATGTAATGAGCTTCTTAAAATAATGTAATCCTGTCCTTTATTACAAATACTGCCATATGCATTTCAATACCCAAGGCTTATACGTTATCTAGTTATGTAAGTATTCTCTGCATGGCAACAACAGAAAGGCTTTCAATGTTGGCAATTCTTTAATAGTATGCTTATTAAAGCTTACTTGCATGTTACAATCTCAGACAAGCTTACCTGATGGTCATTAAAGCATTGCTACTTAAACACAGAGCAACAGGCACTTTCTGAATAATAATAAGCATAAATCAACAGTATAAAAATATAACAGAAACCAGAACATTCTGCAAAATTAAGGACAGATGAAAAGCCACTGTAGTACTTGTTTCTACCATGGATGGGGGGATACTCTGCACATTTACACTGCATAACTGCTCCTTGCCTTGTTTGGACACATCCAGAGTCAGTACATGGGGGAGTGGGGTGCAAGAAATCTGGACAAAGCCACACATAGCAGTGGGAGAAAGGCTCAAAAATAAGGACAATTTTTAAATATTGCTCTTATAAACCACTCAATTACATCAAGTATAGCCAACAGATGGATTATAGTATACATACAGTTCAAATAAGGTATACAGGAGGGTACAAATTACTACTATTAGAAGTAGACAGCAAAGGCAACAAAAGAAAACAGAAAAGATCATCAAATCAGACAAAGGTCTATAGTTTAATAATCTAATAAAGCAAATGTATAACCAAAGTGTTGGCTGACATACATTACAAAGCAAATAAACAATAGTGCAATACTACAGGGGGAGGGGTACTTTCTCAGTTTTACACTGACTGTGTAAACAGTACATGTTGCAAAAGGGTCTGAAATAAAGCTGCAGGAAGAAAAAATATCTCATTCCTTCATGACAATACTCTTTCAGAGGGGAGGGGAAAAACAGATATTAGTGCATTATAAATACTGGATTAAACCTGACAGGATAAGATATTTTACAAGTTGCTAATAGCTATCATTCTAGTTATTATTGTACTGTTTAGTATTAAATTGTATTTACAACCTGTTAAACTGTAAAGCTATACAAGAGATGACTTAAATTGCTTTAGTAAAGCTATACAAGAGAGTAAAGATATGTAAAAATTGAAGAAGAATGGTCACTATTTTTAATATGTTTTTGGCAAGACAATGTTGGTATGCAAAAAGCATAGTTGCATCTGGTAGCAATTCCACTAGATACTTCTAAAGAGACATAAGAATTTTCCAAGATTTTGCTTGATGTTAATTTTACTAAATTTGTAAAATTGGACTAAGTGTACTTTACAGTCTTTGTATGAACAAATACAAAATAATTCAGTACAAATGAAATTAATGTCTAGTAACAAATATGTGTGAAAAACCATGTTTTTTTTTTTTTAAAAAAACTTGGTCCAGGATAGCTGCTAGATTGAAATGCATGAATAGCAAACAGTCTGTGTAAATGCATAATAAACAGGATACATTGTAACAAGTTCAAAAGTAATTTGTCAAGTTGTAATTTTATTACTAATTGTAATTTTATCACTAGTGTTTGGACCATCATTTTATCTGTACTAGTACTGGTTACCCCAGTTAGAGTGAAATTATATTAACATATTGTATTCATACAGCTAATGGACTAATATGTACATATCATTCTTTAGTATATACATCATGTTTTATTTTAATCATCAAGTATTAAATATAACGAAAATAATTGCATTCAAATATTTATTATCAGTTCAGTACTTTATGTTCAGTTCACTGTCAACCAAGATGTTAATGGGCAGTTCAGAGACATGACCACAATGTTATGGTTAAAATGACATTGAAACTGTATATTTTCAGCAGTGTATAAATGCTTGGAGTAGCACATAGTTTTTTGTCTCTTATAGATATTAGTCTATCTCTAATCTTTTTATATAAAATAATCAATAAAAGTAAAGAGTTAATTCAACAAGTTACAAAGAGTTAATAAAAGAGTACTAAGTCATAAATTAAATTCTGTGATTGCAAAATAATAAATTAATCAAGTTAAAAAATAAAACTAAAGCAGACACAGCTCATAATTGATAACATGTTTTCACAGAATGGTCTGTAAAAGAAAAAGTTGTTAAATGCATTCAGTTTTAGTAGTAATACTTGATATCACTGTATTAACCTATGTAAAATTGCATTTTGACTTGTATCAAAAGAAGACTAAAGATTTTGTTTCTTAATGTGTTTTCATTAAAAAATAAAAAGAGGGAATTGTAAGATTATGCTCAACAATATATTAAGGTTGAAAGTAACTTTGCTACAAATATGCAACACAAATAAGGAATAAAATAAAGCTTGCTTAAATGCAGAAACAGAGTTTAGTAATATGTGATTAGCATCCATACTAAATGGCTGTGACTTAAAAAAATAAGGAACTTGCTTATGAGTGTATTACACACACATCAAGAAAGCTGACTTCTTACAGACATGACAAGAATGTAATTTGCTTTCTTTAAAGAACTGACAACAGGACATGTTTTTCTAAGAAAGTTTAAAAATATGCTTTTCTAATCCACAAGGCATTTCCTTGAAGACAGTTTACTTATCACATTTGCACAAGAACAGATGTGTCAGCATTTGCGTCATCAAAGCAGTATCTTTCCAAAACCAAGAGGGTGTGTGTTTAACTAAATATATATATATATATATATATATAAAGTCTGTATTAAATCCAGTTATGTTAGGGGTAATGGTAGGGACACATTTGTCCTGAGGTAAATGTTATATCTCTCACATCATCTGTATTATATGAGAAGTAAAATAGAGCATTTTCTGAAGCTGTAATAGAAGTATGTGTGGTTTATTATAAATGTATTAGTTACTGCTCTTAAAGACAGGTGCTGCAAAGTATATTCTCTCATCAGTGTATATTCTGCAAGTTCCTGTATGCAACAGATTGTGAATGCAACTATAATTTCAGCAGAATCCAGCCAGCAAGACTGAGTGTCTTAAGAAGACATCAAATGCACCACAGTAAGCATCAGAGTAACAGCACAGTGCTTTCGCACCTTAAAATAATTTTTTCAAAGGTAATACAATAGTAGGTCTTGCATTAGTATGAATCTTCTGAAGGGTATGAAATCTAAAACTCAAATGTCTGTCATTATTTTCTGACTTCAAGTCTTTAATGATTTGCCACTAATTTTCCAAAAAAACACAATTTTATGAAAAACGGACCAAAAATGTGATGCAAAAATATAAAATAGCCACACAATTCAGCTGGGAACCTGTCAAAAAAAGGACACTTTTTTAATATTAGTACTGCTAACTTGAGCAGCTGACAAAATAAAAGAATCTATATGCATTTCTGAATAAAGTAATCTATAACTGATATGTCTGATTATTACAGTTATTTATTAATTGTAAACTCTCCACGTTTTCTTCCACAATTGCAATTTTGCGGAGGGATTATTAGGGGAAGAGGAACATTTTGAGCCAAAATTGGGGACAGTTGAGAGGTTTGGATATGCCTAATTCTATAAAGCAATTTATTTGCATGTACCTCTCAACCTGTTAATGCAGGAAATCTGGACAAGACCAAATATATTGGGGGAACATATAAACAGTACTAAAAATTGCTCTTGTATAAACAGAGACAGTTGATAGCATCACAGGTCTTGCTTTAGCATGCATTTTCTGAAGGTTATGAAGTCTGAAACTCAGTGTCTGTCATTATTTAGTGACTTAATTTCTAAATGATTTACCAGAAAACCACAAATTTTATGAGGAACAAACCAAAAATAAGAAGCAAAAATCTATTAATTCTGCAAAAATCTGGACAGTTGAGAGGTATAGTGCAGCCAGGGTTGTCTTTGAGTTTGCCACCCTTCCCCCTCACAAAATCATGGTCGAATGAAGCCTCCCCCTGCAGCCATTCCAATGAACCATTACTTGGCTATTTCACCCCATTTACCATAAACACTAATGTGCATACTGCTTTACTTCTGCGATGATTTGGACTTCATTTGAATGTTTTATTTTGCATTTTACAGCACAAACTCTATTAGATATCTGCTAAACAAAGCAATGCAATATCACAATGAAAACAGACTTAGCATTAAAACTTCTCTGCCCTTGAAACTCACATTCATTGAAACAGCATTGAAACCCAAATTCAAAGAAAATACATTTTGCCAGTGGCAGATAAAGATTAACTTTAGGCTGTTTTCAAATCACAGGCCCCTTGCACACGAAACATACACATGCTCTTTGATACACCTTCCTGATTGTATTAAATTATATTCCTTGTACAATACAGTAGAGTTTTAGAAGCTGTTTTAAATTTATGGTTTTGAACATTTTTCCAGTAAACAATGAAACAAAATGCATGCACCAATAATGACAAAACTGCCCAGTTCAGAACATTTCCATCATAAAAGTCTACTCAAATGTCTACAGTCTGCCAGTATCAGTAAATATGCACAATCTCTGAAAAAGTAAAAGTCATCTAAATAATTCCACATTAAAGCGATCTGTAACTAATGAAGAGGTTGCTACTAGCCAACAGCTTTATATTTCATTGTTTCATCTACAAATAAAGTGCTTGTTGCCCTTGAGGAATAAATTGCCTATGTTACACTAAAAAAACTGATAAGCTAGTAATATTGCAATAAGGAATAGATGGCAAACTGATAACAAGTTCATAGTTACTAGATATCTTCGCCGAAAAGGAATGTAGCATCCACCACCTTTGTAACACAGTACAGTATCAGGAATGTATCTATCTACTGTGGAAGTAGAACCCACAGTCTTCTGCATCAAAAGCAAGTACACTACCTGTTGTGCTATTAACAATGCAAGCAGATTCAGCATAAGCAGCACTAAACTTTTGCTCCCCTGCATCTTTCATCTCCTTGTAAAATCTACTCAACACTCAGCTGTATCTCTGAACTTTGGAACATCTGGAAAAAGCCAACATTTATTGGGGGGGGCAAAAAAATACCAGGGACACATTTTAAACATTGCTTGTATAATGATGGAAAGCTGCTAGAATAAAATGCTGTGTTACCGCCATACATTTCAATGCCAAGCCTTGAACCCAGGACCCTATGCAAAACAGTCAGAGCAGCACATCACTATGCCAAATCAGCTGTTTTGTAAAAGAGAGGAAGACTGAAACTTAAATGGCTACCATTTAGTTAATTCAGTTCTCACCATAGCTGTCAACCTCTTAGCACAAAACACCTAAACAAAGCCAATAATGGGGGAATACAGCTCCCAAAAATATTCAGTGAATTAAGTTCTTACCATAGCGCTCAACCTTAGCACAAAAAACCTGGACAAGGCCAATAATGGGGGAATACAGTCCCAAAAATAGAGACAAATTTCAAATATCCATCTTATAAACTTAGAAATTTGCTAGAATAAAAGGTTTTGTGTTAACATGTACTTTCTTAAGAATATGAAGTCTGAAATTCAAATGCTTGTCATTTTTATTTATCTCACATTTGCTAACCAGGAAAGTCTGACTTGGAACAAAAAACAATTTTCAGCAGAGGCCCAGGGGAAACACTCCAGAGACATGTCTTTGTAAGATGGGAGGACACCAGAGCACACCCACACAAACACAGGGAGGACATGCAGACACCACACAGAAGGCACCCCAGCCAAGAATCAAACCAGAAAACCTGTAGCTGTTAGGCAGCAATGCTACCACTGCACCACTGCAGTACTGAAAGTGGAAAGACAAAAATACAGTCAAAAACCACAGATTTTATGAGGAACAGAACAGAACAGATATGAGGCAAAAATCTGCAAATTATTTACAAATGGTGGTGGGTAAAGAACTCAGGCTCTTTCCACCTGGGCCCACGGTACAAGGTTCAAGCCTGATTTTCTCTCCACCACCATATAGCAACTGGGGCATTACACACACACCAGTCTGAACATCCAAAGTCAGTAAAGCCAAGTATTCCTCCTTGTCTTCCTAATGAACTGCTGGTGAGACAGTCTGGATTCTGTGTGTATGCTGTTCACTGGTGAGATGGTCTGGATTCTGTATGCATGCTCCAGACTGGTTTCACCAGCAGTCCGGATATTGGAAATGCTGCGTGACATGTTTTTTTTTTCTTTTCTTTTTTTTTTTCATTTTAGCACGAGCTGCCCCTGGCACAGTCACTGCTTAGATTAATATATCAAAACTGTTTTGGATACATGGGATAACAGGGCATATCTATGATTTAGTATATATTAACTAGTTTTTTTAATATGTATAACTTCTGATTGAATAAATATTGGTACCATACCTCCCAACCATACTGATTTACTTGGTATTTACTGAGTTTTGGGATCCAAATGAAGGGGTAATTCTGATTGTTTTCTTATGTTTTTTCCCATTTTTTCAAATTCCACGCTGTCGAAGCTGACATCTTCACATGCGCAATGAATCTTTACAGCACTCAGTAACAAGGCAGGAAAGCTTTTACAGCATGCAGTAACAGCCAGGAAATATGGCATTTGGGACTTAATAGCACTGACTCGTCAGCTTAAGGGAATCAGCATGTGGAGTTAACAGCCAGGAAAGCAGCTTGAATAACAGCACTCATTCTGTCTGAAACGGAAATCCTAACATCAGCTCAGCATTTGGGACTCAGGTAAGGTGTCTGTGTGTGTGTGTGTGTGTGTGTGTGTGTGTGTGTGTGTGTGTGTGTGTGTGTGTGTGTGTGTGCCCCCATGTAATACACCTGGTAGCTAGAAGTATTCAGGCTCAAACCCTGTACTTTTGGTACAGAGTAAAAACAGCCTAAAGTCCCTAGCCACCTCCATTTCTGAGCTTTGACCAGTTGTGCTAAGAGTTGAGAGCTATGGTGAGAAGTGAACAGAAGTTTGTATTCCCCATTGTTGGTTTTGTTATTTTTCCAGGTTGTTTGTGCTAAGAGTTGAGAGCTATGGTGCATGAGAAGAAGTGAGAACTGAATTTGTATTCCCCCATTATTGGCTTTGTCCAGGATTTTTGTGCTAAGAGGTTGAGAGCTATGGTGAGAAGTGAGAACTGAATTCACTAAATGATAGCCATTAAGTTTCAGTCTTCCTATTTTTTTAGGGAGCTGCTGATTTGGCATAGTGGTATGTTGCTCTGACCCTAATGCATAGGGTCCTGGATTCAAGGCTTGCCAGTAAAAGGCATGGTGGTAACACAACATTGTATTCTAGCAACTTTCCATAATTATACATGCAATGTTTAAAATGTGTCCCTGGTAAGTCCCTAGCCACCACCACTTGTGAGCTTTGTCCAGGTTTTTTGTTCTAAGAGTTGAGAGCTATGGTGATAAGTGAGAACTGAATTTGTTTTCCCCCATTATTGGCATTGTTTGTTCAGGTATTTTGTGCTAAGAGGTTGAGAGCTATGGTGAGAAGTGAGAACTGAATTCACTAAATGATAGCCATTAAGTTTCAGTCTTCCTTTTTTAAGTAAACTGCTGATTTGGATTAGTGGTATGTTACTCTAAACCTAGTGCATAGGGTCCTGGGTTCAAGACTTGCTAGTGACATTCAGGATAGTACATGTTATTCTAGCAGCTTTCCAAAATTATAGAAGCAATGTTTAAAATGTGTCCCTAGTTCTTGACCTCCCCCCCCCCACAAAAAAACTGAAGTTGAAAATAAGTGCGAGAAGCTGTGCAAGATGCCTATGGCTTACACTACTGTCATTCTATTATTAGTGTGGGTGTGGAAATAGACTTTTATGATGGAAATGTTCTGAATTGTCAGTTTTGCCATTATTGGTTCATGCACTTTGTTTCATTGCCTACAGTACAGCCTACTGGAAAAATGTTCAAGCAGTAAATTTAAAATGCGCTCTGTCTAACAAGTGTGCTATATTATATAAGGAATATAACTTAATAAAATCAGGAAGGTGTATCAAAGAAAAGAACACATCAATGTTTCTTGTTTTGTGTGCAAGGGGTCAATGATTTGAAAACAGCCCAAAGGTAATCTGTATCCACCACTGGCCAGATGCATTTTCTTTGGATGTGGTATGTGAGTTTCAATGCTATTTCAATGAATGTGAGTTTCAAGGCATAGAAGTTTTAATTCCCAGTCTATTTTTACTGTGAGACAGTATTGCTTTGTTTAGTGTGTTGTTTGCAGATGTTTGTTAGTTTGTGCATTGTTGTGCTGCAAAATGTAAAAATAAAATCCAAATAATCATTGTAGAAGTAAAGCATTATGCACACATTAGTGTTTATGGTAAATGGGGCTAAATCACCAGGTAATGGGGCATTGGAATAGCTGCAGGGGGACTTTGGTGCCATATTTTGTTTGTCTATTCTTCAGTTTGCGTTTGACAGTTGGTATCCCACAATTGCATTGGAGTGGGTGGGGTTACGTAATTATGTATGTAAATTAGATGTTAATCAGCATACAGATTTGTATCTATTTTTCATGGGCCTTGTCCAGATTTTTGATGTCTCTAGGTTGAGAGGTATGATTGGTACGTGTGTGAACAAAAAGCTGTTTGCCAGCTGTTGACATACATTGGGTCCCTCTGACAGTTATATCCCTGTATGTTTTATGGCACAAGATTTTTAAATGGTTACAAGTTATGTTTCCTGTAGAGTTTATTGTTAAAGTACTGTTTTCTCTGTCATTGGCAACGGACTTGCTCTATTTAACTTGAATCTGACAGAGACACCATGTTTCCTGTATTTTTAGCAGCATGTATCTCTTGTATATCTACTTAGCAGCAGTGGTTTATTGCTAGATGCCCATAGCTGTCTTAGTGTCTCTGTGATATGGATCATTTATGCTTGGTGTTCCTGTTAAGTGCTTGCTTCAGAAAATGACTTTGTATTTAAAATAAGAATGATGAAATGAATTTTGGACTGTTCTGCCTATTAATTACAAGCTTTAGCTGGGATCTGAAAGTTTTTATGTAATGGGAGAGGTGTGCTTTTTTTTTAGAATACTTTTAAATGACTGTGTTCAGATGTTCTAAAATTTGCTGGTTATATAGAATTTAGTTATGGGAAAGGTTGTAAGAAACTGTTTTTTTTTTATGTGTGTTGTATGGTTTGTTATGTCCAGAGGTGATTTATTGTGTATTAAGTGTTATTTTACTGTTTAGAAGTATCTGACAGTTAAACTTTGTATTTGATACTGTAAATAAGCAAACTTTGTGATACAGTTAAAGTGAGGTCAGGAAATTGTACTGTGTAGCGTGCTGGGCAGGAAAATGTCAGTTTGAAATTTAAGAAGTAAAGCTTTCTTACTTAGCTCGTAACATCATGCATTATCTGCATGCAGATCAGATTACATTACATCTAATGTGTATATGCAAGCCTAATTGTGGATGTCAAGACTCTGGTTGGTTAATATAGCATAGTAGACTTCTCATAAGAATTATGAGCTACACTGTCTGCAAACATATTTATGGTTCCCTTTTATAATAGTGACTAAATTTTGTGATCAAATATATACAGAATTTTTTTTTTCTTGTAAATAGTTAATTGTAGTCACTATTTCTAGTGAATATACTGGAGTCTATTATAAATAGATCTTTATAAATAACTCTCTTACGCAGTTAGCAAGTGTTTAGTATAGGCTTATACATTTACAGGAAATGCTTATGACTAATGGTAATAAATGTAAGGATACTCAAACATCATACTAAATCCTAGAAAATATATGTGTGAATAATTTTGATTGAACTATAATTACTTTGCATTTAATATGTTAATTTTCTTATTGTATCTTAGATATTATTTATATGTTCATAGGTTCATAGGTTGGTACTAGGCTATCAGCCCTAGGACCTATACAAGCCTTGCCATAACAATTACCTGGCTATTTCTTCCCACACTATTTACTTCCCTGGACCCCTGTCTAGCAGGGTGACTGACGTGATCCCTGGGGTAAATTTCATTTCTCCTATCCAGTCATCAAGGTTCCTTTTGAAGAGAGCCAAAGAGGTGCTCTGCTTGACATGTATGGGCAGTCTATTTCAGAGTCTGGGAAGTCTCTGGGTCAGGAACCTATCCCTCCAGCACATTTTGTTTATTGTGATGACAAGATTTAGATCCCTGAAGCGTGTGGCTCTGAGGGATTTGGATTTATTTAAGTGTAGCATGTCCAACAGCTCTGGGTTTGACATGGCCTTGTTTGTTAAGCAGAGATCGACTCTGAGTAGACGATATGTGACAGAGTATAGCTGGAGTTTTTTAAGGCGGTCAGCATAGAGCATCTGCTTTAGGCCTGTGATTCTTTTAGTGAGGCATTTCTGCTGCCTTTCCGGTTGTTGCAGATGTCTTGAGAGGTACATACCAAACAGGGCATTGTATTCTATAATGGGTCTAATGAGAGATGAGTACAGTGGGACAATGACCTCCTTTTTTCTTGATGAAAAGCCCTTAATAATGAGGTGTGCCACATAGAAGGATTTCCTGACTGTTGTGGCGATGTGGTTATCAAAGGTGAGACCACTGTCCACCTGTGTCCTTAAGTCTCTTATCACACTTTCGTTGTTTAGTGCACTGCCACCTATGTGGTAATTCAGATGTCATGTTTTCAGTTATTATAAAGTCATTTTTTTAGTATATTAGCACTTTATGACAGGGGAAACAGCTCAGTAATATCTGTGACTTGTGATAACACACAAACAAGTTATGAGTTTCAGTATTACCCTATTACTAAGGTAGATATTTACAGCTATCTCTATCTTAATTCTGTCTTTGAGTCATTCACTTTTAGATATGGGTATTTTCAATCTTTTGACCATAGTAAGTTTTATATAAATAATGTTTTTTACTAATTTTTGTCATATTAACTGATGCCAGTTAATTATTATTGATTTTAGTCAGTCATTTAAACATCTGTTATTCCAAAAGTTTAGGAGTTAATTAAGGACAAATATGTCGTATGGATTATTTCTAAGAATCTATGTTAACATCTTTTGGGATCATGCTGAATAATGATTATAAACTATTTATGTCAAATATGGTCAAAAGATTGAAAATACCCATATCTAAAATAATTAATGAAGACCAAACTGGTTTCATACATAACAGGCATACACAGGATAATATTAAAATAGTATTAACTCTGATAGATTACCTCAACAGAGGAAACCATGAAGCATTGATAATAGGTCTAAATATTCAAAAGGCCTTTGACTCCTTAAATTGGGGTTATTTATTTAAAGTATTACAGTTATTTGATTTCCCCCCTTTTTATAACAATGATAAAGAAAATCTATGAAAATAATCTAGCATATGTCAAATTAGGTCCATTTACTTCCAAAGAAATTCAAATCACTAGCGGTACTAGACAAGGATGTCCCATGCCCCCTATACTATTTGCTCTGGCCATAGAAATACTTGCCATTTTAATATGTAATAACTCCAAGATAAGAGGTATAAATATATATGATGTTTGCTGATGATGTCTTACTTACCTTACTCAACTCTAAGGAAGTGTTAGGTGAAGTGGATATAGTTAACAAATTTCCAAAAAATCTAAGGACTCTCCTTCAACAAATCTAAATCAAAATATTTATTATTAAATAAAAAAAAGAACATACAGGTTCCAGTTAATCATATTATTGGAAACCAAGTTTCAACTCTAGACTATTTAGGAATAGTCCTAGGTAAGAATATAGAGGAAACCTTACAGCTTAACTATGCTAAAGACATAGACTTAACCAAGACATTAATAAGCAAATGGAATAATTTGTTTCTAACATTTGATGATAGGTTACAACTGATAAAAATGGTTTTGTTACCTAAAATATTATATATAGCACAAGCCTTTATACTTCCACCAGGAAAGAAAATCCTTAAAGAAATCACTTCAACTCTGATGAAATTCCTATGGTACCCCAAAAGAAATAGAGTGGCATATTGCATATGGCATATTCTCATCATATGAGAAAATCGAAACAAGGGGGGGGTTAACAATTCCCAGAGATTGAAACTTATATAAAGGCATCTATAATTAAAATAGTGATGAATTGGGTAAATCCTAGATACTCTTGAAATTGGAAACAATTACACTCCATTATACTAAAGAATGAAAATTATTTATCAAAAAATGCTTTGGTAACTGACAAAGATAACAAAATATGGCACTATTTAAATTTAAATTTACAGTATAGTACAACAAAATTAACTAAGCTAACACTAATAAACAGTATTTTGATGTGTTTAGAAAATTCATTAACACAAATCTAGATATAAAACTGTGGCATAGATGTTTAATACCATTTGCTATTACAAGGGATTTCCCTGATAAAACACAGAGAAATTTTTGGTTTATGGAAAAATAGTAACCTATTTTGTTGGTTGCAATGTATTGAAAACCAACAAGCTTTGAACACACAAAGTATATTGTCAACCTATGGCCTATCCCCTAATGACTGGTTGGTTCTTCAGATTGTCACAGCATACACTAAGGATCTGTGTAGAATAATACATAACTCATCCTTCAAAACCATACCAAAAATTATAAACTGGATTGTTGGAATTCTATATAGTAATATCAATGTTAAGAATGAATTATCATATCTATATAACACTTTAATTGTCTATAAGACAGCTCCTAAAGATTCTTACTGGCAATACCTAACTAAAGGGTTTCAAGTATCATCAATGGAAGATAAAACAAACATTTTATTTTCAGTTAAACTAACTTCTTATTCACAATTCTGGAGGATTTTTCATTGGAAATTTCTACACAGATCCTTTTTGACACAAGTGAAACTCTAAAAAATGAACCATTCAAACAACAAGTTATGTTGGAGATGTCATCTGTCCACTAATGCTGACTGGTCTCATATTTTTTATGACTGTACTAATATTAAACCATATTGGAATGAGATTAATGACTTTCTTCAAGCTATGTATACTGATATATTTGTTTCGACAAAGTCTTTAATTTTATTGAATGTTGTTAATAGTAATAACATGAAGAAAGATGACCTGTAATTGTTGTGGACAATGTTAGCAATAGCCTGAAAATGTATAACTAGAAGATGGAACTCTAATGTAGCACCCACAATGGATGAATTCCTATCATCATTGAAAAAATGCATACTAATGGAGAAAAGAACTAAAGAGTTAAGAACTTTTCCTAAGCCATTGGTTAATAGTCCATGGAGGAAAGTTTTGAATTTGATTGATACCCTACAGATGGAACCAAACTCTTCCTAAATATCATAGTTTATATATTAACTTTTATTTAACTACAAATGTTTTTATCTGGATCCAATTGGTCAGGCTAAATGTAAATACTGTAAATAGTTATCAAATGTTATGAATGTATTAAATTATTGTGTAATTTCATCAAAATAAAAATCATTTGAGCAAAAAATAAATAAATAACATCTCCTCCACATATAATGACACCAAACTACCAAACACATGTTTTACTACATTTCTGCAGGGGGGCTTGATACAGTGGGGTTAGGAACTTTTTCCCACTGTAGAGCGATCTTGGAGTTGGTATATTTAATTTACGAGGGGTGTTGGGGGCATAGTAAAAAAGTGCGTTTGGTGTCATTATATGTGGAGGGGATGTTTTTTTCTTGTGATTTGTAGTGTTAGATGTTATGAAATTTGATGTTATGGGTTTTAGATGTTGTGGTCTCAATGTTATGAAATTAGATGTTATGGGTTTTAGATGTTTCAAAGTAGACCCATTTATATACAGATCTATGCAGTAATTTCAAATGCTCAAAATATTGAAAACCTGTTTAATCTAAGTCAAGCCTTCTGCACACACCCCCAGCTAACTATATATACTAACTTCAGGATCAAACAATACATATATATATATATATATATATATGTATATAAATATATATATATATATATATATGTAGAGAGAGAGAGAGAGAGGTGGGTTTTTGCTACTTTTGCCAAACATTGCTTTGGTCAACATCTGTTTAGTTAACACCATTCGATTCACTAAAAAGACGTTTCTTACTTGTTGACAAAAGTAGTGGATCAGATGATTCTATTTGACCTCTCCCTGAGAATTATGCAGTCTTGGAGAAAATGTATATAAATAGCAGAGGCTGTGTGTGTGGGGGTGGGGTTGTTTTAAGGTTTTTGCATGCTTCAAGACTGATGCTCAGTGCATGCATAGTAATGTATCTACATGCATAATGTCAGTCATTTTATGTCGGCATTATGCATGTTGACAATAGTGCCATTTAACAAACTTAAATAAATCCATATATCTATAGATATCACCATCATCATCAGCTACTGATTTCCTATTTTCTAGATGGGGTTAAGGTGTCATGTCAGCTGTTGCCATCTCTTTCATTTCTTTGGAATTTTTATACCTTCTTTGACAGTCATGCCTGGTTGTCGTAGGATTTTACTCACACAATCCATGCATGTCTTAACTGGACACCCATATTTCCTCTTGCCTTCTTCCTGTCTGCCTCAAATCTTTTTCATCAGATTGTCTTCTGTTTGCCTACACATGTGCCCCAACCACTGTAATCTGTTCTCATTTGCCTTCTCTGCAATTTGAGCTACTGAAGTGTCTGCTCTGATGTCTTCATTTCTTTGCTGTTCCACAGAATGCATCCTACACACCATCTCTGTCACTTTAACTCCATTGATTCTAGCTTCCCCAACTGCTCTGCCTTTATTACCCAGGTTTCTACACCATAAAATAGGACTGCACATGCCACTGTTTTGTACACCTTAATTTTCAGCTTCATTGGCATTCTTCTGTCGTATAGTACGCCTGACAATCTGTGCCAGCTGTCTGCAGCTCTTCTGATTCTAGTTTTACCTCCTCATTTAGACTTCACTTTGTTAACTTGTTCCACTATTTTCCCTTCTGTCTCAAGTATCAGTTTTTTCTAATTTGCCCCATTTGCTTCCATTACAACTGGTTGTATTCAGTTTCATTCATGTACCTTCTGTTTTGCATTCCAGTCTCCTGTTGTTTGCTGAAGCTCTTCCCCAGAGTCTGCTTTTAATGCCACATTGTCTGTATACAGCAACTTTGTTGATCTGTTTACTCTGACCTATAATCTAATGCAATTCATCAATTGTATGAACAGCAGTGGGCTCACCCACTCCCACTGGGCACCCCTCTGTGAGTCCAAACTCTGTTCATACTTGTGCCAGTGGATACTTGTATGTAGTTTGCAATTCTTCCAATGTTTCTGGGACTTCAAACTATGGAAGGACTGTCCAAATCAGCTTTCTTGGGATCCTGTCATATGCTTCCTCCAAATTGAGGAAGACCAGACTCTTTCTTCATCTCTAGCTTCTTTTCAATTATCTGTGTCAGTGCAAACAATGCATTAGTTTTGCTGCATCCTGATCTAAACTCAATCTGCTTATCACCCATCTTACTTTCTACTACTCTACAAATGTATCAGTTACCCTCTCCAGAACTTTCATGCTAGTTTTTTCCCGATCTGTCAAAGAAAATACACGGTAGTTGCTGGCTGGCTTTTTTTTCCTGCAATGAGGGCTATTTTTCATGTGTAAGTTGAATATCTCTATACTAGCCACAGTTGTGACTGTTCCATTTATTATTGTTCATTGGCACTAGTATGCCTATTGTGCAGTCATACCGTATATGGCTTTCTCTCCATACTGCTATGACTACCCTCAGTAGCTATTTCTCCCTTAACTCACCCAACATCTTAATCATATCTGCCATGACCTCATCTGAGCCTGCTGCTTTCCCAGACTTCATTTCCCTTGGTGCTATTCTTCCTTCTTCTCTGGCGGGCTGTCCTTCATCATCATAAGTTGTGTTGGGGGGGGGGGGTCTTCATTTAGAAGCAGCAGGAAGTACATCTTCCATCTGCCTTTTAAGTCCTGTGGATCAATGAAAAGGTTGCTGCAGGCATCCCTTAAGAAGGGTGTATGATGACTATCTTCTTTATTTTTCTGCCCTTGCCTTGCAACTTTGTGCCACTTACTGACCTAGTCTCCACAAGTTGGGAATATATATATATATATATATATATATATATATATATATATATATATATATATATGTATATGCACATATGGAAACACACACACACACACACACACACACACACACACACACACACACACACACACACACACACACACACATCTATATCTAGATCTGTCTTAGTCTATGACAGTCTTTGGAAACACACAAAGAATGACATTCAGTCCATCAAAAAAAGTTCTACACTTCATTCATTTGCACATTCACACTCACTGTTGCACTTCATTTACATGCATACATATACACACACACACACTTTTTTGTTGGAGGGCAAGCTCACCTGCACCCTCACACTTCCTGCTAATTGTATATTCAGACTCTGAGCTTGTACTACTGTTGGGAAAGGTGATATTCACAATCCCTTCTTTAGTTTGAACTGACATAGAAAAAAGCCAGCCCTCATTGCAGGAAAAAAGCCAGCTAGCATTCAACATGTATTTCATTCAAGAGATCAGGAAAAAAATGACAACTTTCAATTGGTTCTGTTTATGATCATCAAAATGACACATGTACAGAGGTGTACTTTGAACTATCCTGTCATTGACACACTCAAGTGTCAAATTTAAGGCTCAATTCCTTATCATTGTTTATACATTTGCTCCAATCCACAGATTTATCTTATATACAAAAAAGCACTCCTCCATGTTTTAATCTTATAATTCCTGCTTTTTATGCATATTATAATTTTTCTATACTTGTTACAACTTGTGAGAATCTATGTGTCACATTTCTGTTAGGCCCATATTAATGAGAGATTATTCTGCCATAAAAGCCACATGACGAGGTAGCTTTTTGCAAATCTTGTTGTCTGCAGCATTCATTACCAGTAACCCTCCATTTATTTTGCCTCTTTTTGCCTTATTCATGCTGTTACTGGTTATACATTTCTTCTCATTTACTACAGATCTACTTATTTTTTTTCTTCAGTGAGGTATTAGCATTAATACCTAATATTTTGAGGGAGCTATGCATTCCCTCTCGTTTTGTCTCCTAATTCCTAATTAATTGTGTAATGATGGAACAGTTAAATCTACCTGTTAGTCTCCCTGCTTCCCCCTGAGATAGGTGTACACGTTTTTAGTAAAGTCTTCAGTCTGGTGTAGAGATCTCACTGATGTCATTTTTACATGGTCTGTACCAGTTATTTAATGACACAATGAAAATTGTGGGAGGACTGTATAGTAGTTTCACCCACACAATGGGCAGGTAGCACCTCTGAAAATGTTAAGGAAATTGATAGCTGTCTGAGATTCTCCTCCACAGTTTTAAAACTTTTTCAAATGTGACTTCATTTTTCAGTTGTACATTAGCCTATAAATGAACAGTGGCATTCCGATCCCAGCACCATTCAGCCTGTGATCGTAAGCATTATCTTCCTATACTTTTTCTGCTGTGGTGCTAGGAAGGTGCCTTTCCTTCTTGTCACATGCTCTTCTTGTACTACATTCCTAGCACTGTAAACCTTAACTAGAACTCAATTGCTCCTTATTGTAGGTCCTGTGGCAACCACCATATATTTCGCTTATGAAGTGATTTGTAGGCTCCCATTCATAGCTCTCAGCATCCTACCTCCAAAATGAGAAACACTAGCCTTCATAATGTGGAATAAATGGGCAAAATGTGGAACACACATTCTTGGCTTACTAACAACTTCAACCAGGAATGTCCTAGGATGATTAAAATATGCTGTTTTTACTTATAAATATGATCTTTTAATAAATTAATATGATTCATTTCTACTTACCATGAATATCAGTTAAAAAAGCCTAACAGTGATTGTGTGATACACCTTTTCAATGTGGAACTTCGAGGAACGTGAAGTTTTTAAGAACCCAAATGAGGTACGTTCCTTATAATGAGGTACACTTGAGAGGTATGTTCCCATTACTATTCAGAACATATACATTGGTGCCTCAAGGGAGGAGCCCATTTACAATACAAAAACAAAAGATTATTATAGAGATCTGCAGTTGCAGGACTGCTCATCTTCTCCACAATACTAAGTTTTATTAATCCTGTTCTTATCCGGCCTCACCTCTTACTTTGCAACTTCTTGGGCAGGTCATGAATTCCTCATGACCAAATTGGAGAGGTGCTTCAATTACTTGTAGTCTGTTCTATGTTTAGAAAAGCGACCACAAGGAAGTGCAGCAGATGTCCAGTACCACATCCTCTAAAGAGTCTCCCAACGTTACTAAGGCACAGACATTGTACACTACCCCTCCCATGATATCCTCCATCAGCTCTATATTTACAGTTTTGCATACTTAATGACTTTAGTTGCATTTGTCTATTCACCTCTTGACTCCTAACTTCCGCATTTTTATACCACACTTCTGAAATTGCCTCATGCAGATTTACATAATTTACCCAGCAGTTTACATAGTTTTGAGTAAACAAACTTGGAAAGTCATCTAATATTGAGTTTACCAGCACTTATCAAATTCCACAAAAAACAAGAGTAGAACATGGTTTTAGCATATTGGGTTATATAATCATCTATACAGAAAAATGTATATCTGTAAGGCAGAAAATGGTCCAGCATTAATGAACTGCATTTAAAGCCTCTGTTTCATGTAATGATCACCCATGGTATGTTTATTTCTATTACTTTTGATTATAATGTGAATGTCAATGTACTATGATTTATTTATTTTATTATGTAGTTGCTTATTTGTTTCTCTGTTTGTATGCTTGTTACACCCCTTAAAGCCAGTAACTGAAACAAAAGAACAAAGTACAAATTCATAATTTATAAGTCATTTACAAAATCTAGCAAACAATTTCTGACCAGAATATACATTTCCACATACAGCATTAATAAATGCATACAAAGGGAAAATGTTACGAGGCAAGTATAAAAACAGCATTTGTAACAAAACCAAGAAAGTTAATAAAACTGATAAATAATAGACATACAGATGAAGCCAACTTGCATGAACATCCAGTAAAAAAAGTATGCTTTAGCATTTTTATCTGAAGAATTTCCACACACATAGAGAATAAATTATCGTTCAACTCAGTTTATAACTTAATAGGTTTGTCTCAAAACTGTACCAATGCAGTCTTGGAAAAATGTGTTTCCACTGATGTGACTCTAAAGCTTGGACTTGAGAGGGAGGAAAGGAGTGAGACCACTATATATATATATATATATATATATATATATATATATATATATATATATATATATATATAAAACTGAATTTTCCATCCAGTAGAGAATGGTATCCTGTACAGGACAACTTGAACATGAGTGAAACTAGCAAAAGATGGGCTTTCCCTGTCACTGGTAACTATATAATCATCTGTATTAACAGGCAATGATACACCCTACTGCCCTTCCAAAAGGGTGAATCGACATATTTTTAAAAGCTTTCAGCAGAACAGTGTTTAGTGGAGAAATTAATGTGTCTGCAGGGAAGGAGTACTCAGACCTGGAGATATAAAATAAATAAAATTAGGGGTAAGAAAGTCATATGTTTTATAATTGTGTTTATGTTGACTTTTAACAGGCAACTTGGTGTGGCATTTGAAGTAGAAAGACTGGTTCATCAAGAGTCATATGCATTTTTATTGGAAGGCCTGAGTTATGATTGTTTAGAATGTCAAAACTAATGACTTGGAGAGAATCATGGAGACATTTAGTAGAGCCAGACAGTATTTTTGATGCTTTCCTTAAATTGTAGATTGGTTGTTATGGTAATACCACTTTATCACTTCCAGGATGGGATATATTTTATGAGGACCATTTTGTATGGTACCTAAGACTTTTCCAGCTTTCAAGAAAAGGAAGTTATCAGTACTTAACATGTTGATCTTAGGAAATGTTTGGTAGGCTTATAAAACAAGCAGAGAAGAAAAGGGATCATTCCCTGTACAAAGCCAAAGGGACTGGCCTCAAAGTGACACCTGATTAAGACCACATATGTCTGAGAGAGACAATTAGTTATGTAATTTGGAATAATTAATGACAGTATACTCAAAACCTAGCTTTTCAGTTTATAAAGAGGAAATGAGTGGCCAAGCAATTTGAAAAGCAGAAGTCATGTCCAGAAAAATGACACCAGTAAGTAGACCCCTATCCACAGTACTGTAGATTAGATTTGCAGTACTATAACATGCAGTAAGAATACAAAAGGGTTTAAGAAAACATGTGGAACACAGGCTAAAAGCTTCCATTTGCCAATATAAGTATGAATTTTAAAGTATGCAGTATTTTCAAAAAGCTTTGTAGTTCCGTAAGGTGGTATAAGGAATGAAAGATACCTGTTCACATTTAGGGACATCATTTATCCTTATTGTATTAAGACAATGTAGGGAATTTAATAAAGCCTACATTTTTTCCATTTAGGCATTGCACCATGCTGTTTACACTGATGTGAACAATTTGAGATTCAGTAAGCACTGCTGAATGGCACGCATGAACATGCAAACAAGGAAACTTCCATTGAATGCAAATGGCCAAATAAGTAGGTGAATCTCATGCAAATGAGGCAGGTAGAATGATCCAACAAGCTGATAGGAATCAGTTCAAGCCCCATGTCAATATCTGCAGTGTACATGGAAAAATTCCTCATACAGGAGTGTAGACAGACAAAAGGGTGTGTAAAACTTTACATATATGGACAGTAATCTCCTGAAAATGTAATACCACATACGCATATGAGCAAATCTATGATCCTGTATGCTGCAAAATTAAGGGAAACAAGTTAAATTCTTTTTTTTAATTATCTTAGCATGTTTGTGCTGTACACCACAGTGTGCAAACAAGTTTTATAGAAAAAAAATGAAAAAAAAAAGAAATTAATATGATGTGACAGAAATGTATCAATGGACCTTGCATGGCATCCCTAGAATGGTGCATTGGGGCTGTTGCTAATGTGGTAGGGCTATGAAGTGTGTAATTTCCAGGCTGTGAGCACAGATATGTATGCAAATGGGGTGGAGTTACTGAATAGTTGAAAGCAGTAATCATGTCTACATATTCCCTTCGTGTAGGCTTGGACCCATGTTGATGTTTACACAAGATGTTGCTGACAGCGGGGGGAGTGTCTACTGACCGCTAAGCTCTTTTAAACTTTAGCACTACTTTGGTGAGCGTGTCTGATAATCGGATGTATATAGTTTGAAGATTTGACTTGTTTGAAGTATGCTGCCCACAGTGGCTCATCAAGTGGCATCACACACTGAAATAAAGCCATTAAATGATGTTAATTATATTGTAGGCAGGTGGAATGCATTACAGTTAGCCACTCACACATTCTGCACCTACATCAGAGCTGTATAAAGTATGCACACACCATACATTCTTATTTTTCTCCAGTACTCTGGAACAATGGAGTACAGACTTGGGAATTTTAACTGAGATAATGCTAGGGGCTGCTGCAGGTCTGCTAGATCTGTACGTGCTAGATGCTGAGGTCAATGCTGCTGCTAACTATAGGCATAGACTAAGAAGGAGAAGAGTGTTCAGGCCCAGGGTAACCTTCCAGGATCTACATGAGCTGGAGATTGTAGAACGCTACAGCATGGACAGGGACAAACTACAAGAACTCACTTTGCTCTGCTGCCCTCAACTCAGACCCAGAGTCAACAGAGGGGAACCCATCCCAGTGGAAACAAAGGTATGTGTAGCCCTTAGGATACTAGCTACAGGTACTTTCCAAAGACCAACTGGTGACATGATTGGGTTCTCACAGGCATCTGCATCCAGGGTACTCCACCAGTTCCTGGATGCCATGCTGCCACATGCCAGTGAGCACATTTCTTTTCCCCTCACCACTGAGGTGAGGGCCAGCAATATGCAACACTTCTACCATGTAGAACACTACCCTGAAGTACTGGGTGCCATAGATTGCACTCATGTACACATCAAGGCATCACCTGGTGAAGAGGGTAGAATTTATGTCAATTGCAAGGGGCACCACTCCATCAACTGCCAAATCGTGTGCAATGCCCAAGGGATTATCATGAATGGGTGTGCTGGCAGCCATGGCAGTTATCATGACTCTCATATCTGGCATTGTATCACAGCTGTTCCAGATGTTTGATAGGGGAGACATTCCACAAGGTCATTTACTGGAGGGATGCTGGCTATGCCCTGGAACCGTGGATGAGGATACCCATCAGAAATGCACACACACACACAAGGAAGAATGCCATAATGAGGCAAGTGCACAACTATGAACATCATAGAGCATGTGTTTGGGGTTCTGAAGTCACAGTTCCAGTTTCTTAATATATCTATTGGAACCCTTCAGTACTTTTCAGCCACATGTGCACATATGTTCACAGTATGTGCTATGCTACACAATATGATCTTGTGGAAAGAGCTGTAGCAGGATCAGCAAAGGGAAGGGATATACAGCCACTCACCAGTGCCTGCAGCACCACAGCCACAGTCACAGGAGGACAGCGAGGAGGAATCCCTGCTGATATCCCTGTAGGCAGATGTAGGCATCCTCAGTATGCCTTGGATTTGGCTAAGAGACAATGCATACCACATTCACTGACAACCTAGGGACCTAGGGGCTGACACCCTACTCTACTCACACACATATATTAAAATTAATGCCAGGCAGCCCACACAACCTGT
The DNA here is from genome assembly GCF_019279795.1 of Protopterus annectens. Lineage (NCBI taxonomy): Eukaryota > Metazoa > Chordata > Ceratodontiformes > Protopteridae > Protopterus > Protopterus annectens. Next base: position 528,639,617 of record NC_056728.1, on the reverse strand, counting down.
ACCTATCCATGTATCGGCTGTGTACTGCTTGCATCAGATAGAGTCAGCCCTGACATACAGTTCTGTCAACTGCTGCATTTGCAAGATAAGTCTATAACCTACACTGTCCAAATAAGTAGTGCAAATAGTGCTCTGAATAAAACTAAATAATAAAAAAGGAGCACCAAGGTTGCGAGCCGACAGTAATATTTAATGAATATAAAATAATAAAACAATATTGTTCAGCACTTTCATCAACAAGTATGACTTCTTCAAAACAAAGAAATCTTCAAAAATCAAGTTTAAATACACCATATCAATCAGTCATTGGTTCTAGTCCAGCCAATACAGGCAGCAAGAAATCTCTGCTCATGAATATATAAATATTTGAAACTAAAACATTTTTAACACAGTTAAAGTTAAAGCATTGAGTTCAAAAGTCCCATTGACCACAAAACTATAATATAATACAATAAATTACATTAATCAACTCATAATATGAGAGATGTATATATCACTGTGTAATTATTTATACTTTTAAAATTGCTGCAAAAATATTAATGTTGTTAAACTAAATCTGCCTTTTCCTTGAGAATAGGCATTATTGTAATATGCTCATTTAGACCTGGTGGATAATCAGCGGCTAATCTTAACTGACATAAAAGCTCCTTTTTGTGTAGCACATTTTGCCAATCTCCACCTCTCACCTCAACTGTTACAAATTCGAGAATGGCAAACTTAAAACATGAGAAGTTAGTACATGATATGCTATGCCTGTATAAGTTATTAGTATCCTTCTTATTTTTTGATATCATAAACATATTTATATATCCTGGTCTTAAACATTCTCTCTGTCTTCCCTACATAAAATGAAGTGCAGGTGCTGCACCTAGCTATGTATACCTATCTGCTAGAGCAGCAGTTGCCATTTTTTAAGAACACATAACATTTATTTTGATTGTCGATGACAATAGAACTATCTTGCAATACATAGGAACAGTAGGAGCACCTACCACAAGGCTTAGTTCCACCCCTTTTCTCCTGCATGTTCTTGGAGGCATTGCCCCCTCTCCAATAGTGATTTTATATTAGGTACTACTTTGGTGGAAAATATAGGTTTATCACCCAAAATTCAAAATATCTCACTATTGGTTTTAAAAATATTCCAGTTCTTTATCAATATTCCCTTGATCTGTGAATACAAAGGACTATATTGTATTACACAAGCCTGTTGGAAATTAGGTTGGTACTGATCTTTCTTATCATTTACTATATTGTTGGTACTATCTCCACCAGTACCTAATAAAGGCTTATAAATATCACCCCATTTTTTTTAGAACATCAATAAGTATAGGATTAATAAAATGTCCAGGATAGCCGCTCTATAAAAACAAATCCCTTAAATGTTGGAACTCTGTCATCACATCATTCTTCATAGACGTCATCCTGGCTATTCTTATCGCTTGGCCCTTAATAATACTTTTTTTCTGATAAATTGGATGATGACTATTGTAATGCAAATAGTTGTTGCAAAAAGTGTTTTTACAGTAGATTTTGGAAATATATCCATCCTGAGCTTTGATTAATTTAGTGTCCAAATAGTTATTCTCTTGTTTATCAAAGTGAAAGGTAAATTTCAGATATTCTGTAGTTTTATTCCAATGCTGGTTAAACTTAGGTATCTGCTCAGGACCTCCATTTCAAAGATAAAGATATCATCCAAAAATCTACCATAATATATAATGTTGGATAAAAATAATTCACTTTGAAAAACATGTTTGATTTCCCAATCCAGGAGAACCAAATTTGCATACAAGGGAACGCAGGCAGCTCCCATGGCAACCCCTCTAAGTTGTTGAAAATATTCCCCTTCAAAATGTATATAATTATTTTCTAATATAAGACTCATAAGTTCACATATAAGCAGGACTTCATCTGTAGTCAAAGATGAGCAAGTAAAAAGCACCTCCTCGAACAAGGTCAAACATTCTGTTTTAGGAATACATGAAAAAAGGTCCTGAACATCTATAGTTAGAAAAAAGCAATCAGGACCCCATAAATTCTTCTTAATATGTCCTAAAAGATCCCAAGAATCCTTTAATAGATGAGAGAAATTATTCACAATAGGTTTTAATTTTTTATCAACATACACTGCTAAATTATGTGTTTTAGAACCTGCAGCTGCAACAATAGGCCTAAAAGGTGGATTTTCAAGGTTCTTATGTATTTTAGGTATTCCAAAAAGGACCGAGATTTTACAGTGCTTGTTCAAAAGAAAATCATAATCATCTTTTGATATTCTCTGGTCCATTAAGTATTCATATAAATAACTGTCTAGTCTATGATATGAGATATGTATTTCAGTTTTGGGACATAAAGAATATTTGTCTACATTGAATAAAATATTTTGCATAGCATTTGTATAATTCTCTGAATTATATAGTATTACCCCACCACCTTTATCAGGTGTCATAATTCGTATTCTCTTATCTTCTTTTAAGGTCTTTAGAAGGTTCCTTTATTCAAAATTTAGATTGGGAGATAATCTCTTCTTTTCACCCCATGTTTTGTATAAATCTTACTTAACCAGCTTTTCATAAGAAGTAACAAGTGGGTGTAATGGAGGATTAAATATGCTACTCTTCTTGGGAATATTATTATAATAATATAAATTCAGCTCTGTTGATTTTACCTGAGAACATAATATTTAAATTTAATTTTCTCAGATATAACTGTAAGTCAACCATCACTGTAGCTATGTCAGGTATTCTAGTTGGAACAAATTTAAACCCTTTAGAAAATAAAGAAAAAAAATATTTTGTGATAGAAACTTCAGAATAATTATATATATTAAAACCATCTAATGTGTACAGAATATTATTTTTACACTTTATAAAATCTGTAAAACCTACCACCTGGGGTGGCCATTGTACTGCTGTGTTACCTTGCTGCAGGTTTTGTATATCCCTTGTCTGGGGTTTGCTATTCTCTCTGAGCGTCTTGGAAGAGGAAAATCCTGAAAATCAACTGAATAATCTGCATCTTCCTCCCTATAATTGTCACTTTCTAATTCAAAATTAAAATTGGAAGTAAGAATAGTTTTGTCAACCTTTTCCATTGTTACATGCGTAGAAAGGCCTGGTTGTCCTTCATGAAAGAGAAATTTATCTGTAGGATACACCTTGTGTTGTCTATACTGCCTACTGTCTCTATCTAATTTCTTCACTTTCTTTATAAAAATATTGTCACATTTCTGATCCACCCTGTTAATAATCGTATAATACAATTTCTCATACTGTGTGAATAATAAGTCAGTAATAATATTATCATGTAACACATTTACTTCATCACAAAGCCTTTTTTCCATTGTCTCATAAATAGAGACTGTTTTAACTAATAATTCTAGCCCCCACTTGTTAAACATGTCAGTAAATGCTTTGATGGTATCAGTATCATAATAAATTCCATAAGGGAATTTAAACACTCTCAATCCCTGTGGGATCAGTTTTTTTTTATACATTCATTTAGATAGCATATTTCCATCTGGCACATTTTAAACTTAAATAGTTTTTTTCTCAGAATTATAAATCATATCTCTCAATGATTCATTTTGACACTGTCCAGTTTCCCTGTTAAACAGGGCTCCATTACTTCGTTTAGGGCTAGAAACAGAAAAAGTAAAATGCTTTTGAAATAAATTACCAAAATGTCCATTTTTATTCTTTGGTGTTGTATTTTCTTTAGAGGCACAAGATAAACACTTGTTTGTATTTAATTTTGCTTGTTCTTTTCCCTCAATAAACTTGTCTCTTGTGTTTGATACAGTACTTTTAATAAGTTTACCATTCAAGTTAGCATTAACAGTACCTTTTGTGTAACTTCATTATGGCTTGGTTTGTTCATGTGTAAATGCTCAGCAGAAGCTGGTTCAATGTCGCCTTCAAATTGAACCACACAGTTACTTCTAAAGCAGTTTTTAGAGCGAGAAAGTTCCTGCACTTCTCCCAGTTCGCCATAGCTGTTAGCTTTCTATGGAGAACTCCTTCCTACATCTTCATTGTGAATTTGTGTCGCTGCAATGATGTCACCCGCTTTCTTAAAGTGGCAAGGTGATGTGTGAATATCAGCTACAACTGCATTATCATCAGCGATACCATCACCCCTTTTATGGCCATCCAAAATTAAAATACAGTCCAAATCTTTCTGTCTAGGCTGTGTGAACAATTCAATAAGCCTCGTCAATTCTCCCTTTAGTTCTGCCACATCTTTTTTCAAAGATATGATGTCTGATTGACCAGAATCCAGAATGGGAGAAAGACTAAATGATTTTGGGAACCCCATAGCAACAAGCACCACAAAATAAAACAAAATCCAAATAAGTAGTGCAAATAGTGCTCTGAATAAAACTAAATAATAAAAAAGGAGCACCGAGGTTGCGAGTCCACAGTAATATTTAATGAATATAAAATAATAAAACAATATTGTTAAGTGCTTTCATCAACAACTATGACTTCTTCAGAACAAAGAAATGTTCAAAAATCAAGTTTAAATACAACATATCAATCAGTCATTGGTTCTAGTCCAGCCAATACTAGCAGCAAGAAATCTCTGCTCATGAATATATAAATATTTGAAACTAAAACATGTTTTAACACAGCTAAAGTTAAATCATTGAGTTCAAAAGTCCCATTGACCACAAAAGTATAATATAATACAATAAATTACATTAATCAACTCATAACATGAGAGATGTATATATCACTGTGTAATTATTTATACTTTTAAAATTGCTGCAACAATATTAATGCTATTAAACTAAATTTGTCTTTTCCTTGAGAATAGGCATTATTGTAATATGCTCATTTAGACCTGCTGGATAATCAGCGGCTAATCTTAACTGCCATAAAAGCTCCTTTTTGTGAAGCACATTTTGCCAATCTCCACCTCTCACCTCAACAGTTACAAATTTGAGATTGGCAATCTTAAAACATGAGAAGTTAGAACATGATATGTGCAGATATTTTTTGCTGCCAGTATTGGCTGGACTAGAACCAATGATTGATTGATATGGTGTATTTAAACTTGATTTTTGAACATTTATTTGTTCTGAAGAAGTCATACTTGTTGATGAAAGCGCTTAACAATATTGTTTTATTATTTTATATTCATTAAATATTACTGTGGGCTCACAACCTTGGTGCTCCTTTTTTATTATTGAGTTTTATTCAGAGCACTGTTTGCACTACTAATTTGGATTTTGTTTTATTTGTGGTACATGTTGCTATGGGGTCCCCAAAATCATTTAGTCTTTCTCCCATTCTGAATTCTGGTCAATTGGACATCATATCTTTGAAAAAATATGTGGGAGAACTAAAGGGAGAATTGACTAGGCTTATTGAATTGTTCACACAGCCTAGACAGAAAGATTTGGACTGTATTTTAATTTTGGATGGCCATAAAAGGGGCAATGGTATCGCTGATGATAATACAGTTGTAGCTGATATTCACACATCACCTTGCCACTTTAAGAAAGCGGGTGACATCATTGTGGCGGTGCAAATTCACAATGGAGATGTAGGAAAGCATTCTCCATACAACGCTAACAGCTATGGTGAAGTGGAAGATGTGCAGGAACTTTCTCACTCTAAAAACTGCTTTAGAAGTAACTGTGTGGTTCAATTTGAAGGTGACATTGAACCAGCTTCTGCCAAGCATTTACTCATGAACAAACCAAGCCTTAATGAAGTTTAGTGGAGAAATTTATGTGGCTGCAGGGAAGGAGTACTCAGACCTGAAGATATAAAATAAATACAATTAGGGGTAAGAAAGTCATATGCCAACTTGAATGGTAAACTTATTAAAAGTACTGTATCAAACACAAGAGACAAGTTTATTGAGGGAAAAGAACAAGCGAAATTAAATACAAACAAGTGTTTATCCTGTACCTCTAAAGAAAATACAATGTCAAAGAATAAAAATGGACATTTTGGTAATTTATTTCAAAAGCATATTACTTTTTCTGTTTCTAGCCCTAAATGAAGTAATGGAGCCCTGTTTTACAGGAAACTGGACAGTGTCAAAATGAATCATTGAGAGATATGATTTGTAATTTTGAGAAAAAACTATTTAAGTTTAAAATGTGCCAGATGGAAATATGCTATCTAATTGAATGTATAAAAAAACAACTGATCCCACAGGGATTGAGAGTGTTTAAATTCCCTTATGGAATTTATTATGATACTGATACCATCAAAGCATTTACTGACATGTTTAACAAGTGGGGGCTAGAATTATAAGTTAAAACAGACTCTATTTATGAGACAATGGAAAAAAGGCTTTGTGATGAAGTAAATGCGTTACATGATAATATTATTACTGACTTATTATTCACACAGTATGAGAAATTGTATTATAAGATTATTAACAACGTGGATCAGAAATGTGACAATATTTTTAAAAAGAAAGTGAAGAAATTAGATAGAGACAGTAGGCAGTATAGACAACACAAGGTGTATCCTACAGATAAATTATTCTTTCATGTAGGACAACCAGGCGTTACTACCCATGTAACAATGGAAATGGTTGACAATACTATTCCTACTTCATATTTTAATTTTGAATTAGAAAGTGACAATTATAGGGAGGAAGATGCAGATTATTCAGTTGATTTTCAGGATTTTCCAATTCCAAGACACTCAGATAGAATAGCAAACCACAGACGAGGGATATACAAAACCTACAGCAAGGTAACACAGCAGTACAATGGCCACCCCAGGTGGTAGGTTTTACAGATTCTATACAGTGTAAAAATAATATTTTATACACGTTAGATGGTTTTAATATATATAATTATTCTGAAGTTTCTATCACAAAATATTTTTTTTCTTTATTTTCGAAAGGGTTTAAATTTGTTCCAACTAGAATACCTGACATAGCTACAGTAATGGTTGACTTACAGTTATATCTGAGAAAATTAAATTTAAATATTATGTTCTCAGGTAAAATCAACAGAGCTGAATTTAAAGATATTCCCAAGAAGAGTAGCATATTTAATCCTCCATTACACCCACTTGTTACTTCTTATGAAAAGCTGGTTAAGTAAGATTTATACAAAACATGGGGAGAGAAGACGAGATTATTTCCCAATCTAAATTTTGAATAAAGGAACCTTCTAAAGACCTTAAAAGAAGATAAGAAAATATGAATTATGAAACCTGATAAAGGTGGTGGGGTAATACTATATAATTCAGAGGATTATACAAATGCTATGCAAAATATTTTATTCAATGTAGACAATTATTCTTTATGTTCCAAAAATGAAATACATATCTCATATCATAGACTAGACAGTTATTTATATAAATACTTAATGGACCAGAGAATATCAAAAGATGATTATGATTTTCTTTTGAACAAGCACCCTAAAATCCCACTCTTTTTTGGAATACCTAAAATACATAAGAACCTTGAAACTCCACCTTTTAGGCCTATTGTAGCAGCTGCAGGTTCTAAAACACATAGTTTAGCAGTGTATGTTGATAAAAAATTAAAACATATTGTGAATAAATTCCTTCATCTATTAAAGGATTCTTGGGATTTTTTATGACATATTAAGAAGGATTTATGGGCTCATGATTGCTTTTTTCGAACTATAGATGTTCAGGATCTTTTTTCATGCATTCCTAAAACAGAAGGCTTGTCCTTGTTTGAGGAGGTGCTTTTTACTTATTCATCTTTGACTGCAGATGAAGTCCTGCTTATATGTGAACTTATGAGTCTTATATTAGAAAATAATTATATACATTTTGAAGGGGAATATTTTCAATAACATAGAGGGTTTGCCATTGGAGCTGCCTGCGCTTCCTTGTATGCAAATTTGGTTCTCCTGGGTTGGGAAATCAAACATGTTTTTCAAAGTGAATTATTTTTATCCAATGTTATATATTACGGTAGATTTTTGGATGATATCTTTATCTTGTGGAATGGAGGTTCTGAGCAGATACCTAAGTTTATCCAGTATTTGAACAAAACTACAGAATATCTGAAATTTACCTTTCACCTTGATAAACAAGAGATTAACTATTTGGACATTAAATTAATCAAAGCTCAGGATGGATTTATTTCCAAAATCTATCATAAAAAAACTTTTTGCAACAGCTATTTGCATTACAATAGTCATCACCCAATTTATCAGAATAAAAGTATTATTAAGGGCCAAGCGATAAGCATAGCCTGGATGGTGTCTATGAAGAATGATGTGATAACAGAGTTCCAACACTTAAGGGATATGTTTTTAGAGAGAGGCTATCCTGGACATTTTATTGACCTTATACTTTATATGATGTTCTAAAAAAATGGGATGATATTTACAAGCCTTTATTAGATACTGGTGGAGATAGTACCAACAATATAGTAAATGATAAGAAAGACCAGTACCAACCTAATTTCCAACATGCTTGTGTAATACAATATAGTCCTTTGTATTCACAGATCAAAGGAATATTGATAAAGAACTGGAATATTTTTAAAACCAATAGTGAGGTATTTCGAATTTTGGGTGATAAACCTATATTTTCCACCAAAATATGACTTAATATAAAATCACTATTGGAGAGGGGCAATGCCTCCAAGATCATGCAGGAGAAAAGCGGTGGAACTAAGCCTTGTGATAGGTGCTCCTACTTTTCCTATGTATTGCAAGATAGTTCTATTGTCATTGACAATCAAAATAAAAGTTATGTGTTCTTAAAAAGTGGCAACTGCTGCTCTAGCAGATTGGTATACATAGCTAGGTACGGCACCTGTGCTTCGTTTTATGTAGGGAAGACAGAGAGAATGTTTAAGACCAGGATATATGAACATCTTTATGATATCAAAAATAAGAAGGATATTAATGATTTATACAGGCATAGCATATCATATACTAACTTCTCATTTTTAAGTTTGCCATTCTCAAATTGTAACTGTTGAGGTGAGAGGTGGAGATTGGCAAAATGTGCTAAACAAAAAGGAGCTATTATGGCAGCTAAGTTTAGCCGCTGATTATCCACCAGGTCGAAATGAGCATATTACAATAATGCCTATTATCAAGGAAAAGGAAGATGTAGTTTAACAACATTAATATTGTTGCAGCAATTTTAAAAGTATAAATAATTACACAGTGATATATACATCTCTCATGTTGTGAGTTGATTAATGTAATTTATTGTATTATATTATAATTTTGTTGTCAATGGGACTTTTGAACTCAATGCTTTAACTTTAACTGTGTTAAAAATGTTTTAGTTTCAAATATTTATATATTCATGAGCAGAGATTTATTGCTGCCAGTATTGGCTGGACTAGAACCAGTGACTGATTGTTATGGTGTATTTAAACTTGATTTTTGAACATTTCTTTGTTCTGAATAAGTCATACTTGTTGATGAAAGCGCTTAACAATATTGTTTTATTATTTTATATTCATTAAATATTACTGTGGGCTCGCAACCTTGGTGCTCCTTTTTTATTATTTAGTTTTATTCAGAGCACTATTTGCACTACTTATTTGGATTTTGTTTTATTTTGTGGTGCTTGCTGCTATGGGGTCCCCAGAATAGTTTAGTCTTTCTCCCATTGTGGATTCTGATCAATCGGACATCATATATTTGAAAAAAGATGTGGCAGAACTAAAGGGAGAATTGACTAGGCTTATTGAATTGTTCACACAGCCTAGACAGAAAGACTTGGACTGTATTTTAATTTCGGATGGCCATAAAAGGGGTGATGGTATCGCTGATGATAATACAGTTGTAGCTGATATTCACATATCACCATGCCGCTTTAAGAAAGCGGGTGACGTCATTGCTGTGGTGCAAATTCACAATGGAGATGTAGGAAGGTGTTCTCCATGCAACACTAAGAGCTATGGCGAAGTGGGAGATGTGCAAGAACTTTCTCGCTCTAAAACTGCTTTAGAAGTAACTGTGTGGTTCAATTTGAAGGCAACATTGAACCAGCTTTTGCCGAGCAATTACACATGAACAAACCAAGCCTTCATGAAGTTACACCAACAGGTACTGTTAATGCTAACTTGAATGGTAAATTTATTAAAAGTATTGTATCAAACACAAGAGACAAGTTTATAGAGGGAAAAGAACAAGCGAAATTAAATACAAACAAGTGTTTATCTTGTGCCTCTAAAGAAAATAAAATGCCAAAGAATAAAAATGGACATTTTGGTAATTTATTTCAAAAGCATTTTACTTTTTCTGTTTCTAGCCCTAAACGAAGTAATGGAGCCCTGTTTAACAGGGAAACTGGACAGTGTCAAAATGAATCATTGAGAAATATGATTTATAATTTTGAGAAAAAACTATTTAAGTTTAAAATGTGCCAGATGGAAATATGCTATCTAAATGAATGTATAAAAAAAAACTGATCCCACAGGGATTGAGAGTGTTTAAATTCCCTTATGGAATTTATTATGAAACTGTTACCATCAAAGCATTTACTGATATGTTTAACAAGTGAGGGCTAGAATTATTAGTTAAAACAGTCTCTATTTATAAGACAATGGAAAAAAGGCTTTGTGATGAAGTAAATGTGTTACATGATAATATTATTACTGACTTATTATTCACGCAGTATGAGAAATTGTATTATAAGATTATTAACAGGGTGGATCAGAAATGTGACAATATTTTTAAAAAGAAAGTGAAGAAATTAGATAGAGACAGAAGGCAGTATAGACAGCACAAGGTGTATCCTACAGATAATTTTTTCTTTCATGAAGGACAACGAGGCCTTTCTACGCATGTAACAATGGAAAAGGTTGACAAAACTATTCTTACTTCCAATTTTAATTTTGAATTAGAAAGTGACAATTATAGAGAGGAAGATGCAGATTATTCAGTTGATTTTCAGGATTTTCCACTTCCAAGATGCTCAGAGAGAATAGCAAACCACAGACAAGGGATATACAAAACCTGCAGCAAGGTAACACAGCAGTCCAATGGCCACCCCAGGTGGTAGGTTTTACAGATTCTATACAGAGTAAAAATAATATTCTGTACACATTAGATGGTTTTAATATATATAATTATTCTGAAGTTTCTATCACAAAATATTTTTGTTCTTTATTTTCTAAAGGGTTTAAATTTGTTCCAACTAGAATACCTGATATAGCTACAGTGATGGTTGATAAAAGTAAATAATTCAAGAGGTACTAATCCAGTGAAGCAATAATACCACCTCTTTATTGAGCAACACAGTGAACAAATTAATAAGCACACCAAACCAAGCTGTTAGATAAATCTCCCAACAGTGTACGAAGGATTAAGCGCTTTCATCCACTGAATCGTGGACTTCATCAGAATCAATTAAGCTCATTAAGTTGTTCATTATATGCACTTTTTGGCACCAAAATTTCATCATCTTTTAAAAAAACATCATCAACTTTTAAAAAAACATATCTAATACACCTAAAAGTCCGTTACATTCAAAGTATATGACAGATTCTATAGATATAAACATATACATATATCTATATCTATATATATATATATATATATATATATATATATATATATATATATATATATATACATATATATATATATATATATATATATATATATATGTATATATATATATATATATATTTATATATATATATATTCATCCACTACATAATAGCCACATTCAATTATGGATTTAAATTACCTATCAAACTGTGCAAAAATACTCCTGATGTCAATCATATAGCTTATTGTTCTAAAACCATACCAAATGGTAATGGAAAATAATACTAAATAATATAAATGTGAATATCAGCACTATATTTTAAATATAGTGGCAATCTGTCAGTTAACTAAAATACATAATAAATACACAAAAGCAGTTTATCAAGCTTCCCTATTTATACTTATGTATTTTAATAACAATATTGATATTATAAATACATTGAAATATTGTTAATGTTATATAATAAATATACATGTAAAACTGTGTATTTAATAAAATTCATTGATGTTAAAAAAGGTTAAAAACCAAAAAAAAAACTGAAAAATATGCTACGATTCACTGTGTTATAAACAAATAAATAAATAATTAAATTCATGCATACCTAGTTCATTTTTACAAAGGGGATATGTGCATACCTGTCTTCTGTTCTAATATGAGTGCACAGTTTGATAGGTAATTAAAATCCATAACTGAATGCAGCTATTATGTAGTGGGTGAATATATATATATATATATATATATATATATATATATATATATATATTTATTTAAATATAGACATATGAATATGTTTATAGCTATAGAATCTGTCATATACTTTGAATGTAATGTATTTTTAGGTGTATTAGATTTTTTTTTAAAAGTTGATGATGGTTTTTTAAAAGATGATGAAATTTCGGTGCCAAAAAGTGCATAAAATGAACAACTTAATGAGCTTAATTGATTCTGATGAAGTCCACGATTCAGTGGATGAAAGCGCTTAATCCTTCATACACTGTTTGGAGTTTTATCTAACAGCTTGGTTTGGTGTGCTTATTAATTCGTTAACTGTGTTGCTCAATAAAGAGGTGGTATTATTGATTCACTGGATTAGTACCTCTTGGATTATTTACTTTTATCGCGGTTTGTGGATTTATTTCGTGCATTTGGTTTACAGTGATGGTTGACTTACAGTTATATCTGAGAAAATTAAATTTAAATATTATGTTCTCAGATAAAACCAACAGAGCTGAATTTAAAGATTTTCTGAAGAAGAGTAGCATATTTAATCCTCCATTAAACCCACTTGTTACTGCTTATGAAAGGCTGGTTAAGGAAGATTTATACAAAATATGGGGAGAGAAGAAGAGATTATTTCCCAATCTAAATATTGAATAAAGTAACCTTCTAAAGACCTTAAAAGAAGATAAGAGAATACGAATTATGACACCTGATAAAGGTGGTGGGGTAATACTATATAATTCAGAGGATTATACAAATGCTATGCAAAATATTTTATTCAATGTATACAATTATTCTTTATGTTCCAAAAACGAAATACATATCTCATATCATAGACTAGACAGTTATTTATATGAAAATTTAATGGACCAGAGAATATCGAAAGATGATTATGATTTTCTTTTGAACAAGCACCCTAAAATACCGGTCCTTTTTGGAATGCCTAAAATACATAAGAACCTTTAAAATCCACCTTTTAGGCCTATTGTAGCAGCTGCAAGTTCTAAAACACATAATTTAGCAGTGTATGTTGATAAAAAATTAAAACATATTGTGAGTAATTTCCCTCATCTATTAAAGGATTCTTGGGATCTTTTAGGACATATTAAGAAGGATTTATGGGCTCCTGATTGTTTGTTTCTAACTATAGATGTTCAGGACCTTTTTTCATGTATTCCTAAAACAGAAGGTTTATCCTTGTTTGAGGAGGTGATTTTTACTTATTCATCTTTGACTGCAGATGAAGTCCTGCTTATATGTGTACTTATGAGTCTTATATTAGAAAATAATTATATACATTTTGAAGGGGAATATTTTCAACAACTTAGAGGGTTGCCATGGGAGCTGCCTGTGCTCCCTTGTATGCAAATTTGGTTCTCCTGGGTTGGGAAATCAAACATGTATTACAAAGTGAATTATTTTTATCCGTTATATATTATGGTAGATTTTTGGATGATATCTTTATCTTGTGGAATGGAGGTTCTGAGCAGATACCCAAGTGTATCCAGTATTTGAACAAAACTACAGAATATCAGAAATTTACCTTTCACTTTGATAAACAAGAGATTAACTATTTGGACACTAAATTAATCAAAGCGCAGGATGGATATATTTCCAAAATCTATCGTAAAAATACTTTTTGCAACAGCTATTTGCATTACAATAGTCATCACCCAATTTATCAGAAAAAAAGTATTATTAAGGTCCAAGCGATAAGAATAGCCAGGATGACGTCTATGAAGAATGATGTGATAACAGAGTTCCAACATTTAAGGGATTTGTTTTTAGAGAGAGGCTATCCTGGACATTTTATTGACCCTATACTTATTGATGTTCTAATAAAATGGGGTGATATTTACAAGCCTTTATTAGGTACTGGTGGAGATAGTACCAACAATATAGTAAATGATAAGAAAGACCAGTACCAACCTAATTTCCAACAGGCTCGTGTAATACAATATAGTCCTTTGTATTCAAAGATCAAGGGAATATTGATAAAGAACTGGAGTATTTTTAAAATCAATAGTGAGATATTTTGAATTTTGGGTGATAAACCTATATTTTCCACCAAAGTAGGATGTAATATAAAATCACTATTGGAGAGGGGCAATGCCTCCAAGAACATGCAGGAGAAAAGCAGTGGAACTAAGCCTTATGGTAGGTGCTCCTACTGTTCCTATGTATTGCAAGATAGTTTTATTGTCATTTACAATCAAAATAAAAGTTATGTGTTCTTAAAAAGTGGCAACTGCTGCTCTAGCAGATTGGTATACATAGCTAGGTGCGGCACCTGTACTTCGTTTTATGTAGGGAAGACAGAGAGAATGTTTAAGACCAAGATATATGAACATCTTTATGATATCAAAAATAAGAAGGATATTAATGATTTATACAGGCATTACATATCATGTACTAACTTCTCATGTTTTAAGTTTGCCATTTTCAAATTTGTAACTGTTGAGGTGAGAGGTGGAGATTGGCAAAATGTGCTACACAAAAAGAAGCTATTATGGTAGCTAAGTTTAGCCGCTGATTATCCACCAGGTCGAAATGAGCATATTACAATAATGCCTATTATCAAGGAAAAGGCAGATTTAGTTTAACAACATTAATATTGTTGCAGCAATTTTAAAAGTATAAATAATTACACAGTGATATATACATCTCTCATGTTATGAGTTGATTAATGTAATTTATTGTATTATATTATACTTTTGTGGTTAATGGGACTTTTGAACTCAATGCTTTAACTTTAACTGTGTTAAAAATGTTTTAGTTTCAAATATTTATATATTCATGAGCAGAGATTTCTTGCTGCCAGTATTGGCTGGACTACAACCAATGACTGTTTGTTATGGTGTATTTAAACTTGATTTTTGAACATTTCTTTATTCTGAAGAAGTCATACTTGTTAATGAAAGCACGTAACAATATTGTTTTATTATTTTATATTCATTAAATATTACTGTGGGCTTGCAACCTTGGTGCTCCTTTTTTATTATTTAGTTTTATTCAGAGCACTATTTGCACTACTTATTTGGATTTTGTTTTATTTCGTGGTGCTTGCTGCTATGGGGTCCCCAGAATCATTTAGTCTTTCTCCCATTCTGGATTCTGGTCAGTCGGACATCATATCTTTGAAAAAAGATGTGGCAGAACTAAAGGGAGAATTGACTAGGCTTATTGAATTGTTCACACAGCCTAGACAGAAAGACTTGGACTGTATTTTAATTTTGGATGGCCATAAAAGGGGCGATGGTATCGCTGATGACAATACAGTTGTAGCTGATATTCACATATCACCATGCCGCTTTAAGAAAGCGGGTAACGTCATTGCTGCAGTGCAAATTCACAGTGGAGATGTAGCAAGGCGGTCTCCATGCAACGCTAACAGCTATGGCGAAGTGGGAGATGTGCAGGAACTTTCTCGCTTTAAAAACTGCTTTAGAAGTAACTGTGTGGTTCAATTTGAAGACGACATTGAACCAGCTTCTGCCGAGCATTTACACATGAAAAAACCAAGCCTTAATGAAGTTACACCAACAGGTACTGTTAATGCTAACTTGAATGGTAAACTTATTAAAAGTACTGTATCAAACACAAGAGACAAGTTTATTGAGGGAAAAGAACAAGCCAAATTAAATACAAACAAGTGTTTATCTTGTGCCTCTAAAGAAAATACAACGCCAAAGAATAAAAATGGACATTTTGGTAATTTATTTCAAAAACATTTTACTTTTTCTGTTTCTAGCCCTAAACGAAGTAATGGAGCCCTGTTTAACAGGGAAACTGGACACTGTCAAAATGAATCATTGAGAGATATGATTTATAATTTTGAGAAAAAACTATTTAAGTTTAAAATGTGCCAGATGGAAATATGGTATCTAAATGAATGTATAAAAAAAACTGATCCCACAGGGATTGAGAGTGTTTAAATTCCCTTATGGAATTTATTATGAAACTGTTACCATCAAAGCATTTTTGACATGTTTAACAAGTGGGGGATAGAATTATTAGTTAAAACAGTTTCTATTTATAAGACAATGGAAAAAAGGCTTTGTGATGAAGTAACTGTGTTACATGATAATATTATTACTGACTTATTATTCACGCAGTATGAGAAATTGTATTATAAGATTATTAACAGGGTGGATCAGAAATGTGACAATATTTTTAAAAAGAAAGTGAAGAAATTAGACAGCGACAGTAGGCAGTATAGACAATACAAGGTGTATCCTACAGATACATTTTTCTTTCATGAAGGACAACCAGGCCTTTCTACGCATGTAACAATGGAAAAGGTTGACAAAACTATTCTTACTTCCAATTTTAATTTTGAATTAGAAAGTGACAATTATAGGGAGGAAGATGCAGATTATTCAGTTGATTTTCAGGATTTTCCACTTCCAAGACGCTCTGAGAGAATAGCAAACCCCAGACAAGGGATATACAAAACCTACAAAGGTAACACAGCAGTACAATGGCCACCCCAGGTGGTAGGTTTTACAGATTCTATACAGTGTAAAAATAATATTCTGTACACATTAGATGGTTTTAATATATATATATATATATATATATATATATATATATATATATATATATATATATATATATATTCTGAAGTTTCTATCACAAAATAATTTTTTTCTTTATTTTCTAAAGGGTTTAAATTTGTTCCATCTAGAATACCTGATATAGCTACAGTGATGGTTGATAAAAGTAAATAATCCAAGAGGTACTAATCCAGTGAAGCAGTAATACCTCCTCTTTATTGAGCAACACAGCGAACAAATTAATAAGCACACCAAACCAAGCTGTTAGATAAAACTCCCAACAGTGTATGAAGGATTAAGTGCTTTCATCCACTGAATCGTGGACTTCATCAGAATCAATTAAGCTCATTAAGTTGTTCATTATATGCACTTTTTGGCGCCAAAATTTTGTCATCTTTTAAAAAAACATCATCGACTTTTAAAAAAACGTATCTAATACACCTAAAAGTACATTACATTCTAAGTATATGACAGATTCTATAGATATAAACATATACATATATCTATATATATTCATCCACTACATAATAGCTGCATTAAATTATGGATTTAAATTACCTATCAAACTGTGCAAAAATACTCCTGATGTCAATCATATAGCCTATTGTTCTAAAACCATACCAAATGGTAATGGAAAATAATACTAAATAATATAAATGTGAATATCAGCACTATATTTTAAATATAGTGACAATCTGTCAGTTAACTAAAATACATAATAAATACACAAAAGCAGTTTATCTAGCTTCCCTATTTATACTTATGTATTATAATAAAAATACTGATATTATAAATACATTGAGATATTGTTAATGTTATATAATAAATATACATGTAAGACTGTGTATTTAACAAAATTCATTGATGTTAAAAAAGGTTAAAAACCAAAAAAAAAACTAAAAAATATGCTACGATTCACTGTGTTATAAACAAATAAATAAATAATTAAATTCATACATACCTAGTTCATTTTTACAAAGGGGATATGTGCATACCTGTCTTCTGTTCTAATATGAGTGCACAGTTTGATAGGTAATTTAAATCCATAACTGAATGCAGCTATTATGTAGTGGATGAATATATATATATATATATATATATATATATATATATACATATATATATATATATATATATATATATATATATATATATATATACATATATATATATAGACATATGTATATGTTTATATCTATATAATCTGTCATATACTTTGAATGTAATGTATTTTTAGGTGTATTACATATGTTTTTTTTAAAGGTTGATGATGGTTTTTTAAAAGATGATGTAATTTTGGCGCCAAAAAGTGCATATAATGAACATCTTAATGAGCTTAATTGATTCTGAGGAAGTCCATGATTCAGTGGATGAAACGCTTAATCCTTCGTACACTGTTTGGAGTTTTATCTAACAGCTTGGTTTGGTGTGCTTATTAATTTGTTCGCTGTGTTGCTCAATAAAGAGGTGGTATTATTGATTCACTGGATTAGTACCTCTTGGATTATTTACTTTTATCGCAGTTTGTGGAGTTATTTCCTGCATTTGGTTTACAGTGATGGTTGACTTACAGTTGTATCTGAGAAAATTAAATTTAAATATTATGTTCTCAGATAAAACCAACAGAGCTGAATTTAAAGATTTTCCGAAGAAGAGTAGCATATTTAATCCTCCATTAAACCCACTTTTTACTGCTTATGAAAAGCTGGTTAAGGAAGATTTAAACAAAACATGGGGAGAGAAGAAGAGATTATTTCCCAATCTAAATATTGAACAAAGGAACCTTCTAAAGACCTTAAAAGAAGATAAGAGAATACGAACTATGACACCTGATAAAGGTGGTGGGGTAATACTATGTAATTCAGAGGATTATACAAATGCTATGCAAAATATTTTATTCAATGTAGACAATTATTCTTTATGTTCCAAAACAAAATACATATCTCATATCATAGACTAGACAGTTATTTATATGAACACTTAATGGACCAGAGAATATCGAAAGATGATTATGATTTTCTTTTGAACAAGCACCCTAAAATCCCGGTCCTTTTTGGAATACCTAAAATACATAAGAACCTTGAAAATCCACATTTTAGGCCTATTGTAGCAGCTGCAGGTTCTAAAACACATAATTTAGCAGTGTATGTTGATAAAAAATTAAAACATATTGTGAATAAATTCCCTCATCTATTAAAGGATTCTTGGGATCTTTTAGGACATATTAAGAAGGATTTATGGGCTCCTGATTGTTTTTTTTCTAACTATAGATGTTCATGACCTTTTTTCATGTATTCCTAAAACAGAAGGTTTGTCCTTGTTTGAGGAGGTGATTTTTACTTATTCATCTTTGACTGCAGATGAAGTCCTGCTTATATGTGAACTTATGAGTCTTATATTAGAAAATAATTATATACATTTTGAAGGGGAATATTTTCAACAACATAGAGGGGTTTTTATGGGAGCTGCCTGCACTCCCTTGTATGCAAATTTGGTTCTCCTGGGTTGGGAAATCAAACATGTTTTTCAAAGGGAATTATTTTTATCCAACGTTATATATTATGATAGATTTTTGGATGATATCTTTATCTTGTGGAATGGAGGTTCTGAGCAGATACCTAAGTTTATCCAGTATTTGAACAAAACTACAGAATATCTGAAATTTACCTTTCACTTTGATAAACAAGAGATTAACTATTTGGACACTAAATTAATCAAAGTTCAGGATGGATATATTTCCAAAATCTATCGAAAAAATACTTTTTGCAACAGCTATTTGCATTACAATAGTCATCACCCAATTTATCAGAAAAAAAGTATTATTAAGGGCCAAGTGATAAGAACAGCCAGGATGACGTCTGTGAAGAATGATGTGATGACAGAGTTCCAACATTTAAGGGATATGTTTTTGAGAGAGAGGCTATCCTGGACATTTTATTGACCCTATACTTATTGATTTCCTAAAAAAAAATGGGGTGATATTTACAAGCCTTTATTAGGTACTGGTGGAGATAGTACCAACAATATAGTAAATGATAAGAAAGACCAGTACCAACCTAATTTTCAACAGGCTCGTGTAATACAATATAGTCCTTTGTATTCACAGATCAATGGGATATTGATAAAGAACTGGAGTATTTTTAAAACCAATAGTGAGATATTTCGAATTTTGGGTGATAAACCTATATTTTCCACCAAAGTAGGACGTAATATAAAATCACTATTGGAGAGGGGCAATGCTTCCAAGAACATGCAGGAGAAAAGCAGTGGAACTAAGCCTTATGGTAGGTGCTCCTACTGTTCCTATGTTTTGCAAGATAGTTCTATTGTCATTGACAATCAAAATAAAAGTTATGTGTTCTTAAAAAATGGCAACTGCTGCTCTAGCAGATTGGTATATATAGCTAGGTGTGGCACCTGTACTACGTTTTATGTAGGGAAGACAGAGAGAATGTTTAAGCCCAGGATATATGAACATCTTTATGATATCAAAAATAAGAAGGATACTAATGCCTTATACAGGCATAGCATATCATGTACTAACTTCTCATGTTTTAAATTTGCCATTCTCGGATTTGTAACTGTTGAGGTGAGAGGTGGAGATTGGCAAAATGTGCTACACAAAAAGGAGCTTTTATGGCAGTTAAGATTAGCCGCTGATTATCCACCAGGTCTAAATGAGCATATTACAATAATGCCTATTCTTTAGGAAAAGGCAGATTTAGTTTAACAACATTAATATTGTTGCAGCTATTTTAAAAGTATAAATAATTACACAGTGATATATACATCTCTCATGTTATGAGTTGATTAATGTAATTTATTATATTATATTATAAGTTTGTGGTCAATGGGACTTTTGAACTCAATGCTTTAACTTTAACTGTGTTAAAAAATGTTTTAGTTTCAAATATTTATATATTCATGAGCAGAGATTTCTTGCTGCCTGTATTGGCTGGACTAGAACCAATGACTGATTGATATGGTGTATTTAAACTTCATTTTTGAACATTTCTTTGTTCTGAAGAAGTCATACTTGTTGATGAAAGCGCTTTACAATATTGTTTTATTATTTTATATTCATTAAATATTACTGTGGGCTCGCATCCTTTGTGCTCCTTTTTTATTATCTAACCTACATAGTACTTGAAAGGATTACTTTTAAATGGTATTGTATTTATGGATTTGCTACATTATTACAAGCAGATAACAGTGGGATATTTGAACAAAAGTAACATCCACATGGGACTATAGACACCCAGTCCACTAGTATGTGTTCCTTAATGGTCACTAGGCCTCATGATTAGAATATTAACTACATCAGTCAAAGGAATGTTAAACCATGGGGTGACATGATATGTGGACTTCTGTGTATCCCTACAGAACATGTGGCATTGTACCCCCTCCCCCAACACAGCAGTGTTTTTATAAACCTGCTTTAAGAGTAACTCATAAATGGTATATCAGCAGGCCAGGCAGTCTCAGGGCACTAACATAGCAATTGATCATACATTTCTATGTCTCACTTAATGCAGGAATAACAGTGTACATATGTATGCTGTGTCATGAATGAGTCCTCTCTTTCTCGCAGCTTGTGTGGTTCAGTGGACTAGGAGAATTAGGATGGTTGATGGTGTTGATAGTTCTAATCTGTAAGTATCCATATCTTTTGGATGTGAGGTATTATTGTATGTTTGTTTGTTACAGACTATTAGTCTCTGTCTGGTGTAGCATTAGTACCCTCTGTCACATATTGATTACATCAGACAGCTGGAGAATGCCATGGACTTTTTGAGTGAAGTGCAGTACTGCAGTAACAGAGACAAATGTCATTGTATGCAGCACAAAAATCCCTGACTGGAGTGCAGGTAGGTGTGGGCTGGAGTCACTTTATATGTACTGACAATCACATTGGGAATGCTCATCCACTTAGTTAAACTGAGTGCAATTCTGTTGCCCCTTGATCAAAATGACCAGTCATGTATAAATATGTGTATACATACAAACATATATGTAGACATATCTGTTACTATCTGTCTCTCACATAGATGGTATATCTATCTCTATATATTTGCAAATACATATATATATATATATATATATACATATATATATATATATATATATATATATATATGTGTGTATCGATTAACTTCAGAAGCTCGAAATACTGAAATCTTGAATTTCAGTATCTCGAGCCCAAGAAGTGGAATCCACAAAACAACGAAAACTAAACACCGCAAAATTCAAAACCTCGAATACCGGAAGTTTTGAATTTCGCTGTTTTGCTACATACACACACACACACACACACACACACACACACACACACACACACACACACACACACACGCACACACACACAATCACTCTACTACATGAAAGCAGGGGGGCAAGACACGCTGCACCCCCCCACACCCCCCTACTTAAATATGCTCACTCTGAGATCGCACTACATACAAACACACACAAAACACCACCACACAAGCTACTTTCTCTTTGCACACACACGTCACAGCAACAAAACACACTGAAACACACCACAGCCCCTACCCATATCCATTAACACATACATACACTCTTACCTGAATACATAACCATAGCGGGACTTTAGAAGTCAAAATTCAAAACCACCGGGTATTCGAGGTTTTGAATTTCGTGCTTCTAAACTTTCGCTGTTATTTGGATTTGGCTCCTTGGGCTCAAAATACTGAAATCCAAGATTTCAGTATTTAGAGCTTCTGAGCAGAACTCATGTATATATATATATATATATATATATATATATATATATATATATATATATATATACAAACATACATGTCAGCCTCTCCCCATATATCTGCATAACACATAAACATATCATAAACACACACACCTACATTTATATATACATCCTTGTTTTATATATATAAATATGTGAGCGGATGTCTGTATTTCCTACATACCCTAATTATGGTGACTATAGCTGCACTATCAGACATCTGTAATGCTGCTCAAAGGATCCAAACTAAGGACTAAACAATACATAATGCACTTACCTACAGAGCCCTGTGCCTCCTGGATGTCAGCACACATACAGTAACAGGTGAGCATGTGGTGTAATGTATAATGTTGGCTATGCATGCATGGATCGGGCACATGCTGCTGATCACATGCTTGCCCATCCAAGTGCAGACAGTCACATATGGCCATACTGGTAACTTTAGATAAATAGCTAGGATAAATGACAGCTATCTGTTTGCTAGTATACTAGATGCTGATAATATTACAAAGCAATATTACTCTGCAGGCCAAAGATGCTGTTCAATACAAGTCTAGTTTGAGTAATTCACAAGTAGTTTGCTGGCAATCACATCTAAAACAGAGTTCAGCTGTGGTGTGTGTGATAAGTACTGTGCTCTATAGTGTGTAAGACTAGATAAGTAGGGGTTCTAATCTTACTCAAGGGCACGTGTTGTGTGTCTGTGGGTATCCCCTGCAAAACAACTGAGAATCCTTCATTGGCTGTCATAACTGAGAATCCTTCATTGGCTGTCAAACTGCAAGGATATGCACGCTTTGGCCCTGTATGTTGCTGCTGGCTACAAATCTGCCCTCTTCTACAAAGCCTGATGATGTCATCTGCATTAAGACTACCAGCTGCTATAGTGATAGCATACTTAAGCTGTGGTGTGTGTAATAAATACTGTGGGCACCATTATATAGTTAAGTGTTCTAATCTACATACAGCCAACTTTCACTATATTTGCACCATATCCTGTAAGCAGTAATTGGAAGTGGTGCTATCCTCAAAGTAGCCTTGTTTGTGTGTGCGGCTGTTAAAGCATTTTACATCAGCTTATGGAATCATATGATGTTTAAACTTCCCTAAAATAATGGCCATACAGCCCTCATAATCCTAGATAACTTTATACCCATATGTACATGATCAGCACATGTTGCCCCAGTCCAAGAGGTGCACAGGCAGAAGCCCTGTGATGAAATGACTGTGACCCAGCCAATCATACAGATGGCATATGATGAGGTGCACTAAGGTGCTCTGTTTGCCATTAGACAGGGGTCTGTTTCAAAGGTGTGTTAATGTGTGCTTGACAGATCTCTCCCACCAGCATGTATTATTAATGTCACATAATAGGTTAATGTCCTTAGAATGATTAATCCATGTATCAGGCCACCTACATATATGCAGCATTTACAATCAAGCAGAGACACACATTGGCACATATGCAAGGCTGAGATCACCTACGAGTAGTTTGTATGCCAAAGGCTACAATGACACTGATTTCAGATGATCTCCCTTGAACAGATACTGAAGACATGAAGTTCCCTTATGAGGGACCATACTGTTGTGTGCAATTGCCAGTAGTGCTTGGGAAGGGACATTACCAAATGGCCATTGCACTCAGATATTGGCATGCTGAGGGACGTGAACATGGAGGTCATGAGTATGTAAATTACGGGTGACTGTGCCCTCAGTTATGACATATGATTTCCATCATACCACTGGGGAGACATGATGTCATGTACATTAGGTGTAAATGTGTAAGGCCAGTTCTGTGTCTCCAGTTCTTTCACCCCTGAGTACGTACGTCACATGTTGCGACTGATGTGCTACTTACCAGGTACATAGCTATTACTGATGAAAATGATACTGCATACTGTATATATTTGCATGGAGTTTATGGCCATTAGTATGTCAACAAGCAGTCATTCATCAATACCCTCTGGTAAGATATAGACATAACTCACAGACTCTATATTTGCTCACAGTTTGCGGACATCATGCAATATTGTTAGCCACAGAAATTCATTATTCACTTGCAGTATGGTTAAATGGATTCCAAACAGTAGAGAACCCAAGACTGAGCCCTGTTGAACACCAATGCTCACTTATCAGATATTGGAGGCAGATGTCCCTATGTTGCATATGTGCACCATAAATTGGCCACTTAGTGACCTCTACAATGATATTATCATGGATACCTAACTGAGGGCTTTTGTAAAAGATACCTGAGTGGGGGATATAGTTAGAAGGCTTGGCTAAGTCCATGAGTTTATATGCCCTGATGTCTCCTCACCCAGGTGACTGCCTTAAAAATGCCCACTAAGGTTAACAGTTATGATCCCCCTGTCAAACATACAAACTGTGTACAGCCAACTGTGTGCAGATCACATATATGTGTGCTGATCAGCTCCATGATGATTGATCTTATGGACATAAAGATACGGACACTCAGGCAAAGAGGCCTATAGTTCTGGTGGTTAATGGATGAACCACCTCTTTTCAAGGATATAACAGTTGCTGTTGTCCAGTCTGCTGGGGTGCAGCTAGTAGTTTCAGTATGATTGCAAGGTGTTCCCAATGGTGCTAGTAATCCTTGTCAGATCTCATGTAGGGCACAGCCTGAGATGTTAGCATGTCCAACAGGTGCTATGCATCCCCCCCTACAGAGGCCAGTTACAACCTGCTCTATAGATGTGGAAGGTATAGGACAGGTTATAGGAATGTCATGTGCAGATGTGGTGGGGACAGGGGAGTGAAGCTGATGCAGAATGTGTGGGACTACAGGTTACCTATGAGGACAGACCCATTATATGTGGCATCATTATGTAGGAGTTCACTGACAATTTGGGCCTGCCCTTTGAGGTTACACATGTAACTACACTGTGCATTGTTGTTCTGCTTTGTGTTGGTGGCTAATTTTGTCACATCTCTACACAACATCACAACAACACTATGCACTTGTTTTAGCTGAGGAGTTTGTGCCTTCATATTGGGGGGGGCAACATCACCCCAACTATTACACAGCGATACCCACCTCTTATTTTATAGCCTGCTAATATCAGTTGTCCACAAGGCAGGTTTGTTGTGCCATGAGGAGCCTGTGTTCCTTCTGTCAGGTACAACTGAGTTCATGCAGTTGTTATACTGCTTGCATAATCTCTGCATACTTGCCTGTCCCATTTGAGGTGGGTGGTGCAGTTAAGCTATGTAAACCATCCCAGAAGAGGTAATAAATTGCTTTGTTGAAATATATGTCTGTATTGTCTGCAAAGTTAGTTAGTTTTGGTAGTTTTCATGAGCTTGATGTGTGGCCAGATCCCACCAGGGAGGACCTCACATTGGGGGGCTGCAGTGGTCACCCATACTGCATACTGGTATAAACATGATGCATTACATTGGTTCCCCATGTGGAGATGTCATGGCACTGCTCCAGGGCATTGTAGTTAAGGAAATGGACTAACCTTTGGGCAAATGAGCTGCAGCATGACTAAGCAACACAGTTTGTGGTCACTTAATGCCACCCCAAACCATGGTGCAATGATATATCTTGATAGACACATGTACATACAAATATACACAAAGGT
The DNA here is from genome assembly GCF_019279795.1 of Protopterus annectens. Lineage (NCBI taxonomy): Eukaryota > Metazoa > Chordata > Ceratodontiformes > Protopteridae > Protopterus > Protopterus annectens. Next base: position 528,613,486 of record NC_056728.1, on the reverse strand, counting down.
GTCTGGATTCATGGAGCTGCTCTTGTAGCTGGCAATTTGCTTGATTATGTGCCCTTCCAGTAATGAATGGCACCTGCAGTGTCTCTGGAAAATCACAGTGTTTCAATAAATCTGGATGTGTGATTATCCTTAATGAGTATGTATACACCACCTGTATTACCTTGTGCACTGTCATTTTGAGGTTTCACATGTGGAAGGACATGTAGTCTGGTATGGCTGTGGTGCTGTTCACAACCTTGAACCAGATGTCTTTGACTGCACCCATGTCTGCATATTCCAAATTGTGGACATTTTCCACAGAGTGGGGTTCAGTGTTGCCATTCCCAGCATATAGCAGCATAACCATAACATCATATAAAGATATGCTGTTCTTATTGCCAAGTTTATCCTGAACAGTGCATATAAGATGCATTGTGGGGGTGTCAGCAGCCCTGGCCATTACTCCAAATCTCAGGGGTGAGAGATGAAGACCATCACTGGTGAAGCACTGATGTCTGTTGAGCAAGGTATCCCAAGCAAACATGTAGTAGATCCCCTTACAAGGACACCACACACTAAGACAATTATTGATTTCCATCAATTTCCGTGTGTATGGATACATCATCCTAGCTGAGGGTCAACTGCAGCTGAAAGGTATGTACATACCCACAACAAACACAGAGGCTAGGCTTATTCCTGTGTCTGCATACAGTCCAGTGACATATATCCCTAGTCATACACATCTGCAGGAGCTATGATGTCAACATAAGGTTAAGTTATATTCCTTGATTTGTGGCAATGTATGATATGGTGTATGGTGTCAACCCACAGACAACTAACTGTGATCTTTCCCATATGTAGCCTGATGACACAGACATCAATGTGTCTCACAATGTAATCACCTATTACTTAAATGTGTGATTTTGCATTTTGCCTCAGGTGTTTGACCGGTGAGACAGTGGTGTGTGCTGTATTATGTGTACTGTACTCTCCAGAGGCAGTATTTTCTAAGGTGTCAGCTGTTTGGGAATGTGTCTGCTAAGGAGCTGCACACATGCAGGTGTGTGTGATGTGAATGTAGGTGGTGTAGGATGTGAGCTGTGCATGTTGGCAAAATGCTCATTGACATATGTAATGACTACTGTTGGTGACACCATAGCAGCAAGGTTTGAAATGTAGTCACATCTGTCACACATTGTGTTTATGTGTCATAGGAGTAGAGGGGTGGGGACACTTTCCACATCTCATCAGCAGGTCTTGCAAAGTTAGGGTCATGGTGCCACATCCTTGAGGTTCACAGTCTGATATACAATGTTTATAGGCACTCCTTGCAGTGAATATGTGGATCATGAATGCATAGATGACTTGCTCAACTTTGATGACATTATGTTGGCCTTGCAAGCATATGATGCCTGTCAAGCAACCAGGCAGCACACTGGTTGTTGTGTGACATGATGTGGGAAAACAGATGTATTTCAGGTACATAAATGTACAGTATGACATGCTTAGGACATATGGCAGGTGGAAACACATTAGCCAAAGGTGCTTAGTCCACTGCAGTAGACCTCACAGACATGTCATGCAGATATCTACCATCAATCTGTTGAAGAGCAGGATGCATGACTTGCAGTGAAATTGTCACCTACAATGGATCACCATGACTGTGCTGCTTATTTCGACAAGCCTTGACATCTATGTCACTGGACATCGCACATTATATTGTGACACTGCAGCAGTGCTCCTAATCAACATCTTGTCAGTGCCCTAGTGACATACCGGCAACCATGGAACAAAAGGTATAATGCATTGAAAAGCCAACTGTGTGCCCAGGGTGCTAATCAAGGCATCTACCTGGAGAAGGGTTTGTGCAGTCTACAGAGCCTTTCATGATGTGGGACAGTTATGTGGATGAACACACACAGGCTGTTTTGTGCTTCTCATCATGAGCATCATAATAACGTTTTGTGTGTGATGACAGAAATGTATTGGAGTATGGTATCCTATGTGAGAGTGCTTTTGGTGAGCCCAGCATTAGTAGGTGCCAGGCAATTCTATGAACTCCTCTGCTTTCCACAGTCTTTACAAGGTAATTGTGTCCTTCCAGTACATACCACTTGGGTAGTTTCCAACTGCAGAATATCTGTGTAAACCTCCCACCTTACCTTCACAGAGTATACATACTACGCTTCCCAAATATGATTATCTATGACCTGTACAGACACCTTGGATGACTCACTTCTTGGAACATGATGGAAGTAACTGCAATACTTACTGGCACAAAGGACAACTACCATACAGTGTCAAGCAGTGTCCCCAGACTCATGTGATATGAAACACCATGACTGGAGTTAGCATGGATGTGAGCAGTAACAATGTCATATGCCTACTGACACTAGAACACACAACATTTTTTTTGCTCAAGGCCACATCACACCCAGCTAACCTAACTGGTGGACCTCAATGAGTGTCAAACTATGCAATGGATGAGGGGAATATGACTCACTCCACCTACCATGGCCTGACAAGGTGTTTGACAATATTAAGCCCGCAGGTCTTGCTGCAAACTATGTAGGTTATTTACAGAGTGGTATGTCAACTGTCAGGTGGCTAGCCAAGTGTCTGATAGTCATATTCTGGGAAGATAGGATTGGGAAACCTATGCTACAATGATGCCAGTCAACAGTGGATTTCCCCAGACATCATTAATGGAGTACCCCTTCCAACCAATCCCTTCTCTGCAGTTATGGCCACTGCCAGTGACCTCTGACTGACTACATTAGCAGGTGATTGCATATTTGGAGCTGTCACTGAATCCCACACAGAGCCAACAGTTATCCAGGATGGCCTGAGACACACATTCATTGTCAGAGCCACTGACAATAGTAAATGACAATGTCTGCATAATTCTATTATGTGACATTCACTGGTCAGTAAGATGTGGGGAGCCATTCAGTTTTGTACAGCCTATACAGAAAGGTATGGCATGTAAATCCCAGCCTGTCATTGTTATACGACTTTGGGACTCATCACACCTATTATCGAGTTCAGTGGCACCTTTGCTATGTCAATACACAGGCATATCTTATAACTGTAGCAGCCACACAGGTTCCATGGTAATCCAATACACATTGTAGATAACATGTCCTATGCAGTTTGTATCAAGATTGTGTCCTACATGCTTTGGAGGGAATGTTTATGGCTGCCATACACAAAGTCATTGGATCCCACTGTGTACCTCCCACGTATCCTTACCTTACTAGTTTTAACTGTTCTACACACCTACACTGTCACTGTGGTATAAATAGTACATGGTGGAGAGTGGTATAAATAGTACATGGTGGAGAGACAGGTATGTAATACAGACACTACACCCTATATGTAACAGGCCTCCCATGCATGTGAAGCACACATCTGCTGTAACACATACCATGTGCAAGTTATACAATGGGATGCAGAACAAGACATTCATAACCGGTGTAGGATAGATGTCTGTAATGGACACAGGAAATTTGTAGATAGGTCATCTCCATCACCACAGATTGTAGATGTGTTAGATCCTGAAACCCTGGTGACACTTATCAAAGGTATCAGACCTTTTCATAGATTAGGTATGCATGAGTAGGCTGGATGACACCATTGTCCTTGTTAGCCTGTTATACACATTGAACCTATGGAGACATGCACCTATAGATTTGTATCTTGCTGACAACATATTTATTCTGTGCTGATATTCCATCCTGTGCTGTGATGTGTATGGGTTTAATGCCTCTGTGTATCCATAGGTGTACCCTACAGACTCTTGAAACGAAAACCCTACAGACTCTTGAAACTAAAACAAACAGGTATGTGACACACCTTTCATCATGTAAGTATACAGCCATTACAACATCATACAATATAAGGTACACAAAATTATGTGACTTACTCATTACAAATGTCATCATACAGTCTCTGTCAGTGACCAGTACAAGTGGCATGGCAAAGCAGCACTGCATTGCACATGTTCATATTAATTTATATAGTCACCCTGTGCATCAGCCACATAGCTTCATTTCTTTGCATAAATGACAAGGATGACAGGGATGTGGTACAGGTATCATCACTTCCACAGAGTGTTGTGTGGGGGTGCAGGAGGCCTAGGCTGGCCCAATAAGTTGAAAGCATGTGTGTGAGTCAGGAAGGGAAGCAGGCAAGATGGAGCATGGAAATGTGCCATGTGCATCTGTAGGTGACCTGAATTTGACAGTGGTGTGTAAATGTGTGCGTGGACACAGTCAGGCTCAGTGCTAGCCCTACATGTGTGTATGTTGGACAGCTGTGAACTGTGCATGGTAGAGCCAAAAGTTCATCATCTCTGCCCCCAAATACGGGAACTGTCTCTACCAGGAGTTGGACTGGCACCTCTATGGCCAAGGACAGAAGTGGTGCTAGTACCTGATGGTGACTGCTGTCTGCTGGGATCATGTCCTCCACAAGAATACCCAGGACCATGAGCCCATGTCCTGCCACTTCTTGGTGTGGATAGCACACCCCCCTCTGTAGCACTAGATGTACTTCCACTACAGGAGCATGATTGTGCATGGCCCAAAGGACTCTCAGCAGATGGGGTGGCTGAACTACATCCACAAGTCCAACACTCAGTTCCAACCAGACATTCCAGTACAGTGGTCACACTAACAAGGCATAAGTATGACTCTAACGTGTGTACAGTTAGCAAATGTCTGTGCAGTTGGCAATTATGCAGACATGACAGCAATCTAGGTAGCAGGCCTGGGATGACACTTTAGAGAATGCATCACTGTACATCTACATATGTAACAAAAGAGTATCATGCTTACCATGAGCAGGACCACAGCCTTGTCCATTATCTAATGGACCTGTAAAAAGTTGAGGGGAGGTAATGTAAGTACCACTGTATGTTGCACTGTAACAAGGTAATACATCCATATATCTCACATTTACAGAAGCTACTGTGTTAATTGATATTTTGATCAATATCCGAGTGTGTGATTCAAACTCCAGTTAAAACCCTCCCCCCAAAGAACAAAGACCTGACACCCATGTAACTGTATGTGCACCCTGACACACTGAATGATACTGTATTCCAAACCTGATCAAACTAAGCTTACCTGGTTGCTCTTCTAATGTGGCAACTGAGGTCCCCATATCCATGATGTATGGTGTGATGGATGCCTGTTTCTTGTCATGTGATCCTAGGTTCGCCAGGAATTCCTCAGCGGCTGTGTGGGGCTGTTCTGCTGCAGGCCCTCCACTGGTGATAACATGATCCCTGACTACATCTGCTGCTCTTCTGCGTGCAGCATTAATTATGTCTGTTGCATGGTGTCGAACCTGCTCATATGTCCTGCTCTGATGACCTATGGCATTAATGTCACTGACAAGGTCAGCCCACAATGCTATCTGCTGTTCCTTGTTTTGCCTCACCCCTGGACATTAGGAGTTCATGGTGTTGAAGGAGGCCTTCCAGTATTATATCATTCTCAGCATCTGTGAAAGGTCCACAGCATCTGGGATACTTTTCCTGAAAGACAACAAAATGGGAACACATGTTAGGATCACACACCTGGAAGTACACAATGTAGAGATACAACAAGAAGATAATGGCTGGCAGTATCCAGTGCTTGATCACACATGTCATATTCCACAATGTGCAAACATACTAAGCAGGTGGATGCAACTATAATGCTAGTGATAGTCAGCTATTTCCATGTGTGCCATGACAGATACTGCTGTATGATCACACACCCAACACTTGGTTTCATTGTAGTGTGCCCCCTAGGGGCAACCCCTCCGATAATATGTCAACACAACAGTATCAAACAAATAGCAGTCTGCTATTACAAACACTATAAGGGATAGTTCCATGAGACGAGTGTGCCACATTCACAAAAAAAAATTCCACCCTTCTTGTATTGTGCATGTTTGTAGGTGCAACAAATGTGGAGATAACTGACATGTCATTACCACAGTTTTAAGAAAGGCTTAATGCTGTAATTCCAATTCCCCTAAGTATATTTACAAATAGGCATCATATTGTAAACAAAAAGGTTACATACCTGATGGAGTACAATACTCCTCCATTGATATTTGCAGATATATAAAGTTCTTGGCAACACATTTACTGTGAGAAGAAAGTCTCATACAGACTGGTTCCCCATAGCCAGCTGTTTGCCTTTTTAACATGCTTCTCATTAGCAGGTGATTGCTTCTTAACCAATCTGTGGTTCTGACATGCTAATTGCGGCCAACTGATTTGCAGTATCATCAGCCAGTGACGTGCAAACACTGAACAGGATATAAGGCCTTCATGTAGATTAGAAGCCTTTCTGATATGTTGTGCTGGACATTAATGGGGAGAGGAGACTATGTCATCACAGAGGGTAGGTCTGTAGCAGCTACTTTTAAATACAGATGTATGTGCTACAGACTGCAGCTGCTGCAGCAGGCAATAAACATAGGCAGAGAGTGTAAACACTGTGGAGGACAACAACAGAGCCAAAGTGAGGGTACCTCTTCCCCTCAAATTAAGACATGTGTTTAAGGTGAGTATGTTAGGCAATGGTATCACTAACAGAGAACTAGGCAACATGTATGTTGTGTCCTTGAGCAACATAGGAGGTAAACACAACATTAAGTCAACTATTTGGGCAACTGTCAGGCCATATGTTAACAGTCTGGTATTCATTTGTAATGTGTATGCCAGCAGTTGTTGTTACTTGCAGGGGCTTCATATGTGTATGTCAGTTGTGCAGCTGTACCAATCTGTAATGTGATTATGAAAGGATTGTGTGTTGCACTCTGATATTAGTGGGTGTCATTTTCATTACCTGTGTTTAAATCCTCTGTGAATGCATATTAATGCATGACCTGACACTTCATGCACTTATAATGTTGCCGTAGGGATATGTGAAGTGTGTTCCTATCTGCAGACTTGTGACTTCCATTAGTGAAATGCAGACATTTGATTTGTAATGCATTGTGTGGATAAAGAGTACATGACTGAGTCATTAATTGCTGGCTTCACAATAATTTAATTTAAGTCCTAGATGCCACTTGATTTGAATCCAGGACTGTGTGTGGCAAAAGTTATCAATTGTACAGCATTAAACAGACTGAGCTACTGAGTCACTGTTTCAAAAGTTTTTTCTTGTCAAGATATAAGTGTACACATACAGGCTGTGACATACTTTTTTTACATGCATCATTATGTGAATGGCTTTATATGGATGTATTTGTCCACCAGAGTCCCAGATGAACATGTTTGTTGCCATTAATGCTTTAGCAGGTGCATTTGTAAATGTTGCTGATAAATGTGCACATTCACCTGATATTAGAGACCTAACTCAAATCTATTATTCCGTGTCTGGCTTTTTACTGGTGTACTCTTGCACCAGAAGCCACGTTACACTCCCATTTTTTCCATTACTCTTTCAACAAGTTTGCACGATGTGGCGTGATACACAGCTCTGCTAGTAGAACTCATTTAATTACTGTAACTTGCAGTTATCATATTTTTCGTAAACCACTTGTTTTAATTAACAGCTGTGTGGTGTGGCCGATTAATGCAGTGGTCTCCCGTTGTGATGATCTTGGATTCGAAAGAGAGGGCAGGTGTTTATTTTGTACGTGTTTATTATTATTTAAAGCACATATATCAATATAGCTCCATTTGGCTGAGGTTAGCAATGCTGCAAGAAGCACCATCATGCAAAAAATATTTAAAGAAAAGATGGGGAGATAGGAAAGTGAGGAAATTGGGTGGAAGCAGGGGGAAAAACATAGTGAAATGCAGTTAGAAATGTGCAGGAAATGTATATTAAAGGGCCATAGCTATCCATTTCTTCTACAGCAACAAGTGGGCACTTTGACAGAATTTGTAGATGAATTTGAAGTCACCCCCAGAGACAAAGGGTTGAGGACATCATAACTGCATTGTCAAGCCAATTGGACCAAATTACATCTGTGAAATGGAGAGCTATGTATGGGGCAATATATATATATATATATATATATATATATATATATATATATATATATATATATATATATACAAATATTTTTTTTTTTTTTTTTTTTTTGGGACAGGTGCCCATTTTTTTTAAGGTGACAGTGGAATGTTGGGGAAGGGACATAGGTAAGTGTGGGGAAGGTAAGTTGGGTATTTGAGGAAGCTTTTGCAGACAGACAAGACAGCAGACAGGGGTAGTGTGTGACACAAGAGGGGGGAAAACACCTTGGATAGGGAGAGTGATGTGGAATCGCAGTCCCATGTGCCTTCAAAAGGTAGCAGCATGACTTATGCCTCTACCCATGAGACTGTTGGCACTGCTCTGTCATTGCCCCAGGGTGTGGCAGTATTGCAGCCTGGGATCTGGGGCAAGCCTGTACCACTAAGGTGGCCAGTATGCTCTCCATCCAGCACAGGAATTGTCCAAACCCACGGTACACAGTCCTATGCATCAAAACCAGCAGCTCGTGCCAGGTAACAACTTTCCATCCACCACTACTCACAGAGGGGGTCCCAGCCCCATCCCATGGGGTGAAACTACCAGACACCACAGGAAGTGCAGGGGCAGCAGAGGGGGCACCACCGATCTGGGTCACAGACATGCTGGGGCCTGGTGCCATGGCCAGAGGAGGTAAGGTAGGCAGATCACCGGGGACTGGCCTACCTTGATGCACGGCAGTAATTTAGTAATAACAATAAGTTAATGTTAGTAATAATGAAACCAATGTTAGTATTAACATAATGGAACATAATACTGATTAATCCAAATACATATTAAGGTATATTATGTGGAACACGACATTAAGTAATATAACAGTAAGTATGCTTACAGCAAACCAGAATGAAATAACCCATAACATCAACAAAACAATTAGTTTAACAGAACATATTAATATTAAATCATAATAATAATAAATAACAATAATAAATTACAGTTTAGCAAAATATTGTTAGTTGAACAAAATATTTATTTGTTTATTATTTTACATTTGTTGACTAGGTTAGTCTGACTGAGCCAAGTAGCCCTTTTTCAACGAAGGCCTGGGAAAAAAAGCTACATACAGATTATACAAAAGAAAATAAATAAATAAGCATAAGGACATAACAGAAAGGCAGAAGAATAATAGAAGTCTTGAATGTATAAATTAACAAATTAATGGAGATAAATTAATGAAAAATAAGGCAGCCAAGTAGACATATAACAATAATTAGCAGTAGGCATAAAGTACATATTAACAACACAATAAATAACAGTAGACTCCCTGTACTAAGTTATCTTTAGAGAGTAATAGAAAGCATGAGGTTATCTGAATATATCAAAGTAAAGAATTTATAAGATACAGATAGGACAGATAGTGGAGTTGTACAGTAGTACTTTTGCTTAAGGAGGGTGAAAACAGTGGCAAGTCCATCGATTTAGCAAGTATTCTTTAGTATTGACTTTAAATTATTTCAGTTGTTTGTTGGACCTAATTTCAAGAGGGAGGCAGTTCCATGCCTTGGTAGGATTACAGCTGTAAAGATTATATCCAAACTTAGTTTTTGGTTTGTGAGTTAATAGAAGGTCTTGGTTGGAGCTCCCGAGAGGTCTAGAAGGTGAAGAGTAAGAAATTAGAGAAGAAAGAGCTGGACAATAGGAAGGTTGGTAGAGGATGCAATGAACGGTCTGGAGCTGGGAGAGAAGGAGCAGGTGAGGAAATTCAAACCAGTTTAGCTGTTTCAGACAGAAGCAGTGACAGGACTTATAGGTTTGCTGGGCAGCAATTCTAGCTATCTTATTGTAAGTTCATTCCAGTTTGGGAAGGAGAGTTGAGTTTAGATTTGTGAAAATTTGAGAACTATATAGTAGACAGTGTAATAAGTAAGAATGAGAAAGAGTTATCTTAGCTTCCCTAGAGGGAAATCTTTTGTTGTGATGCAGAAGACCTAGTTTCTGGTTAGTTTTCCTAATACAGTTGTTGATCTGTAAGTCAAATTTAAGCTGATAATAATTCCTAAAAGCTTTGTGTAAGATTCAACCTCAATTAGGATGTTATTCAGAGACTGTCTTGAGAAGGATGATCTAATATGGCTAAAGTTTTTTGGTAGAAAAAGTAATAACTTGTATTTTTGGGGGTTAAGGATTAGTTGATTTTTGGAGAGCCAGTTTTCAACTGAGTTGAAGGTAGACTGTATGGCAGAGATGAGCTCAGAGGGTGACTTAGCAATAGTGATGATGGTTGACTCATCAGCATATTGGACTAGAGATGAGAGAGGACAGGAGGAGTACAGACAATTGGTAAAGATATTAAAAGGTAGTGGCCCAAGGATGGAACCTTGTGGAACACCCATTTTAACTGGAAGAGAAGGGGAGCGAGCAGAGTACCATTTAACTGCTTGACATCAGGTCAGATAGGTAACTGGCAAACCAGGTAATAGCAGAAGGGGAGAAGTTAAGATTAATTAGTTTGTGCAGTAGAAGAAAAGGTAATCCATTAAGTACGGAAGAAGTAATTAGGGACCTGGGGACCCAAGTTGATAGCAATCTCTCATTCGACAACCACGTGGCCAAAGTGGTTAGAAAATCATTTTATATAGCCCACCTAATCATGAAGTAACAATTTTGTTTTTAAACTACACAAAACATTCATTTACATTGAAAAAATGGTACGAGTGCTAGCCACTCAAAGTCAGGACCTACTAAGCTTTAGGCCGTGACTCTACCCATTAAGCTACTTGGATATCATGTATACTAGTATACCTTCACATCTACCACTAAGGCTGCTGTTACCATTGCTAAGCACCATGCCACACCATGAAAATGGGCTGAAACAGGACCAGACATGAATAACTAATTACATCCGGTTTCTATTTTTAGATGTCTGTAGGTGTCAATAGTGCATCTGTAAGCACAGCTTGGCTCTGCTGTGCTCTGCACTGTGCTGTGCAAACAAGCATTAAAAATTACAAAAAAAAACTTACTAATTAATTACATCCAGTTTCTGTTTTTAGATGTCTAACAAATGTCAGTAGTGTATCTGTAAGCACGACTCAGCTCTGCTTAATATTTTTAGAGGTCTAATAGGTGTCAGCTGCATATATCTCAGCACAGCTTGGCACTGCTGTGCTTCACACCACACTGCCAAACAGACATTAACATTTTTTTTTTTAAATTAAGAAAATTAAAACACAACATATTAATGCATAGTACATTTCAATAGTAGCAGGGTACACTACATGGAGTCTCACCCTGTACATAACATCTGACCAGGAATTCCCTGGACAATTGACAACCACAGGATATCCTCTACACTTCTGCCTACATGGATTTGATATCTCTGTTACTATGCTGCCCCTCAGCAGTGCGCCATGATTAATATGCATGGCACACTGCTGAGGGGAAATTGCTGCTGTGTACATGGGTACCTTCTGTGTAGGCTCTACACAGAACCTACATGGATTTTATTGAATCCTGGGGAATGAACCCTCTTACTGACCCACACACAACCATTCATACAAAGAGACAGTTTGAAGTATTCCCATACTGAATATTTTCTGGAGGTGGGAGGAAGCTGGAACACCCAAAGAAAATCTACAAAGATGCATTGAAGACGTGGTGACTTAAAGCAGAAGGAAGCCCAGACGTAAACTGAACAAGAGAACTGCTGCTGTCAGGCAACAATGCTACTACTGGTACCACTGTGTTGGCAGAAAAAGCAGCAAACACAAACTAGAATCCACCATTCACTTAAATGATAACCTGTACTTATTAAGAATAAATTGCAGTACAGAGCAGGGCACTCCACTATGTGGGTAAGAACAGCCCCTTTCTAAGTCATTACAAACAAGGCATTGGAAACACTTTAACTGGAGTCTAGCTAATAGCACTAATTAACTGTGCATTTGGCAGTTTACATCTGTTACAGATGGAATGTATAAAAATGCAGTACAAGTTAGCATTTCCTGTAGGTCTTGTAGCAAAATGCCCTGAGAACTCTAATCCCAAGTTAAATGATCCATGGGTTAGACTGTGATCTAAGGAAAAAGAGAGACGGCAGTGACAGCAGTACTAAGTATTGGGACAGAGTTTATTTAGTTGGATGTACAACTGGTTAAAGACAGTTTGTTAAGGTTAGCTGGCAATTGATATCTGAGTGTGGATTTTTCCACAGCCAATCAGGATAAATGGATTGGTCAAAACATTTTAAATTAGGTACCCATGTTACTTGCTAATGAATTAGCTGATGTGCATTTCTCTTCTAAAGTAGGGAAGTAAAGTTGTTGATTCACTTTTCATATGTCTATCGAAACTCCAAAATGAGATTGTCTGAATTTAGTCAGAAGTGATCCTTTCAGAAAAGCAGCAAAGTCTCCAAAAAAGCATTTGTCATGTCCATTGAATAAGTAAGCCAGTAGATAGTTGTAGCAATCCACAGTGGTGATTATCTTACTGAAACAAGTAACGATTCAATAAAATGAAACTGCAATTTAAATAAATATGCAGTAGGAAAAAAAGATATAGAAAGTTGTGCAAATATATATATATATATATATATATATATATATATATATATATATATATATACATATACATACATATATATGTCCAGTACAGATGAAATGCTGCCAACTCTGGCTCCATTCAAGGTTAAATGATCCTAGTATCCAGACTATGTTCCTGTTAAGTTAAAAATAGGAAAAGGCAAAGACAGGCCTTAGACAACGTTAAGCATGCAGACTATAAAAAATGGAGGTGTCTTCCTTAGGGCACTGAATATGACTCATGCCATTGATAAAGGATAAAAATAAGTCCATATGTATGCATAACATAAATACAACAATTAAAGGAGATTGATGGCATTTACAAAAAAAAAAAAAAAGAAAAAAGATAATCAACTCTGTTAGAAAATCATGTTGATGAAATCAAAGGGGAGAAATAAGTAATGGCCAATAACAGAATCTAGGTGTTGTGCAAGGGTACATGTTGAAGATGTGAGTCTGTCACACAGTTAGTAAATGACATGTAGCTGGAATTGTATTATATATTTCAAAAATGAATGTTTAATATATGATGTAAATTAAAAATAGTGTTAATTACTTAATAATTACAAAGTGTGCTATGTTTACTATGTCAAGCAAGAAAAAAATAATATAATGAAAAATGATAATGCTTTCATAGCAGCAATTCTACCCCCCTCCCTCAAGGCAAATTTCCATACAACCTAACAGTTAGTCATAAAACTAAAATGTGAAATGAGTGATATTGAAACACCTGCACTAAAATGTAAAATGTGTGGTATTGTAACACCAGCATATACATTATGGAGTGCAGGGCTACATAATCACATTCAAAAACATTAGGTATACCTTCAGCTTAAAGTTTCTGCTTGGTATGTTGACTGTTTAGCTGGTGACAAAGCCAGACTAATAGGCAGACCATTGTTTGATGCATTTAATAGTAAAACATCCCAAGGTAGCTTCTTGGATCTTGGACTGGTACAACAGTGGAAATATAACCCAGCCACACACAAAGCATTCTTTATTAGTCTACATTGGTCACTAAAAGTGATCAGTGCTAACATCTCCTACATGTTAATTTTCATGTGTAAATCAGCCTTGATTATCTGTCTGGAAATTGTCATCCTTAGCTTTGCTTGCCAGCTATGTATTGTGATTAGAAATGTTGGCACGGACATGTGTAGCATTCTTTCTACAAAACCAGTCAACATTTGGAGCACCGCTTGTGCAATTCCTGCTCCTGGAGGACAAGTTTAGAGTAAATAAGCATTGCACTCTAGCACCTAGAAATTACCTGTATGAAGAATGCCTACCACAGCCAATTGACTGACTGCATTTTCTAAGATGGTTAAGTGGTCAAATAATCGAGCCTGTCTTTCACACTGAGGGCACTTGCATCAGATGAATATGAAAGACTGCCCCCATCAAGCTTCATATTGTGCCCAAGGTGACCCTTAAGGACTGCTGACATCAGTCTGGCAGTACCATTGGATGTTAGTCTGAGTCTGTTTTACCAAATTATGATAAGTCTGTTTTCTTTGTTTCAGATATGTAATAGACAACTTGCAGCCTTGAACCTTTTTCCTTCAGTCTTGAAATATTTTGCCTAGCTGTCTTGAATACTTTTCTGTATAAAATAATCTGGTCTTCTTTGTAGTTTAGTTTATTTCCATTTTTTTCTAAAATAGGTCTTGGTCATACAGATTCTGAAGCAATCTTCATCAGTGTCTGATAGCCTAAACAGTTATCAGCCTATTTCTTACATTTCTTTCATTACTAGGGAATTGGAGAAAGTGGTTTGCATATAATGTGACTCCCACTTCTGTAATCATTTTTATTTTGCCTTTCAAACCTACAATACTGAGATGGCCTTGCATAAGTTTTTAGTGAACTCCTCATTTTTCATGACCATATGTGTTCCCTGGTCATGGTCTATCATGATCTTAGAGCAGTGTTTGAAAGAGTGGACCATGGGATCCATCTGGATCATAGATAATTGCTGAAACATCTCAAGAACTGTCCTGTAATGGTTAACTGCATACCTTACTAGATCATTGCAGTAAATTGTTTCAAGAATTAATTCCTCTTATGTGATGTCCTACAGAGTGATTTCCTATCAGATTTTGTTTGCTGCTCTGGGTGATTTCAGCAGGAGGTGAGTAATGTGGTATGTGCTCTGCTGATGACACCTAACTATACTTCATACAAGCAATAATTTATGCTTCTGTCAAAGGTACTGATGGAACACATGCTTTTGGTCTAAAGACATTTCTTTTACCATTTACAATAGTTACTTACTCTCTTTCTTATTTGCTTTCCTTCTTACTTACTTTTGCTAAATGGATTAGGTCCCCTAGATTTATAGTCTATTTTCATCGAAGAATTGAGGGGGTTATCATAATAATCACCACTATGTCCCTTTTTCCCATTTTACTCAGGCTGTTGTATCAACTGTTGCCACCTCTCTTGATGCAGATACACTCTCCTACTTTCCTTAGCAGTCGTGACCAGCTAACACATGTCTTCCCTCACGCAACTCATCCATCTCTTGGCTGGGCTTCCTCATCTCCTCTTTCCTTCTTCCTCTTTCTCCCAAATGACCTTTACCAAATTACCTTTTATGTTCCTACTTATGCAACTGAATCACCATAGTCTATTGTCCTTAACCTTCTCTACAACTGATCACACTTTGACTTCTGCTCTGATGTCCTCATGTCTTCATTTATACCACAGTGTACATCCTACTACCCATCTTAGATACATCAACTCCTGCCTTCCTCAGCTGCCCTGCCTTCACTGTCCAGGTTTCTGAACCATACAGAAGCACTGTTCACACCAATGGTTTGTACATATTACTATTCAGCTTCTTAGCATTCTTCTTTTATGTGCCACTGCAGACATTTTGTGCCGCTTGGCTGCAGCACCACTGATTCTAGCTTTGACCTACTTATTCAGACTTCTGTTATCATCAGCCACACCACTCAGGTTCTTGAAACTTTAACCTGTTCCACTATTTTCCCTTCTGTCACAGTTTCTAGCTTCATCTGATTTGTCCATTCGCTGCCATAATGTCTGTCTCGTCTATACTGTGCCATCCCATGAACCTTCAGTTTTATCTTCCAGTCCGCTATCATTTGCTGAAGTTCTAGCTCAGAGTTTGCTTATAGCACCACAGTGTCTGCATACAGCATTTTTGGAGATCACTCACCTCTGTCTTATTTTCTGATGTAGTGCATCACATTAAGAACCAGAATGGGCTCAGACTTGAGAGCCCTAATGCACACCCATTCCTATTAGCATCCCCTCTGTGAAACCAAACACTGTTTCTACCTGTGTTATTGAGACCTTGTACAAAGCCTGCACTAATTCTGCCAATGATCCTGGGAAACCAGCCCATCACAGGACTGCCCAAATCAGCTATCTTGAGACCTTGTCCTGTGTTTTCTCCAAGTCTATGACTCTTGTTTCCTCATCTCCAGCTTCTTCTCCATTATGTGCCTAACTGCAAACATCGGGTCAGATGTATAGCTTCCTGATCTGAATCTGAAATTTTTCAGCTCCCATTTTATCATCTACTACTCTGTGTAGTCATTTACCTACTACCTTCAACAGCTCATGCAATGTAATAGCAGTCTGATATATTGCCTGCAGTTGTGAAAATATCTATTTTGCTCTTGTACAGTGGTTCTGGAATGCTTATTTGCCAGTCATCAGGGATACTGTGTCTAAGATTGTGTGTATCTAGGTAAGAGCTTGATATCCAGCTGATCCAGGGGGGAAAAAAACACTGGGCTTCAGATTTCACTTCTTTGTCATTGATTGCTTTGCTTCATTGATTGGTATTTAATACACAGTTGTGTAGCTGGCCTGGCCTTTCAATAAAGCTTGGGCAAGATTTGCAAGCAAACAATCATTTGACTTTCTGATGGAGTTTCAAAAAACAGAAAATTACCAAAAGAAGTAATTTTATTTTCCTTCTTTCTGTCTGCACTTATTTTTTGAGCCATTTATATCTGTATTCTGTTGTGTCTGTTGCACATTTTAAACTTGGTAGCTTTTGACTTGCCCACCTACTGTTAATTTAGCTTTAAAAGCCCCCTCCCCAACTTATCTCATCTTATTTCATCTACTCATTGTATTGGGCACTGAAAGATGATCAAACTGGGAAGGCCTTCCCCTTAGACTCTTAACTTATTCAAGTCTATAATGTCTTTTTTGTATACTTACAGTTCAAACCCATAGCTCCTCATGGCCTCCAGAACTTTTTTGGCCTTAGTCTATTTTTTAAGTGACTTTCTAGTTAATAATATGCAGTATTAGAAAGTGCAAGGAGTTATTAACAAAGTAATACTCATCATCATCATCATCTTTCGGCTGTTCCCGTTAGGGGTCTCCACAGTGGATTCTCTGTTTCCATTTCTTCCTGTCCTCTGCATCTTGCTCTGTCACACCAACCACCTGCATGTCCTCTCTCACCACATCCATAAACCTTATCTTAGGCCTTCCTCTTTTCCTGTTATCTGGTAGCTTCATCCTTAGCATCTTTTTCCCAATATACTCAGCATCCCTCCTCAGCACATGTCCAAACCAACATAATCTTGCCTCTCTGGCTTTGTCTCCAAGGCTTCCAACCTGGGCTGACCCTCTAATATACTTATTACTAATCCTGTCCACCCTCATCACACCAAGTGCAAATCTTAACATCTTTAACTCTGCCACATCCAGCTCAAACTCCTGCCTTTTTGTTAATGCCACTGTCTCCAACCCAGATAACATAGCTGGTCTCACTACCCTCTTGTAGACCTTCCCTTTCACTCTTACTGGTACTGGTCTGTCACAATAACTATAAATTATTAACAAAGTAATACTAAGATTGGTAATGTAGGATGTCCTGCTATAGAGAAATGAATCATCGTTATTGTTCAAATGTTCATATTTATGTTCATATTTTTATAATTGAGAGCCCGACATGTTACTGAGGGTATGATAATATATGCCATGGTGGGAGGCAGTAAAATTTGCTGTTAATATTCATTTATATCACACTTTACCTGATAAATCACTTAGCTATTGTTAGTATTTATGAAACTAAACAATATTTCCATATCTACTTAATATTTCAAAAAACAAGTGACTTACAAACCATTGCATGACACTGGGCGAAACCTTAGATTTGCTGAAAAAAACTGTTCTTCAGATTTGCACAGTAAGTTGCAAATCTTGAGAAATATTCAGTGTTATTTATACTGTTAATTATGCAATTAAGCATGTGTTTTCATATTTTGTTAAGTATTTCAATAAACTGCACTCATAGAGGAATTTCTTGCTGTCATATGAAAACGTATGTCTGGTTAACAAAAATGTTCTAACAATACATGTCTAGGTTGAGTCTACTTCAAAAGAACGAAAACCCACTTACCCAAATCTCTAAACACTGAAACAACTTTGCCTAAACCACAGAATAACGAACACTTGGAATGCCTGAAAGTTACTGTGGGATAGGAACCACGAAGTCACCATGGTGAGCTTTGCTCATTTCTCCGCTGTAGTGCGATCTCAGAGTTGGTATGTTTAGTGGGTGTGATTTGCTTCAGTGTGCATTTTTTTTTTTTTTTTTTTTTAATGGATGGATGAGTGATTAGTTTCCCGGAGTTTTTCAGGGTTCCAAGTGTTCGTTAAACTATGGCTTCAGCTAAGTCATGTTGGCATTTAGCAATTTGGGTAAGTGGGTTTTCATTCTTTTGAAGTATACCTATCTAGGTTATATAACTTCTAAGATATGACAAGTTATTTGTAGAAGGTTAGCAAAAAATATGATTTGGGGTTTGTGTGCATTATAATATATTATACAATGATAGCTCATTAGTATTACACAATGTGCATACTGATTGGTCAGCCCAACCAGCATACCCATTGTAAATTGAGCATATACCAATAGAAAAAAGTTAATCCGCTAAGTACCATTTAGCAACCAGAGTCTTCTATTTTAATATAATATGGAGGGAGAGCACAAAAAAAGAAGAAAAAATCAGTATGTTCTGAAAAATAAAAGGACAGAAACATCTGATTTCCCATCTTTTTTGTACTGTCCCTCCATAAATCTCAGCAGACTCTTGCAGCTTTCAGCTGCCCAAATCTTTGCAGAATGTCCAGATTTTTGTCTCATAACAAGAATGGAGAGGAAAAAAAACAACAAATGGAGATTGTGTTTTCTCTGTTACTTTAATTCAACAGCATTGATGTACAGTGCAAGTGTAGGAACATAACTCCTATATGCAATGCAGTACATCAAAAATTGCAGAAGAATGGCAACCAACACAGAAGAACACTATGACTCTGTTATACAAAGACATTATTTAAGAAAAGTAACTAATTTCTTTCTTAAATAATTTCATTGTATAATAACAATAACTCACTCATAGGTGTGGGTATATCATGAATTACCTACTGTTGGCTTTGTTTGATCACTCCGGCTTCACCCTTGTGCTCAAACCACACCATCCGTGGGTAAATCCTGATATTCCCACATTCACTTGTGGGTTATTGTTTTATTATAGTATATATGGAAAAGACTATCTTGGGAATTCAATAAACTCTGTGTAGGCTTAACATGAAGCCTAACAGAGTTTATGTGTGAACAGCAGTGCTAATTACATATGCATTCCACCCATCAAGCTTGCATGAAGACGAGCTTGGTTTCATGGCCAGCAACAGTGTTGCAGGCCCAGAAACTATGTAAAGCAACATGAACACCTACAGACATAGAAATCCGTGTACCTATGGCAAACTAGATATGCAAAATTGTGCAAACAGCTACAATGACTACCAGGGTTTAATTTAAGCCAAGGAATACATTTCTACAACACTATAGGAAAGTGTAGTTATTGCAAACTATAGTACAAACATATGTTAGGCATAATGAAATAAAGGCTTGGTGGTGATCATGATGAGTACCCAGAGCATTACAAATACACCAGTCTGGGGAAGTATGAGTAATGAAAAGGCCCAGACACATGAATGGTAGGGATGAAAAAAGGGGAAGAGGACAGGTGAAACAAGGTAATATACAGCAAATGAGGGCATGTCAATGTACATACACTAGGAAGACAAGACAGTTGTAGCATGAACACTAATGACATATCTACATGATGCAGTATGTACTAATCCATACACCTCCTGCGTGTGTATAGTCATATCATCACACAGTTATTGTGTATTATGTGACTGTCACACAAGGTGACATATCAGTAGAGAGGATTCTTCAAGATACAAGCATCCTGACATGAACATTGGAGAGGACATATATCAGGGGCAGTATATACAATAGGGGTTATGTGCATATTGTGAAGCTGTGCAAAATGAGTTGCCTGAATAGAAATCTAATGTCAGTATAGGTCTCAACCAAGCAGAATGCATAGTAACAGGCTTATGGACAACAACAGACATAAGCAAGCACAATCATGGACAAAATCAGCACACTACCACCATTAATCCAGGTTAGTGATGTAACATATGTGACTGTGAGTGACTATAAATGGATCTGCAACAACACACTTGTACAACTGTCATGTTTTGTCAGCAATATATGAGGGCAATCAAGCACAGCTTCCTCAAAAAATTAACATCTTTTGGAGGTGTTTGGAGGGACACTGTTACACCTGTATTTGAAACTACAAGCAATCCTGGCTTGTTGACAGATGTGTATGCCACATATATGCCACAATCCACACTGTCACAAATGTAACGCATGCCATAAATGTTTCCAGTCAGCTACATATTTACTGTGTGCTTTAGAGGAACACGTATCCCACATGCATCTTGTATAACACCTAGAAGGGGGTTATGCACCATCAACCTCTAATGGTTATGCACCAAAAATGCTTACACGGGTATGGCCGATAAGATGTGTGGGAGCTTACTGTGGCAAATGTGGTACACTTGACTAAGTCTTTGCTGGAAGATGTGTTGGGAGGTACATGAAAGATGTCGCATTGTAGTCAATTATTGGTGTGATGAGGGCTGAGAACTATGGAGCTATAATGCCCTTTGATATCGATGTCCTGCACATTCTCAGGAGTTGTGCTACATACAAGGGAGTAGTCCCCAGTGTGGGAACATGCTGGTGGGCATCCCACATACCATCTACCTGAGTACACAGGTCACATACCACTTGGTCTGCTCAGATGGGTGTGCTGCCTATATTATTATAAGCTTGTGTAGTTGTTTTTATAACAGAAATAATCCCACAAGATTTTTGTTCATCTAGTGTGTCTCCATAGCTGTGGCAGCAGTCCTTTGCATGTGTTGATATTGCCTGCATTATACCAGTATCCCACTTGGATTCAATGATTCTCCACACTTTGCATTCATCCACAAAGCTGGTTGGACAAAGGATGTGTAAATCAG